>NC_141150.1:6769583-7080555 GCF_053477565.2 Lygodium microphyllum | reverse complement strand
GAGAAGAGCTAAAGAGAGAGAAAGAGAGTAAGAAGACTAGAAGAGGAGAGAGAAATACAAAAAAGAGGACAGAGAAAGATAGAAAAGAGGAGAGAAGGAAGGAGGAAGTCATGGAAGCTGGAGATGAAGGTGAAGATTATATTCTTGATAATAATTGGTTGCCCTAATCTGGGACTCTTACACCTTATATACCCCAGTCAGTGTGACTAGGTATCTAACCCCTAGTTTGTATGTATCTTGCTTGTTACATGTTTTTGGTGTAGCACTTGATGTTGGAACCATTTCCAAAGCTATCTACACATGTACGAATACGCATGTCAGATATAAGTGTCATTGAAAGACTTAGTGTAGGGGTGTATGCCGTATATAAGAGAGAGAGAGAGAGAGGAGGATATATAAAGCATGTGCATGAGAAAGAGAGAGGGAGATAGAGAGCATGCGTGTATGTGTGAGCACCAAATATATAAAGTGTTTGGGATATATATATATATATATATATATATATATATATATATATATATATATATATATATATATATATATATATATATATATATATATATATATATAGTGTAGGAGGAAGAGAGCAAAATAGGAAAATAGAGAGAGAGAGAGAGAGAGAGAGAGAGAGAGAGAGAGAGAGAGAGAGAGAGAGAGAGAGAGAGAGAGAGAGAGAGAGAGAGAGAGAGAGGGAGCCGCAAGAGGGGGGAGGTGTGCTTGTTATATTTTTCTACACCATACCAACGACCCCTTCTTTGGCAACAAAATGATCCTAGTCCACATGCACTTTCTCTCTTCAACCATCTTGGCCCACACACACTCTCACATATCCTGGACCCTAAACCCAAATAACTAACATAGATGCAGGCACCGACGACCCCATTCTCAGCAACAGAACGATCCTAATCCACATGCAGTTGCAAGCATGCATCAAAGACCAGTTGGAAACGTAGAAGGTGAGTGCTTGTAAGAGATGGTAGCATGATTTAGATTATGGTTTTTATTTTTTTACATTGATATGGACATTAATTACTACATCATCTCATTCAAATGAGAACATCCACCCCTTTCCCACCCATCCCATTATGTCATTTGGTTTCCATGCGTAGAATTAGATAAGTCATATCGAGGTACAAGCAACTCTCAGAGACCTTTTTTAGCAACGGGTACATTAGAGGGATGGGTATATTCATAGTATCATTAGAGACTCCAATGCACTAGTGCAAGGAGGTTGATGATACAATTATAAATGAGTGGGATCCCCATTGGCTAAAGAAGCATGAGGACTTTGAGGTAGAAATCAGTGGCATCGATTAGGCCTTTTTTGTTAAATTGCATGTTTTATATTTGAGATGGTAACCATCAGCTCACAACATGGATGAATGAGATACACATATGTGAATGGCCCTAAACCATAGGACCTTAACATTTTGCAACATGTTTGTTGCTAAAATCATCGTTAACATAATTGAGTGTTTGCAATAGCCTTTCCAGATAACACGAGGCAACATGTGTGCATTGATTGTCACCTTGTGAAAGTGATAAGTGTGGCAGAGGGGGAGATTTTGTCAGCTATATCTCGTACAAACAGATATGCAGTGGACCATATTCTCATATGATTGGACTACCTTTGTGTGCTAAAGGTCAAGTGGATGATATATGCATGAGATCCTAATATAGAATGTACACAGGCTAGCACAAAAGGGGATTGTCCATACCTCATATCCAGACCTTGTTTGCAAAGCAAGCATGTTAGGGCAGGCTGACCACCACACAACTATTTTTGACAAGTTAACTAATGAGGCAAAGGCATGGGTGCAAGTGCACAGAAAGCTGGTGCCCATTTCCACATGATACAAGGCACCATTGATTGCACTTGCCCACATCATGTGGAAGGTAGGTAGTTCTTCAAGTTGACTAAACAATATTTGTCTTAATGAATTTTTTCTAATGCAATGATGTTGTCCTTAATTACCAAGTGCAAAACAAGTACGATATGGCGGTGTGACCAAACAGACAAAAACGAATACAACTCTCCGACTTTGAGTTTAGAACCAAGTGTGGCAAGGCATACTATAGTGTTAGACATTTGCTAAGAGTTGCAGACCCCAATCTCAGAGAGAAGTGGTATCAGTAAGTTGCTACCTCTTTATACCAAGAGGGCAAACCTGCAGGATATGGTAGTGCAACCAATCGAAAAAAAATGAATAGCTCTATCATCCTCAAAGCTAAATGAGACAAATCGCATAAGGATATTGAAGGATATGGTACAGTTTTTGTTCTATATCTATACAAACTCTACCAAGAGAATGTGAGGACTGGGCAAACCTGTAGGATGATTAGTGCATGTATGAGGATTACTACATAGAGCAAGAGTGGGATGAGGAGGTATATCAAAGATGCTCTATTTTCCTCAACTATCCAGAAGGTGAATACCCCTCCAATGAGAAGGGTTTGTATAAAAAATATTCAAGGAAAAAACAAACACAAGAGACACAAGGATCCAAAGACATTGTAAGTAAAATGAGTTGCATTCTTAGGAGTATATTGCACTTTGTTGTCTCCTATTAAAGAAATTATGATGGGGCTCACAGGAAACTAATACTAGTAGTGTGGTTGCTGAAAAGAGAAAACAAAAGAGTAAGTGCACATCTAATATCGTTGAAGAGAGGCCAAGGAAAGCCCTCATTACCAACTAATTTGGTTTCTCCACATACAAAAGGTTTGATGTTTTGAACTACTATAGCCAAGACATCTCTTGTGTCCTTCTAGTGATAATATTTCATTGAATATGAATCGTAACCACCAAACCATGTAGGCCCCTTGATTGAAACCATTGAAGAGCAGATTGCAATGAAAGGCACCACCGAGGAGATTCGTATCATTGACATGGATAGAAGGATACATCACGTTCTTCTAGATCTTGCAATGGAGAGTGTTACCTTACACACCGCTATAGAGATATGCATGACAACAACAAGAAGCAATGAGGCAATAATCGAGGACATCACATCACATCGAATTGACACATGTATTACAAAGCACCAAGATGGTAAGATTTCTTTTGCACAAAACTCATGATGTGAAGGCACATAATTCTTGTTCAACACCAAAGTAATAATAAAAATATTTTTTACTGTATAGAGGGTGGAAGAACTAAAGGCCTTGGATTTAAGGTGACATCAGATGTGACTCGTATTTAGAGAGGACAATGCTCATGAATTATACACATGGCGTGATTGGATGACATTAGAGCTTTAAAACATTCTATCATTATACAATGTTAATAGTGATGTGTGTCCCTATATAGGGAAGGAAGGAATGCAAGAACACAGACTAGCCATGCTAGGGGACATGGCAACTACTGGTAAACAAGTGTGACTCGTGGTTTTTTTTCCCACAATACAATGTCAATAAGAATGGTATGTAATTTTGTAGAGGGGGATACAATTTTTGATTATCAACGTGCCAGCCCACCACAGACACTAGCGAACTAACGTGACTCAAGAATACTATCTACAATAATATTTTAAAGGAAGAATATGTTGCTAATTTTGAATTTATCATGTAGAGGGCTATACTAAAAGTCATGTGGAAGTCCCCTTGCAAGACATTCTCTCCCATGAAGCTACAATGGTGCAAGATGTGCCAACCATAAACACATGTAAACAAAGATGTATCAAGAATATTATTTATAGTAATATTTAGTAAGAAGAATATGTTACTAATCAAGGAGTCAATGTGCAGAGGTTCACATTGAAAGCTCCATAGAGAAGACCCCTTGCAAGTCACTGTCTTCCTTGCCACTACGATGGCGAAGGTGGAGTGGCATATTGTTTTGTGTAACCCATTTGAGACAAGAAATGCATTGTGAAATGATTATCCAAGTGAGGAATTCTCTCGATTGGTAGAGGCATTGGAGGAGGTCAACCAACACAAGATTTTCGAGGTTGACGAAGAAACCACAAACATAGCATGTGATATCATGGTGGTTCTTGTCTCCTTGAAGATAGTGCAATGTATGGATTGGGGGATGGAATCCCGTCATGAAACTCCCAAACTGATGCAGAGTCTGTCAATGCCATGCATCTAGCTAATTGTGTTCTCAAGGACATTGGGATGCTACTTTTCCTTGCCACACCACACTCCATGGTAGAGCTTGTCCAGCAAGTTGTGGAGGATGAACACCGATGGATGGAGTCAAGGTAGAAGTGTTAGGCCTTATGCATGGCATAGTCTGCTTATTGCGAGACGCATGTCTATGCCATTGGAGGTAGAGAGGTGAGAGTTCTAAAGTCATGATATGGTCATGTTGGATGCTATTACTAAAATTAGTATTTCAAGCTTTAAATGCAGGTACATGCTATATATATTCTAGTGTACATACATTCAAATATTGGTTACAATGGAATTATCCCTTCGGAGTTCACAAAAGACGACATCACTGCAAATGTCTGGGTGCGAGATACATTAGGATCCTCCCTGAGAGGTTAGTATGAGATCCAATGTTGTTAAATTGCTGCAGAGATGTTTTATAAACATTTAGTAGATTCCTAATCCGTTATATGAATATTGGCATATACTACATGTAGTATGCAGCATGGGAGGGTTTTTTGGAGCTCATTCTTGCAAACGTACACAAAGTAAGGGGACACCATTTTAGATTGCAATGCAGGATGTGGTGACCTTATATCAGTAGCACTAAATTCCAATAGACAGATTGCATGTTTGTATCATTTTGCCAAAGATGGAAGATATCTAACAGCAAAGATAACATGTTTACATAAACTTATACAATATTTGACTATAATGTAGTGCTCTTTTTTGTCATACCAATACATGGGTGCTCACTCTTCCATGTGCGCATGTATAGCTACCTCCCACAAGCCAAAAATCAATTGTGTTCGATATGAATGGGATGCTTCTACATAGGTGACCAAAGTAGAAGGGATCATCACTGATGAAGCCCCTAGAAGTAGGCAGGTATTGGATGATTTTGCGGCCATGGCTTGCAAGGTTTTTAAAGGAAGTATCTACATTGTTCGACATTACCATCTAGAGCTCCATGAAGGAAGACAACTTAAGTGAGCTCCTCCAATTGGTTAGAAGTGAATGTGTGAAGTCATCAAAGCAAGCTCCAACCTCTTTATTTCAATATGGATAAGGCAAGTGTAGAGCAATCCCCACAAGAACTTTTGTAGGAAGGAGTTACACAAAGCCCCTTTTCATAAAATTTTTTGATGACATTGATTGACCACACTTCAACCCAATAACGATACTATTTGTGGATGATAGCATGGAGAAGATGTAGATGAACCCACCCAATGCCTTTACATGCCCATCCCCATTTGGACACTGTCCTCCTAGAGTATATGCTTCCCTGCTTGATTGAGCTAGCGTGCTTCCATGGTTCAATCCTAGACTTTGTTAGGGATCACCAATTCCACCCTCTAGCAATGGAACTTGATTTATGTTTTATGTGGATGATGAATATGTACTTTCAAGATTGTTAAATTGTGTTTATTTACAAGCACAATGAAATGAGGATGAGAGGGAAGAGGAGAAAGAGAGAGGAATGTGCAAGTGAAGGAGATTGTGTATAGGCATTCGTGCGTGCAAAATATCTAGGGAAGGATGGAGCGTAGAAACATGCACATATGTGAATGTAGGTGCATAGTAGATTGATTAACAATGAGGTAATTTGTTGTCTTGATATTAACTATTCAAACAATATGAAAAACAATAGATATCACATGTTATTGCATTGTTTGATACCCTATTGTTAACCCCATTGCAAGATAGGGAAAAATGAAGCAAAAGGAAATTCAAGAAAACTCAAATATGGAGCAAGGTGGAAAAAGGTCGCTCGACTAAATGATAAGAGAAGAAAACACCAAAAGTGCAAGGGGGTAGCCTTAAAAGTTGAGTGAAAGGCAAAGGCACATTTTAAAATGTAAAAGCACCCCCAAATTTTGTAAAAGAGCACCATGCTCCCTCTTGTTTAAGTTATAAAGAGTAGACAGGCATAGGTGAAGGCATAATGTAAGTAGAAGGTAACAGGAAAAGTGTACCTTGGTAAGATGGCCTATCATGTAAAAAAGAGGATGGGTGCCTAAGGGTATGAGGGCATGCATAAGAGCCAAAAAGTGAACAAAGAAGCTCATTCTTGGTGTGTAGCAAAAGTACTTCTCCTACCTCTTCTTCTTCTTCTTGCTTGCTTGCTTGTGCTTGAGCTTGAGAGAGGGAGTGTGAGGGTGTAAGGGAGTGATTTTGTGAGGGTGAGGGACCATGGTGGAGAAGCTCTCCGTCTTCTCTTCTCATTTTCTTCTCTTCTCTTGTCTTCTGCGCACACTTATGGAGCATGGAACTTGAAGGTGAAGAATTGAGCTTACTTGAGCTTACATCTTAGATCAAGGAGCTCCCAATGTGCTTGAGAGAGAAGGGTACTCAATTGAATATTGAGGTAAGCTCACTACACTCATAAGCTTGAGAGCAGTATAGCTATGTGAGAGGTAGCCATTAGCATTTGACTTAAAATGCTTGAGCAATAAGCGATCCGTAGGTCTTAGCGGTTGAGAAAAGCTCATAGATTTTGGTTCCATTGTCGGGACCAACGGATTCAAGTCTTCAGTGCTTGCACACTCCGAATTGAGCATTAGAGGGTTTCCCCCAAACCAGTGCTTGAGGTAGATAGGTAGGAAGAAAGGGCATTTGATCTTCTTGCAAGCAAGTGTTTTGGATTTTTGAAGTTTGAATGAGCTGGTGTGATTAGCATTAGCATTTGCTTATGATTTGTAGGGATTTGTAGGCATTTAGGTAAGAAAAAAATAGGGGAAGATAAAGAAAGTCATAATAGGGTTTTGTGTAACAATAGGCCTAAATCAAAGGAAAGCAGGGTTGTAATCTGAAAAATAAGAGGAAAAGAGATGCAAGGAGTGTTGGGGAGGAGGTCTAAAACCTTTAGGAGGAGGGAAATGAGCTCATTTTTAGTTCCTAAGTGTTAACCCTTAGACAAACAAAGTGGAGAATTTGAAAAATCTTGTAATACACCCCCTTTTTTTAATTAACTTTAATACACAATTTTTTTATCCCTCTCTCTCTCCCCATCGACAGCACGCTAGGGAGAGAGAGAGAGGGAGTGAAGTAGTGTTAGGGGGGGCATGCAGCCCCCTAGGTGGGAGGGGTGGTAGCCATTAAACGGCCGTCTTCCCCCCCTCCACCATATAAGAGAGTCCCCCCTCCTCCCTGGTGTTCAACAGAGAGAGAGGGAGTGAAGTAGTGTTAGGGGGGGCATGCAGCCCCCTAGGTGGGAGGGGTGGTAGCCATTAAACGGCCGTCTTCCCCCCCTCCACCATATAAGAGAGTCCCCCCTCCTCCCTGGTGTTCAACTACAGGTCCTCCCCCCCTCGTGCATCATCATGTTTCCCCCTTTGTTTGCAGCAGTAGTAGCGCCCCCCTGGGTCTTTCATCAGAAACCTCCTCCCCTCCTCGTCATCAGGTGGAAAACCCCCCCTCCAGCTTTGCAGCAGGCAGCAATGCCCTCCCTTACCCCGTGAACAACGCCCCCCGCCTCCAGCTTTGCAGCAGGTAGCAGCGCCCTCCCCTACCCCGTGAACAATGCCCCCTCCGGTCGTGAGAGAAGAAGAAGAAGAAGAGGAAGAATGAGGGAGAGAGGGGAAGGAGAAGAAGAGAAGAAGAAGAATAAGAAGAGGAAGAATGAGGGAGAGAGGGGAAGGAGAAGAAGAGAAGAAGAAGAAGAAGAGGAAGAAGAAGGGAGAGAGGGAAGGAGAAGAAGAGAAGAAGAAGAAGAGGAGGAGGAGGAAGGAGGGAGAGAGGGAAGGAGAAGAAGAGAAAAAGAAGAAGAAGAAGAAGAAGAAGAGAGAGAGAGAAGAAGAGAAGGAGAGGGAGAGAGAGAAGAAGAGAAAAAGAAGAAGAAGAAGAGGAAGAAGAGAGAGAGAGAAGAAGAGAAGGAGAGGGAGAGAGAGAAGGAGAAGAAGAAGAGGGAGAGAGAGAGAGTAGGAGAAGGAGAGAAGAAAAGAAGAAGAGGGAGAGAGAGAGAAGGAGAAGAGGAGAAGAAGAAGAGAGAGAGAGAAAGAAAGAAAGAAAGAAAGTTATATTAACGTCTTCTAAAGACCAAAACTGGCCTATGAGACAAACGGTGATACAACTGATGAGGTCCAGCTATCCAAAATAAAAGTGCTGAATGAAAAGCTAAAAATTGAAAACTGAAAATACGGTGCTGTGAGTGTGATAAGTGTCGTGTATGTGTATGTGCGTATGTAGCTCTAGTACTCCAGATAATGGCTACAAAAGGGGAACAAATGTCGGCTGTGATAGGGGAACAACTGTCGGCTGTGATAAAGTGGTGAGATGTGTATATGTAATAGATGTAGGGAGATATACTATCCTGGGATGTAGTAGCAGTCGTCGAAGTCGCTAATAGCAGGTGATCCCTCTTGCATGCAGGATGTGGTACATCGGCGGTGGAGAAAGAGCAAACTGGAGATCTAAGATCCAATGTGTTGAGTGTCGTCGGATCTCAGTCTGCTGTTGATGTAGATAAAGAATCCTCTGGATCTCCTGTCGGTGTGGCTGTGGGGTCCGAAACCCACGGATCCTCGTGCGGCGTCGGGTACATGGTCCTCAGCCTACTGTAATGTGAGCCCGGAGGTCTGGTACAGTAGCTCTCACTCTGTCTGTCTGAAAGAACTATGTAATAGTCATCTGGGTGGGCCCCTCTCTGACTGGGACCCACTGTGTGCTCTGCTCTCTGATGTGCCATGCCTCTCCCAGAAAATGGCCAAATGATCTCTGATCCATATCAGTCATACATCCCTGAAGTGAGCTGCTCAATGTGTATCTAGATCTCAACTCTGAGTATGCCGAGCATCTGAGAACAAAATGCTCCTCACTCTCCACCTCTGATCTGCAAAGGGGGCATATCCTCTCCTCCCGCGGGATGCCACTGGCTCTGCCACTCTCAATCATAAGCTGATGTGATGATACCCTGAGCTGTCCAATAAGAACTCTCAATCGATGTGGCATATAGATCTGCATATATCTCAGAATCTCTATGAATCCCTGCTCTGATATCCTCAAGAACTGTGTATAATAATGTGCCATCTTCGATGGCAGTGGCTGTGCAGGGCTGACCCATGTCCTCTGTATATAAATATGCCATATCTCCTGTCTGATGACTCTGTTCCTCAGAGAGAGAGAGAGAGGGTGTAAGTGGGAGCCTGCGTATCATATAGAAGAGGTGGGAGTCTATCAATGTCCAGCCCATGTATGTCAAACCAAGCTCTAGTCTGTGCATACCATGATGTGGTATCCCCCGCTCGAGCCATCTCCTGAGATGCCATATATGCTCTATATGCAATGCGATCTCTGTCCATATCCTGAAATCTGTGTAGGAAGCAGAGAGTTTGAAATAATGCCTCGACTAGCATGGGCGGTGTGGCAAGCTCTGCTCGCACAATGTCATGTGGGACTGAGGCCTTCCTGCGAATCAATCTAGATATCATGATCACCTGAGGTCTCTCCATCAATGTCCATACATAATTGGCAAGGCCTGGCCCCCATATAGCTGCTCCATACATCAGTGCTGGAGTGACTAGAGTATCAAAGAGCCACCCCTTGGTGCGGGGCTCCTGGAAATGTGCCTGATGACACTGTCGCTCCATAAGAGCCAATGTTGAGTATCCTCTAGTGAGGCGGTCACGAGCTGCCCGTGTCATCGAGAAAGTCCCTGAAGCTACTGTAAAGGTGACTCCCAAATATACATATGATCCAGTGACCTCAATACTCCCTCCTGCTCCCATGAAAATACTCTGTCTGCATATATGAGCTGATGTATGGAATATAAGAACCTTGGTTTTACCAAGGTTCACTGTCATGCCTCTCTGTATGCAAAAATCATCCAATGCTAATAAATGCTGCTGTAATCCCTGAGCCGAGTCTGAGACCAACACAATGTCATCTGCATATAGTAAGATATGAACTGTGGCTCCACTGAGATCTATACCTCCACCGGCTCGCTGTTGAATAAACTTTGCTATCTCATCAATGTATAGCCCGAATAGAGTTGGTGAGAGTGGGCATCCTTGCTTCACACCAATGGTGCTCACAAGGGGATCTGATATACCTCCCGGACATCTGACTCTGCCAGTAACCCGCTCATATAGTGCATAAATACCCCACATCATGTCATCATCCACCCCCAGATCAAGTAGACATCTGAAAAGCCTCTCTCTCGGAACCGTGTCAAAGGCTTTGCGGAAATCCACAAAGCAACAATACAATCTCTGTTTCTTCACTCGTGTCTGGTCGATCAGACAACGGAGAGTGAAGATGTGGTCTATGGTAGAAAATGCCCATCTGAACCCTGCCTGTCCGGGTGTCCACATGCACTCTCTCTCTGCCAGCGTGCTGAGCTCCTCCTCCATCACCGTGCCATAAATTTTGGACAAAACTGGCGCAATCATGATGGTCCTATATGTGTTAGGATCCATAGGATCCCCTGACTTGTGGATAGGTACAATGGTGTGCACTGTCCACGAGTCAGGGAACCCCTCAGACAATGCACGGTTGAAGAGGTGAGCAATGAGTGGAGCCAATGTGTCTCTGCCATATATAATATGCTCTGCCTGAAGATCAAACTGGTCTCGAGCGCGGCCATGCTGTAACCGTGAGATAGCATGTTTCACCATACTAGTGGTGAAAAAGGATGAAATACCTGGTCTCGGTGTACATGGTGTGGGTATCAGCGGCTGTGCGGGTACATGATATAAACTCTGTGCGTATCCATGCCATACTGCAGGGTCATGTATCGGTGTGGGTGAGTGTGGTTCTCTGATTAGCCTCCATGCCTCTGCACAATCTCTGCTCATAAGAAGGTGGTATATATCCCAATATCTCTCCTCCTCCCATTCCCGCTTTTTACGGCGGGTCAAGCGGTGCATGCGTCGCTCCGCCTGTCTGTGTGTGATCTCTCCTTTGGCCTCCAAATCGCGTAGCTGTCGACGTAGATCTCTGCAGTCATCATCATACCACCTGTTCTGTGGCATGGTACCCGTCTGAGGGGGGTGCGTGTATGTGTGATGTGGAAAACTGAGTGTAGCAGAATCATGCAGAATGCGTGTGATATCAGTGGTCAGTGTATCAAGGGGTGCGTATGGATCAAGTGACATGATGTGCTCCTCCACATGCTGTGAGTAAACATGTGAGAGCTCATGAGTGAAGTGTATGGTAGTATGCATGTGGGGTATGATATCTGCACGTGGTGATGGTAATGAGGTGAGGAGTGAGAAACTGAGAAAGGTGTGATCGGCACCGAGTGGAAGTCTCCCAAGGCTGAAGGACTCGATAGTATGCATCCCATCGATCGGTCCGAGCAGATAATCTACAGTAATCTCGCCCCCCCCATGTGGGAAGCATCTAAGACCTCCTGAATATGGCCATCGTGCCATCCCGTTATAAATAACGAGATGATGTCTACTACCAAGCTCAAGTAAATGCCCTCCATACCTTGTGGCGTCTGGCCCAGTATCTGCTGACTCCCTATTGATCCCCAACTCCTCAGGGTCTAATGCTCTCATGATCTCTGGCTGCTCCATATCAAAACTCTCACACTGCCGGCTCTGTGTGCGCCCGTTGAAGTCCCCCATAAGGAAGACCTCACCCAAACTAGAATATAGAATAATGTCCTCTGAGAGTTGTGAATAAGGGGAGGGGGAATCTCTGGCCTGAATATCACCCTGCGTAGTAGCATATCTGGACCCTCATGGTGAAAAGTAGCATACTGCCATATAGATCCATCTCTCATCTGATATCTGCACTCTGATCCATATGTAACTGGCCTCCTCATCTTGTCTCACTAACTGGATATGTCTCTGTATCCCCTGACGGAATAGAACTGCCACCCCTCCTGAGCCCCTAGATGTGCTCTGCCTAGTAGTAGCCCGGTATGCAGATACCCACTCAAATCCTGTAATGCGTGGGAGCCCTCTCTCTGGGCTCTCATGTGTCTCTGTGAGGCATATAACATCATGGTCGGTAAAATATCCTCAAGTCTGTCCGGTCGTGACCATAGGGAGCCGTTGCAGTTCCAAACTGCCACACGTATCGGGGTCTCCTGTACAGTCCTCTGCCCCGTCTCATAGGCCACGCCCCCCTATTTGGTGGGGCGTCCATCTATAAAAATCCGGCCATCTCGATAGAAGGCCTTACGGCCTTCTCTACGTGCTTGGAGTATCTGTGGCATGCATGCTCGTCTGTGTGCAATCTACATCTGAGTCAGGTCCTCATCCATGAAGATGGGAGCCCCAGTCATCCCTCGGAGCGAAATCCGCTTCCGAAAGAAAGCGGCTCTGTCCTCCGGTGTGCTCATATGTAATATCAGAGCTCTGACCCTGGTAGTATCTCGTCCTGCACGCCATGCTTGAGTAAAGGGCATGCTCGTGTACCCTAGTCAGGTGCATAGCCCGCGTGCGTCCTCCTCCGGAGAGGCCCCTTCGGGGAGCCCGGTAATATGCACGTTTAATCTACGCGCGTTCCTGAGCCTCTCCTCCTCTAAGGTCTCCTGAACCCGGACTACCTCCTCCTTTTTATTTTTTTCGTGGACCTCCTTCTTAATGTTCTTCTTCACTACCTCAATCCACCCCTCCTTATTCCCTTCTAATTCTTCCTTCATGTTTGCTTTGACTTTTTCCTCCCATCCCTCTCTCGAAGCCTCAACTTCGGTTTTAATGCATACCTGGAGGTCCTCTCGGCATTCCTTTGTGATAGCCTCTCGGAGGTCCGCTTTGAAATCCGCATCCTCTCTTGCCTCCCGTAGATGTGACACTTCCGTTTGTAGCTTGTCCAGGTCGGTTTTGAGATCCCTCTTCTCTTCCGTGAGTGTCTTTACCATCTCCTCTAGTCGCCGGATCCTCTCATGGAGCCGGCAGGTTTCTTGGTTCAAGACATTATCCGCATCCTTCTTGAAATCTTTCTTTGCCTCCTTGATAGCCTGGCTGATTAGAAGCTCCACGTTATGGAGCTCGAGTGGCATGTTGCCTCACAGGGAAAAAGCCCCCTCGATAGACCTGTTGAATGTCAGAGAGACCACCTTCAATGAAGTTTCCCACTTTTCACCTCCTCCTGAAACTGCACATCCACAAATGCTGTCCCAGCTTGCACATTCCAGGAGCCTTCCTTCTGCAATGCCTCTAAGCTTGACCATGTGTAACCCTTTGGAAGAACAAAAAAATCCTACACACTACGAATCTGAATGTATGTGACCCCAGGCTGGGCAGGCTGTTTTAGAGCATGAAAAGCGAGAGCAGAAATGCCAGATCCTCCAATGCCCAAAGATGTGAAGTCGTATACATGACCTCTTTCCCAAGAAGTTCAACTTTCACACCCAAGTGCTCCACTCTCTTGCCTGGCAATGGATCTATCCACACGTCCCATGCTACTATCTCTCTATTGTGAAAGTCAGGAAATGTTGAGGAGAGTCCATTTTCTTTACGAATGGAGGCTTGATTTCGTGTTTCTGCATCTGTAAACTTGATTGAGACTGTACATGGCTGCTTGAAAGCTCCAACAAGATAATTCTGTCACAAGGCTGTTCGTTCTCGGATCTCGCAGCGGAGTGTTGAGTGATCACTTTAACGTGCACAGATTTTGTCCTCGGGACGTTTATCCCATCCAGCCCATCGAAGAGGCGTTAACGAAGGCAAATCTCATACCGAGAGAGAGAGAGAGAGAGAGAGAGAGAGAGAGAGAGAGAGAGAGAGAGAGAGAGAGAGAGAGAGAGAGAGAGAGAGAGAGAGAGAGAGAGAGAGAGAGAGAGAGAGAGAGAGAGAGAGAGAGAGAGAGAGAGAGAGAGAGAGAGAGAGAGAGAGAGAGAGAGAGAGAGAGAGAGAGAGGTTGTGAGTAGAGAAAGTATCGAGGGCCAGTTTGAGGAGTCATGTTCGAGAAGCCACTTTTCAAGCCACCCCCTCATCGATGAAGGTCACCTTACGACCTTTCCTTTCCCAAGACTATCATCTTGAAGGTCCGTTAAGGTCAGGACTATCCAAATTCTGCGTAGTAAATGGCTCCCAAAAAGTGAGTTGCGGAAAGTGTAAGTGCCAGAGCTACCAATGGTATTGGTAATGCGGGAGAGGCGAGCGGAGTGACCAACGCAACAAATGCCCTACGATCACGAATCAAACCCAGGTCCTTTTGATATCCTAGGATTTATAATTAATTTTGGTTAAGCATATTCTGTATTATTTCAAGAAGAAGAAATAAAGGGGTAGTTACATGCATGGAACAAGAACGAGTCTTAGGATTTCTGTTTACTCCAAGTGATAGGTTGCATGCATGAAACGGTAGAGCATGGAGTTTGCATAAGTTTATATGCATAGAGTGATAGCCTTTACACACATAGAATGATAAGGTTTTCACATTATTTCACATAAAATAATAGTTTTTAAACCAGTTCAATGCATGAATAGTCATCTAGAATTCATGCTTCGCAATCGTGATTAAAATAAACACATGATGCAATTGCACCGATGGATAGAAACCTACACTTTCATATACACAAGTCACATGGGATTCGATGAATTAGGAATAAGTATTCATTGCCAGGTATGAAGAGAGTTAAAGGTCATTTAGGATGTACTAATATATTAAACGCACCATGTGCATGATGGGTAAGTTTGATTGGAAGATTCTGCATAGTACCACACTAAGAGAGATGGAAGGGACGCATGCATCTAGATTGTATCCTGAAGGCCTATATGAAAAGTCTTGCGTTGCCAAGAGTGTTAATTGAATTTGGTTAGAGGGAGATGATTAAAGAATTGGAAGAATAAAAGACCCTTGGTTGGGTTGCGAATAAGGCATGCCCGTTGCCTTGGTTGACCAATTAATGCTTTGAGTTAGGGTTAAGATACCATAAGGTAAAACCCAAGGGGAAGAGCAAGTCAAAATAAGTCAACTTACCAAGAGAATTTGCTTGCATGATCTTGTTTGATATTATTGGGATCTTGCCAAGCCGCGAACAAGGATGCTGGGAGCATCCGAGAAAAAGGATTCATACCTTAGTAGTTGGTCGTACAAACGTCCTCCCAAATGTTCGTGATTGTACACTTAGGTACATTATTTAAACTCCTTTGCTCAAGGAACTAATTCAAGGAAAAACACTTAATGCTTCATGTTAAAATCCTGGAGGGAGAGGCAGGAACAATTACCTCCAACTATCTGCCTGGCCCTATCCAAGGGGGTTGTTAGCCACGCCCGGTATATGGACCTAACCTATCGCGAGAGGTTTCTCCGTGGGTGCAGCTTGGAGTAGGAGGACTCTTGGGTGCTAGGGGAGGCTCTGGCTGTAAATTCCTTTCCTCTAGATCCCGCACAAGAGGTCGACATGACTCGAGATGGGATCTCGAGGCCCGTGTACTAGTCTACGGGTGGAACTTGGAGCAGCAATCTTGTAGATTGCTGGGATAGCCTTCATGCATGATACTTGATGTACTCCGGGATTATGATAAATAAAGATCGGATATTTGAAAAAAAGGAACTTACTTGACATTGTTTTTGTGTCAGTGCCTAAGTTATGTGAAGGAACCAATGATTAAATTTATTAATTAAGGAAGCTGCTTTTGCATGTCAAACGTAATGTGGTAGGTAATTGAATAACTAAGCAAACTGAGGAAAGTGCGGTGGGCTTGACTTGGGTCCACCCTCCTACGGAAGGGTGGTCCCGGTTAGCTGGAAACTTTTCTCAAAAGATGAGATAACGAGACTATGAAGACCTAGCATCAGTAGAGTTAGAACCCCGATTTATGTTGTTGTAGGGAAAAGGTATGGGACTATGCCTTATGGTAGAGAGGTTGAGCTTCTCATCCCTCTCGTTTCCCATTCTCCATGAACCAAGTGCAGCATGAATCTACTTCGACTCTGTTGTTCCTATGCAAAGTGGTTCATTTGGAGCTCAACGCTAGCTACTTCCTAGAGACCTTGTTGATAGGAAAGGAACCCTGAGTTCAGGTCGATCCTAAGTGGAAACAGCCGGACACTTCCACTCGGGGCAGACTTGGGAAGGCCTAGATCGCAAACCTTATGACATTCCTTACGAGTGCCAAGCGGAGCTTTCTAGACCCTCTTCCTGATGGGCTGCTAAGACGTGTCCCACATGTGGACGAGCGGACACGTTACAGTTTGTATCAAACCGAACCAACAGGATCTAAGGATTACAAGGGAACTTAATAGAGGAAAATAAAGGGTAAGGGGATAAATAGGGGAAGTGAGTAGAATAGAGCAGTGTTTTCTATTGAAAACATTTCTTTACTCACTTATGGATGCTTGGTTGTAGAATCATGATGCATGGAGCAAGTTCTTGGTGTTCCAGGTCATGTACATGACTGCAATGCATGCTTCAAATTATCGCTAGAGGCTTGGCATGATGAATATTCAGGACCGCATCTATAATCCTTCGCCCATGTATGCGGAATGGAGATGTTCGGGAGACTCAGGAATATACTACATAGCAGCCCACCGACTCGTGTACCTTCAGACCAACTTGAAGAGAATCAAGTGGATGGAGGATTTAAAGATCGTGAAGCTATTCATCTTTGTCGAAGCTCACGTAAACGCAACTTTGCACGTTAACCGTCGACAAGTTAAGCAGAACAAGTATGTCTATGAAGAAGTGACCTGGGTGATCTCTGCCGACAGGATCAAAGTGTTAGGGCGCTATCAGAAGAATGGATATCAAAGGAAGGGATTGTAACGAGCGGGATACACACCAACTAGGGTTTAGACACCCCGTCACACTGACCGGGGTATTTAAGGTGTAAGAGCCCCAGATTAGGGCAACCAGTTATTATCAAGAACACACTCTTCACCTTCATCTCCAGCTTCCATGGCTTCATTCTCCTTTCTCTCCTCTTTTCTCTCTTTCTCTCTCCTCTTCTAGTCTTCTTCCTTCTTCTTCTTGTTCTCTTTCTCTCTCCCCTTTGCTTCATTCATTACAAGCAGTATCAGAGCTTCAGGCTTTGGTCCTTTTCCTCTTTCCCTTTTCTCCCTTTTCAAATCTCAAAAACCCTAGTTACTCAGCTTACAGGTACAGCACAGCAAGAAGGACTACAGTTAACTTCAGCTTTTTGGAGCAAGCAGGAGCTATGGCTGGAGACTCAAACATATTTGGAGGTAAAATGGTTAAAATAACAGGTCATTACTTCTTTTCATGCAAAATTTAAGGGTTCTAGGCCAAGTTTAGAGTCCCAGGAGTTGGAGGAGGGCAAAACCTCGGCTACTTTTTGCCTTAGTCCTCTTTCTCTCTCTTCTCCTGCAAGCTGCCATGGCTACCAGCCCCCAAAAACCCCAAGAAATCTGACCTAAAGGTGCTCCCCGACATCAACCAGCCCCGGGACCTCTTCCCTGTCCCCCCAAGCTCCTGATCAAGAGGTGGACTGGGGGGAGGGATTTGCTATCCAGGAGGCCTACAGGATAGCCCCACAATTTGCGGCGCATTTTGCGCTAGCTGTCCTGCTCCCCCCCAGCCCTCTTGCCACTTCCCCTCTTGCTGCCCTCCCCTCCCTGCCACTCCAGGGCACAGCTCCAGCTCCTTGCTCTTCCCCCTTTGTCATCCTTGCTCCCGAGAATCAGCTCCCATGGTGGACAGCAGCCCGGACTATTTGGAACAGTTTGGTGTAGCCATGGATTCTCCTAACTGAAGCTTCCACTGACTTGGAGAGCTCAATCCCACAACCCCTTCAGTCGTAAATGATTCCTCTTGCCCGGATGAAGCCATTGATCTCAACATGCATGGGAGCTTGCGGGCAGCCATGAAAGCTTCACTTGAAGCTTCCTGTCCTTGAAGCTCAAGCTCGAGGATAAGCTTGGAAACCTCTTTCATCTCCAAGAGCACTCGAAGGCTGAAACACTCTTCCACAGATGCCCAACCAACAACTGGACTTCATCAATGGAGCAAGCAACATCATGACGATTCGGGCTTCAATGGTCATTACAAGCATTAAAGAGGTATGCCACTATGATCTTGATCTCTCAATTTAGCCACTTGCAAAGCTTAATCCATTGTTGGAGAGATTCAAGATTGCATACAAGCATCATACCTCTTCTCGGGATTTCATTGTAATGGTTGACATTAACCCCTACTTTGTCTTTTGATCTTGGAAGAATAGTAGCCATTGTAAATTGGGTAAGCAGCAGCCAGTGAGTCACTAGACTGCCAAGGTAACCCCTACCCCAACCCTCATCATTCCTTGCATCTCATGAAAAGGACCAACGTCTTCTTTCCAATGCATCTCATGCTGATTGCTAATTAAAAATGACTACCATGTTTACTCTAGCTGAGGAAAAAGGCCGATGCCAGGCGAGGTGGTAAGACAAAAGAGAGGTGACTCTCCCTTACCACTTAAGACCCTGAAGGGGTGCACAACCCGGCCTGGGGGAAACTTTGCCCACATCCCGGTGATCTGGAGACCAATACTTATTTGCAGGTGTAGGTACTTCCATAAGCCTCACTTTCTTACCCCAATGATCCCTCTTGAATACCCTGCAATGATAATGGCACCCATGTATGCCACTTGAGGTACATGCAGTCAATGGAGATGTATGGCAATGAATGTACTTATGCATGAATGGCAGAGTTGATGGGTATACAATGACACTTGGGATTATGCTTAGTATGCTCAAGATGCTATTGAGGTGTCAGATCAGGCCCCTTGATCTATGCTCTATCCATGTCAGACATTGGCACTAAGGGATAGACAATGTTTTTGGTCACATTTCTGCAGAACTGTCACAAAGATCCAATTGCAGAAAATTCTGTCCTAAATATGGGGATAAACCCTATAGCTCATCTTGAAGAGGTCTTTGTCCCCTCCGATTTGAATAAAAAATCTCCCCAATCAGAGTTACGGTGTGAAAGTTACGCCCATTTTTGTGCACTAGGGTCACTGTGGACAGGTAGCCACTGTAAAACCCCTACAAAAAATTCTGATCATTTTCTATCATAAAGGCTAATAGCTCATCTCAAAGAGGCCGTTGTCCCGTCCGACTTGAGCCCAAAACCTCAGCAATCGAAGTTTCCTACTAAGAGTTATGTCCCTTTTACTGACATCAGGTCCTGTGGAATGCATCCAGATGGTTGGCCAGAAAGGAAAAAGCAAGGCCCAAGAGGATTCTACTTATGAGATCCGGGAACCCTCTCACATGCATGATGAGCCCCTATTGAATTCCCCTGTCCACCATGTCGGCAACATTCACTTGAGGCCTTCCTCTAGCTTGGGTCTAATTTCACCCGCTCTACCTAGGAGCCCCCATGCACCACATATGAATCAGCCCCATCAAGGACAATATGGTATAAATGGCCGGGCTGGCAATCATGGACAACATGGCTATAATGGACAATATGGGCTAAATGCAAATACTTTTTGCTTCTCTCCACTTGGAAGGTTTTGCCCATACTTGGTGGTGCTATATCAATCGGGAGAATCAGCAGTTCATTGATTGGGAAGATTTCAAAATGCATATAGTCCAAGTTTTTGTGTCCCCTGTGGAAGAAGAACGGTTGGCAAGAAGATGGTACACTCTTGACCAATGTAACCTCACTGTATGTGACTACACCAATCAATTCATGAACTTGACCATGTATGTGGAAAGCATCAGTGATGATGCTAAATTGCACAAGTACATCTATGGGTTGGAACTGAGTCTATTGGCTAATGTCATGGCCCAAAAACCCACTACACTATTTGATGCAATCGAATTGGCTTAAAGATATGCAAGAAATTACCGTAAGAATGAGAATTTTTAGCAAGGTGTTGGACCACCCCCCCATATCCCTTCACGATCAGCCCCATATGGAGGTGGTTTTGGAGGCTCTTCTATGCCTAATAATAGCCCCAAAGTACCCAGTTACCCCGCTTTCCATGCTGAAAGAAAAACGGACACTTTTGGGACAGCATCGGGCTCTATGGCTGAAAATCGGTATGCTGAAAATAGACAGTCCACTGCATCACCTTCCCATGGATCCAGTAGTAGTCAACAGTTCATCTCCCCAGATGTTGTCAAGGAACGGAAAGAAAATGGCCTATACTTTGAATGTGGAGATAAGTACACTGCTGATCATGCCTCCAAATGCCCCTGCAAGTCAGCTAAGGTCAAAGTTCATAGCATGTATGTCATGGAAGATTGGCACAATGAGGAGGATGACCTGGCCATTGACCAGACTGAGCCCACAAAGGATGTTGATCATGAGCAGTTCTATGACCTAGAGGATGCGTTTCCCTTTGACCTGGGTGGTGCACCCTCACAGATACTTGATTTAACATCCCATCCACCTCCCACTTCCATTTGCTCGATCTCCTTGGATGCTTGGACAGGTTCATGTAGCCCCAGTACCCTTCGCATTCAAGGCAGTATCAATGGGAAGCATATTTTTATCCTTGTGGATAGCGGAAGCATGCACAATTTTGTCAATAAATCAGCCATTGATCAGTTGAAATGTATTCCTATGGCATTACATCACCCCTTGAAGGTCCAAGTAGCAAATGGAGAAGAAGAAATCAGCACACATGTATGTCTCGCGGTTCCCTTATGCTTGGCTGAAAATTATGTGGCACTGGTTGATTTGATTGCCCTAGATATGGGCCCCATTGATGTTATCTTGGGCTCTGATTGGCTGAAACAATTGGGAAAATTTTGCCATGGACTTCTCTCAGCTTTACATGGAGTTTATGATTCATGGACAACCTATCCACCTAGAGGGAGTTCGAGACCATGCTGATTTTCAGCTCATTATAGCAAAGCAACTCAAACGGGAGTTTAAGAAATGCTCACAGATATTTTTTTTGCAATTAAATAAGGACAATTCTGATCAGCCCTCCACAGTATCATATAACTTTGCCTTGCATACCTTACTTGAGGAATACAATGATTTATTTCACATGCCTACATCCCTCCCTCCCAAGAGACAAGTGGACCACCCACTTGACCTAAAGCCCCATTCCAAGCCAGTGTGAACAAACCCCCCTATAGACTCTCCAAGTGTGAGCATGAAGAGGTTGCAAAGAAAATCAAGGTGTTACTAGAGATGGATTTCATTGAATCGAGTTCTTCCCCCTATGCATCCCCTATTCTCTTAGTCAAAAAGAAAGATGGTTCCTTCCGCATGTGTATTGACTACAGAGATTTGAACAAGATTACGGTGAAGAATTGCTACCCTATCCCATGAATTGATGATTTGCTGGACGAGTTAAAAGGGGCATGCTTTTTCACTAAGATTGACTTGCGCTCTGGCTACCATCAGATTAGTATGCGGGCAGGAGATGAGGTCAAAATGGCCTTCTGGACTGATCGTGGACTTTACCATTTACTTGTGATGCCTTTTGGGTTGACTAATGCCCCTGCCACCTTTCAAAGCCTCATGAACAAAATCCTACATCCCTTTTTGTTCAAGTTCGTGCTTGTTTTCTTTGATGACATCCTCATTTACAGCAAGTCATCTATGGAGCACTTGACACACGTTCGGAGGGTGTTTGACATATTGAGGTACTTTTGCCATGATGTACAGCACAGTTGGGATACATGGCTTCACTTGGCTGAGTTTGCATATAATAACTCCACACACTCTAGCATTGGATTTTCCCCTTTTGAGGCCTTATATGGGTATAAGGTTCCCCTTCCTACAATCTTATTTATGGATAGATCAATCCTCAAAGTCAAGCTGAATTGGATCGCATGCAAGCTTTACTTCAGCAATGCAAAATGAATCTTCAGAAAGCCCAAACACACATGAAACTCTATGCTGATGAAAGACACATGCATTTGGAATTCCAAGAAGGGGAATTGGTCCTTTTGAAAGTGCCTAAGTCCCACTACTCCACTCTCAAAGAGGGCAGCAGTAGCCCACCGCTTCTATGGCCCAAACCACATCCTGAAGAGAGTTGGCGACTTGGTCTACCTCTTAGAACTTCCCCCTACCACCAAAATCCACAATGTGTTTCATGTCAGTCAGGTGAAACCCTTTGTAGGCTCCTCAATGGACTATGTGGAAGAACTTCCCCCCATCGATGAAGAGGGCATCACTCAATATGTTCCTGAAGCAATCATTAGGCAGCGATATAAGCACTTGCGATCCCGATCCGTCAAAGAATACCTCATCAAATGGCAAGGCCTACCCTTGGAAGAAGCCTCTTGGTGCCCAGCAATCATCCTCGATGAATTTCCCTACCTCCATGAATCCCAACAGCTGGAAGACTAGCCGATCATGACCTGAATTGCCCACTTCCTGCCTGTAGACTGCACACTGTTTTAGAACAGTTTTGTACTTACTCAAATCCAATGCATGTGCATTCTACATAGGCTGAAAGTACTCGTCATAAGCTCCATTTTGACATATAGTACGCCCCATTTGGAGCTACCTATCAAAAGTTATGACCAGTTTACTTCAGCCGATCGGTCCAGGACTGCATACTATCCCTAGTCTCTCCACACCTATTCTTCATTGTCAAAGGGCTCTGAGTAGTACTCAGAAACCCTCCCTTAGCCCACCCATCACTCCCCTCTATTTCTCCTTGTTTTTTAGGGCAAAAACCTTTCGACTGGGGATGGATTGTAATAAGTGGGATACACACCGACTAGGGTTTAGACACCCTATCACACTGATCGGGGTATTTAAGGTGTAAGAGCCCCAGATTAGAGCAACTAGTTATTATCAAGAACACACTCTTCACCTTCATCTCCAGCTTCCTGTTGAGTGTTGAAATGACTTGTTTTTTGGCTGATTTTTGTTGTTTTTGAGAGTTGAATGGTTGATTTTATGAGATGATTGATTGGTTTGGAAGGGTTTGAGAGTGTTTTGGATGATATTGATTATGTTTTGGAAGTTCATGATGTTTATTAGTGGAGATGTGATGTTTTGATAGGTTCTGTATACCTTCTATATAGCTTCTGTTTTGTTCTGATTGTCTTCTGTATGAAGCATGGATTGATGATTGATGAAGATTGAGATCTTATGAAAGCTTATTGAATAGTTTTTGATGGTTTGGAATGGTTTGAGTATGAGTTATGAGGTTTTGTTGACCTTCTGTAACCTTCTGTAGATCTTCTGTAGAGCTTTTGTCTCTGTACTGTCTCTGTACTGTAGCTGTTCTGGTACTGTACTGTGACTGTTCTGTATGCTTCTGTATGTGTTCTGATGGATGTATGTGTAGATTGGGAAAGTTTTCTAGCCTTGGAAAGAGGTGAATACAAGTGCAAAAGAGCTAAAAGAAGTGAAAGAAGTAGCTGCTGAAGACTCAAGTAAAGACTAGAGTGAAGTGACAGTAGTGAGCTGTGAAAGGACACTGTAGTGGCTCTGGTGACTCTTCATATAAGACATACCTCTTAGGAGGGGTATCCACGACCTAAGAAGGATTATTGAGAGTGATTATGAGAGATTTTAGTGAGGAGATGATGTATTATTGATGGAGAGAGAGAGAGAGAGAGTCAGAGATAGCCAATTCTACTAAAACAGAGTGATTGTATATGAGAGATTGAGAGAGAAGACTATGAAGATATTGAAGATGAATACTATGTGATGTATTTTCATTAAAAGATGGTGTATTCCTTTTCTTTCTTTGTTCTCTTGATAGATTTTGTGAAGATATTGAAGAATATGGTTGATTCTATAAAATCCGTGGGAGATCTACATGATGCTGCATGAAGATTTGTTGTGCCTGGTGTTCTTTTCTTCATTGTGATAATATAAAACCTAATAAAAAAGATTGTTGATGTTACAAGATAGATTTTCTTGCAAGAGAATTCCCTTTTCCTTGGTGTTCCTCTTGGGGCTCAATGTTTTTGGTGCGTAGCCGGGGAAACTTGCCATCAACAAGCACCAGAAGAGACTGAAAATGAAGGAATTGGCATTGCCAAGAAGATAAGAATTCAATGGATGTTTGTAAAGTTCCTTCTTCCACTGAAGAGTTGGAATTTCTCATAATCAAAGCTACTTTCCACAAGAAGTTCATCCCACAATGGCGGAAACACATCACCATCATGATGCATGCTCTATGTGGTGGACAATTTCCTCTTCCTGTTGAAGCAGCAAAAACTTGCATCTTGGTGGCAAACTGTTTGGGAACAAACTGAAGAGCAGAAACCGAGAGAATGACCATCCATGGAAGATTTGGCATTCATTGAGAAGTTTCCAGACATCATCAAATGGGAGATTGTGAAGAAGCTTTAGGAGTCTTGATCTGTGGAGGCTCACAAAGACAAGAAGGAAAAGAGCTGGAATTTGTTTGTGGATGCTCAATAGCAAGATACATGGATGCTTGGTGCACTGATAATCTTCTGTTTGTTCAATTAGCAACCCACTGGAAGTTGGTAGACAGAGTGTTTTTCACAACATACACTGTTGAAACCATCAGAAGCTGGCATTACTATGATGATGGCACCACCACAATGCTTAGACGTATGCATTTTGACACCTTCAGAACCGAATACCTTCCTCAGTGCAGTGGCATGAAAGCAGAATTTAGAGACGTTGAAAAGGAAGAAGTAGAAGAAATGTTGGCAAGAGAGTCCTCCAGAGACTGAAGCCTTCTGTTAACCCTCTATGGAGCACTAAAAACACAGTGGAGCCAACCCCCTGATGAATGACGCAATAAAAAGGCAAGCATTAGAACAAGTCCAGAGGTACGTGAGGAGAGAGAAAGCAAGAAACAAAGCTGAGAACGAGCTCGCAGCAGAAGTCGCCTTTGACGCCCTTGCGGAACTCTTTACAGAAGTCCCAATGGCACATCAAGCCCTTCCTCCTCCTGCTGGAGGTCCACTTCCAAGCCAGATTCGTCCTAGAAATATTGATGACAGGCCAGCGAATGTAGTCCCATTGCCAGTTTTTAAGGGAGAGTACAATGAAGACCCCGATCTTCATGTAGCAAAGTTTATGGTAGGATGTGTGGCTAACAATGCCAGAACCCCTGAGCATTGGTTAGCAATATTCCCTGCCACTTTCAAGGGCGCGGCGTTTCAATGGTATGAGAGACAAGCAGTAGGAACTTTTGGCACATGGGAAGTTGGCCTTCCTCACTAAATTCAGGCGTGAAGGTTTTGAAGAGTGGATACGAGAGGAATTTATGAACCTAAGTCAGTCCTCTGGAGAAAGAGTAGAAGCTTATGTCTCACGAATGGAATCCATCCTGAAGAGATGGACTAACCATGATCTAGATGATGGCATTCAGAAGGGGGTGTTTCTTAGAGGATTACAACCAGAAGTCCATAAGTTTGTGGAGCTGCAAAGACCAGCCACACTGCAAGCTACAACAGAAGGTGCAAGACTGTACGATGAAGTGGAAGCTAGATTGGCAATGAATCCAGGAAGAGGAGTCCTATCTCCTCTGATACCAGGAATGATGTACCCACCAAATGCAGTCCCAGGGACAGTCCCCTACCCCTACCAACAGATGCCCCCAGTATCACAGTACAGTGCACCAAATCCATAGTGGCCACAATCAATGCCTCAAATGATGGTTCAACCACAACAACAATGGTCCCAACCAATTTCCCCAATGCCAAATCCGCAGCAACAGTGGAACCCTACCAACTGGAGCCAACAGCCAACAGTTCAAACAGGAGCTCAGAATCAGAATCAGAACAGAGACCCTTCTGCGCCAGCCCAACCTGTTTATGCAGTGATTACAGAGACTCCTCAAAACCCTACTGCCAGTACCTCAGGGGGAGAAAGCTTGAAGGATTATTTATCCAACTCAGTTGCAAATATAAAAAAGGAGTTGATGGATGTGATTACAGAGCAGCTACAGACACTGAAAGTGAATACTGCTAGCATATCCAACGTTGCAGGAGCAAGAAGAGATGTGATGCGATCAAATACTTGGTGTGGTAAGTGTCATCAAGCAGGCCATTTAGCCACTGAATGTACACGAAAACAAACCATCCCTGGAGCCTTCTGTTCCTACTTTTTGCGGAAGAACCATACAGAGGATATTTTCTCTCTCAAGGAGATGCATGATAGGCGAAGAAAGGAAGAAGATGCAAGATTCAACTTGCTGGAATCCAAAATGACAACACAGGATATTGGACCCAAGCCTAGAGAGTTTGGTCCTAATTTCTGACCCAGAAGATTTCCCTCTCAAAGTTACAGAGGAAGACAGTCTGGCGGTGGTCAGAGATCAAAAGTAGAGTGTTATAGATGAGGAGAAAAGGGACACATTTCACCAAATTGTCCAAATCCCAGAAGGTCAGTGGATTATAAGCCCTTATGCAGTTGATGCAAAGGAGAAGGCCACACTGCAAAAGACTGTCCAAGCCTAGTCCTAGTGAAAAACAATACTAGTGATAGTCTGGCCAAGGCCCAAGAGCCTACTTCCAATTTAGTGGAATTGGAAGTTGCTGCCATCACGTGTGCAAAGAAGAAGGAACCACCTATCCAGAAAGAAAATAATCCTCTTGCCAGAACAGTGAAGTTCAATCTTCCACCAGACAAACATAATAGAACAGAGCCTGACAGAGCCATACAGAGCACCACAGTGCCACAGAGAGTCACAGAGACAGTTCCAGAGATAGGACCAGAGATCCAGGAGATAGAAGAGGAGGGAGTGCCACAAGTGGCAGAAGAAGTTCCCATGATGCCCCTGTTGGAAGAACAAAGGAAAATGAAAATGGGTGTTGTCCCATTTCCTAACCGGTTAGAGAAGCCAGTGGATCCTATTAAGGAATACGATCTGGTTAGAGATCTAGATACCTTTAAACCAAACCTCACATTCTGACAATTATTGATGTTTCTCCCAGTTGCCAAAAAAGATTCAAAAGTATACTGACAAGAAGACGTGGCTTAAGGATTGCTCCCTCAACAGCAAAAAAGTCCAACAAAGCTCCAGAGCTTGTAAAAGAAGTGGACGTAGCTAACGCCTTCCTAGATCCGGGTACCCCAGAGACTGGTGTGTGGATAGAAGGCTGTTTTATTGCAAATGCACTGATTGATGGAGGCTCATTAGTGAACATTATGATAGATGTGACAATGAAGGATCTAGGCCTACAAGGTGTGCAACCAACCCAATGGCTCATCAGACTAGTGGATTAGAGCAGAATCAAGCCTTTGGGCATTCTCCCGTATGTGAATACTACAGTAGCTGGAAAAGATTATCGGCTAACCTATCTGGTGGTGAAGCCAAACTCTTATGGTACATCCTACCCTCTGTTACTGGGCAGACCATGGCTTTTTGAAGCCAGAGCAAGGACGGATTGGTTCAAAGGAACCTTGACCTTGGGTAGAGGACCTAACAAAGTGGTGTTGAAGCTATATGGTTCTCAAAAAGGACATGGATCCACCTCCTTGGAATTATCTTCTGACTCCCCTAATGAGGCTACAGATGGAACATCAGCAGACGAAGATGCTGTCAAACAGATCCTTCCCAAGAAAACAGTGGCACGTTCCTTAACAGTGGATACTATAAGCCAACTCCCAAAAGATGCAAAGTCTGTAAGAAATGGATTAAGAAGACCAAGCCGTCTTTTAGTAGTGGCTCATGCCATCCTCAACCATCCTTGCCAAGAAAAGATGATGATGATGCACCGTGCCAACAAGCACCAGTCTTACAAACCTAGCATGCATCAGAGGGTCCTTGTTATGTGACATTCCTGGATGTGTCATCAGAAGATGAGTCTTCAAGCCAAGAGGTAACTAATCATGAAACCAAACCCGAAACGGCTCTAATCCCATTCCAACATCTCAAGAAACAACCTAAGTCTCCACCAAAAGAGGAAGTTGGTTCTAGTGGGACATCAGAAGAGGACACCACTCCCTTGAAGGAGTCGGATCTGTACCCAGAAGCAGTCCGCAGGACCTTCATTCGTGAAGTAGAAGGTGAAAGGTAGTTAACCTTTGTGGATGCAGATGGCACTGAACGCCACTTGAAGGTGGGTAGCAGCCTCCTAGAAGAGGAGTTGTCAACTTTGTACAACTTGTTGAAAGAGAATTTGGACGTGTTTGCTTGGTCCTACAAAGACCTAAAGGGAATTGATCCCACAATATGTCAGCATCATATTGACTTGGAGCCTGATGCCAAGCCAGTACGGCAACGATAGAGGCGAATGAACCCGAATTATTCCACATTGGTGAAAGCAAAGCTGCTGAAGCTTCTAGAAGCCGAGTTCATCTATCCAGTGGCAAATAGTGAATGGGTTTCACCCATCGTGGTTGTACCCAAGAAGAATGGCAAGCTTCGTATATGTGTGGATTTCCGTAAGTTGAATTCCAAGACAAAGAAGGATCATTTTCCTATCCCTTTCACAGACCAACTGTTGGACACAGTGGCAGGACATGAGCTTTAATCCCTTCTCGATGGATTCAGCGGATATAACCAAGTCCAAATCGCAGAAGAGGACCAGTCCAAAACAACCTTCACCACAGAATGGGGGACCTACGATTACCGAGTGATGCCATTTGGGCTCTGCAATGCCCCTGCTATTTTCTAGCGAGTCATGATGGCCGCATTCCAAAATCATTTGCACGACTTTATTGAGGTGTATTTGGATGACTTCTGTGTCTATAGTTTGATCCGGGCACACTGGGGACACCTGGAACAATGCTTTGACCGATGCGGGGAGTATGGGATTTCCCTCAACCCCAACAAATGCATCTTTGGGATCTCTTCTGGAGTTCTGTTGGGCCACATTGTCTCTGCACAAGGGATATCAACAAACCCTGCAAAGAATCGAAAAGATCGCAGCTCTGACAGCACCCACCAACCTCAAACAGTTGAGGGGATTCCTAGGCCATGTGGGTTACTATAGAAGGTTCATAGCCCATTTTGCAACAAAGGCAACCTCCTTGCACAAGATTTTGAGGAAAGATGCAGAGTTTGTTTGGATGGACGAATGTGACATAGCCTTCAACACTATGAAGCAGTGTTTGATTGAGGCACCCATTCTGCAACCTCCTGACTGGACAAAAGAGTTTCATGTACACACTAATGCATCAATTGAAGGCTTAGGTGCAGTTCTCTGCCAGAAGGGCTCCTCAAAGTTGGATCAACCCATCTATTATGCAAGCCAAAAAGTCACTGATAGGGAACGGAACTACACAGTGATAGAGCTGGAGTGCTTGGCAATGGTGTTTGCCCTAGAAAAATTCCACCACTACCTCCTGTCCACCCACTTTAAATTTTATGTGGATCATGCGGCCCTGTCCTTCCTGATGAACAAAGCAGATGTGAAAGGACGAATGATGAGATGGCTCCTTCTATTCCAGGAGTTTGACTTTGAGGTAATTACCAAACCTGGTCATTCCCATGTTTTGGTTGATCATCTGTCGCGTATCCCACAAACTGTAGATGAGGAACAGGATGATCCAGACCTCTCTGATGCTTCCCTATTCCTAGTAGAAACTGTAACCCCCTGGTATGTAGACATTGCCAATCTGTTGGCAACCCAACAGTACCCTCCTGGTATTTCTAGTCGGGAAAGGAAGAAGCTTATGTTAGAATTAGCCCCCTACACCCTGTTAGGCGGTGCACTGTACAAGAAAGGCAAAGATGAAGTGCTCAGAAGATGTGTTGTAGGAGATGAGATTGGGATTGTTTTGAAGGCTTGCCATGACGAACCATATGGAGGCCACTTTGCAGGAGAAGCCACAACCAGGAAGGCTTTGCTAGCAGGATATTGGTGGCCTACCATTCATAAGGATGCCTATGATTACTGTAAAAGATGTGATGCTTGTCAGAGAATGGGGAAACCCACAAAGACAAGTGCCATGCCACTGCAACCTATCCTTCCTTTAAGGCCGTTTGAGAAGTGGGGCATCGACTTCTAGGCCCAATCGATCCTTCTACCAGAAGGAAGCAGAACAGATACATCCTTGTATGTACGGATTATGTCACAAAGTGGTGTGAAGCTAAAGCACTAAAGCAAGACGATGGTAACAGCGTGGCCCTGTTCATGTACAAGAATATCATCACCCGTTTTGGTAGTCCCCTAGAGCTGGTAAGTGATAGAGGCACTCATTTCATTAATAAAGTCATGGAAGAGTTGAAAGAGTTGTATAAGATCCGCCATCGCAAGTCCACTCCTTATTACCCCAGAGCCAACGGCCAAGTCGAAGTCACGAATCGTTTCCTCTGCTCAATTTTGGCAAGAACGATTGCCGCATATCATCGTGATTGGGATGATCGACTTACAGAGGCCCTCTGGGCGTACAGAACCTCTCATAAAGCAGCAACATGACAAACACCCTTCCAGCTGGTGTACGGTATAGAAGCTGTTTTCCCTGTTGAACTAGAATTGCCCTCTTTGAGAGTGGCTATCAAAGAGCGTTTGGGGGACGATGATTCACTGCAACGCCATCTCTTGCACCTGGAATGTTTGGATGAAACTCATAGGATGGCTCTACAATGCATGGAAGTCACGCAAGCTCTACGCAAGGCTTACCATGACAGTTTCATCAAGCACAAGGAGTTCAAAGAAGGTGATTTGGTCCTAGCCTATGATTCACGATTTGGCAAGTTTCCTGGCAAGCTTCAACAGTGGTGGATGGGCCCATATAAGGTACTTGCTGTCAACCCTAATGGCAGACCGTTGATGCCTCTGATGATCCCTTCCTGATCAATGGATATCGTCTGAAGAAGTACTTCCCTCCTTGGGGATCTTGACAATCACGGTCACTTGATCCTTTCCCTCGTTGGCGTGGCACTGTCACTCTTATGATGCTACTTCTTATAGCTGTTCTTCAGCCACTCCTGATGAGGTGGACGCAACCCTCTGTCCCCTCAACCCCATCTTCCAACCTTGATCTCTTATCCTCTATTTTTCACCAGCGACGGTGGCGAGGTGGGTTTTGACACATGGTATTTCCACCATTCCCTTGCTTAATTCGAAGAAAAAAATTTAAAATAATTTACATATTAGTCATGGGAGAAAAGGACTTTGGTCCCTGTCATGCCGACCTATTCTTCGCGAAAAGGTGGAAACACCCTCGGGAGTAGGAGAAAAAGAAAAAAAAAAGAAAAAAGAAAACAAGAAGAAAAAATCTGTTATGGGAGAAAAGGAAGAAATTCCATGTCATAGCAGGCCTCACTCCAAGAAAAGGTGGTAAACACCCTTGGGCGAGAAGCTGGTTGTGGAAAATGTGGCAACACCCAACAGTCCAGAAAGTGGATTCATCAATTGATATCCCCAGGATCCAGTTCCGAAGCTGCCTCCCTTGGTATGCCGTGTCCTGTGTCTCTTTGCAGAGCGTCTAACTGTCCTCTAGTAGATGACATGTCCTATCCAACACAACGTTCGATTTGATGGCTACCTCCCTGGGTACGCCTCTTCAACAACTAACGATGCGATCTTCATCGACAAACAATTGAGTGATGTGAGCTTTCATCCTAACCGGATGGGAAAGTGAGTATGGTTGCCCTCTGTAACTTTCAACAGAGTGTGAGACAGAGGGTGGGGCGAGTGACCACTCTTTTCTCTTCAACTCAAATGAGAGGTGAGAAGTGTGAATGAAGTGTTGCACGCACGGGATGGGCCTCTCAATGCACAAAGCACAATTTTTTTCTGTGCACTACACCATAAGGTTCCCTAGCCTTCCTTCTCGCATCATATGCTGGCATAGGGCGGGATGCACAGTTGCACCATCAAATACACACAAGACATACAACCTTTGCACAAGTGATCGTGAGGATTACATCAATGGGTTTCAGGAAAGGGCTGCCCTCCTGTATCTATCAACAGAGCGTGAGACAGAGGGTGGGCTGAGTGTGACTAGAGTTTCTTTAATCAATTACTGAGAGGTGAGATTGAGGGACGTTACGACACTTGGAGTCAGGTATGTTCCCGTTTCCCTATGCACCCATGGGATGGGTCTCTACCGTCATCATAGGACACGTCACCCTGTTCTGTACACTGCACTGTAAGGCTCCCTTGCCTTCCTCCGTGCACTTATGCCAGACGGGTTGGATGCACTAATGCATCATCAACTGTGCACCCTGGCATACTCCCTCTGCACCATTCCCCTGTCGATTTCTAAACCGGGTATGAGATATGGGTTTCAATCATTCTTCCTCGAGTCATATTAGTCCTGGGGCGAGTGACAGTTCTTTCATTCCATATGAGTGATTGTGAGTTGAGTGCAATATCCCTCATCATCGACAAATTTCCTGCAATTCCTTCAACCAGTTACCTCCCTGGGTGCTGCCGCGTGGTCCTTGCCACAAAGGACGGGTGTTGTGTGTTAGAAATCAAGCTCATCGTCAGTGTGTCTTCATCTATGACCGACATCTATGATAGCTAGTGTGTACAACTGTCTACATGTGACTACATTAAATAAGTCGGGTTAGTAGTCAGTCGGTGACCTGACTAGAGTTAGTCAATCTAGTCTACATTTACATTAGGTCACTTTATCTTATGGTGGGTGTGTGCTTTTCAGTTGAGTGTGTGTAGAAATGAAGGAATGAGCTTGAGAGCCTGAAGGCTCATGGATATGGAGTCTTTCCCTTTCTCTCTCTCTACTATTTGAACATGGTATCAGAGCTTCATCCATGAGGCTATGGGAGAATGGGCATGACAACTTGCAAATGAAGCCATAGTCAAAGGAAGGAATCAGCATGGACTGCCTTCTGAAAATCGTGGACTGCCTCCTGAAACTTGTGTCCTGAAATCGTGGACTGCAACCTGTGTTTGAAAATCGTGGATTGCCTCCTGAAAAATAGCAACCTGTATCTAAAAATCTGTGCCTGCTGATCTGAATGGACAGCAACCTGTATCTGAAAATCTGCACCTGCTGATCTGAGTGGACAACAACCTGTGTCTGAAAATCTGCATCTGCTGATCTGAGTGGACAATGACCTGTCAATCTTCAGTGGGGCACCTGGACAAGGTTCATAGAGCATGTATGCTCACTATTGAAGGTATTTGAAGTGTGCAAGAAGTAAATGCTTGTGTGAGAGCTCTGTTATGAGCTGGAGTGATAGACACAGACCTATAATCATTTCTGAACTACTGTAAACATGAATGGACAGCATGCATTCAGTCATTACTAACACACAGGAGTCTTGTACTACACTCAGAAGGTATCTTTGGAGCACAAGAATGTGTCAAAGCATGTATACATTGGATCGAATGTCTTGGAGCTGAGATCTCTTGCTCAGAATACTCAGATCTGAAAATCAATGATAGGCTGAAAACTATCATACACAATTAATGACAGAATACTCAGATCTGAAAATCAATGACAGCTGTCATACACAATCAATGACAGAATACTCAGATCTGAAAATCAATGACAGGCTGAAAACTGTCATACATAGTCAATGACAAGTACTGTGCATTACTGAAGAAATACAGGTCATCTTGGGGGTTCCATCATCTATATGAACTGGCCTATACATGCTGAATGCATGGAGAATTGAAGCAAGCAATGAGCATAATTGAAAACTGAATTTTGAAGCTAAAGTAAATGCAGTTACACTGTCCTGGTTAATTATAAACAGCTCATGTATTGAACTTGCCACTACAAAGTAAATGTATGACATGGTCAAAAGACATTTTGGAGCCGTTTGGAGCTTGGTATGCTGAATTCTGGTTGACTGCAACCTGAAACTGAATTTGTTGACACACTCAGTTTTGGACTTGAAATTGCTGCTGGTTACTCACAGTTTACAGTTTTCAGAATGCATGTATATACCCTGGCTGTGAGGTTACATAAGCTTAAGCTGAAGCAAACACATAGCTTATGTATTGACAGTTATATCTACAGTTGAGACCACTTGTTTGTGGGTTGTTTTGGGGTGTCAGTGGGCTAAAATACCTTGGTTTTTTTCTGCAATTTAGTGCAGAAAACTGTCATAAACTGTTACGGACTGAACTTAGTCAGTCATACTTATTGGACTGCAGGGAGTCAGGCACTTGATAGACAGTCTATTGCATCATGGCTAATGCACATGGGACTGACAATATCACTCAGATAGTTGGAGAGAAGTTGGATAATAAGAACTTTACATTATGGAAATTCAGAATGAAAAACTTTCTGGTTGGCAGAGGTTATTGGGATTTATGTACAGGAGATGAAGTTGCTCCTGAGTTGCCTGCACACAATCCAACAAATGAACATAAAAGAGCCTACAGGCTATGGAATGAAAGAGCATGCAAGGTGCTGCATTGGTTTTCCTTATGTATATCTGATGCTATGGTAATTCAAATCACTGGATGTGAGACTTCGAAGGATGCTTGGGACATACTGATGAAAAATTATGGAACCATGACACATGCAAGAAAGATCTAGTTGAAACAACAGTTCAACAACATGTCTAGGAATGGCAAGAGCATCTAGACGTATACCACGGAGATTAAGACCATAGTTGATCAACTTGCTACTATTGGCTCAAGTGTATTAGAAGATGATATGATTGCTATTGCTTTGAATGGCTTAGGCAAAGAGTACAAAGCTTTTGACACTTCCATTTCTGTCAGAGAAGAGCCCCCTAGCTGGGAAGAGCTAGTTGCTTTGTTGCTGCATGAGGAAGTCAAACTTGGTTTGAATACAGGTTCTAGTGCATCTCAGAGTAGAGACACTGTGCTGTACTCTAGCCAGCGTGGCAGAGGATCTAGAGGTCGTGGTTCATTTCGAGGTCGTGGTGACACTCGTAATACTTATGAACAGCAACAGCAGCAGAGAAATTGGCATGGTGAAAATACACAAGGCCAGCGTGGATCTGGTGGGTTTAGAGGTAGGGGGAGATCACCCCGAGGTAGAGGTGGTGGTTCTGGTTCATGGTAGTCGTCTGATTAGTCCAACAGGGACAAGGACTGCCATTATTGTGGTAAGTATGGGCACATAGCGAAGGAATGTTACAAAAAGCAGAATGACATGAAGACAAAAGGAAAACAGCATGGGCACTATGCATCTTCCAGTGGTGCTCATGATGAGTCAGTTGATAGACTCTTTGCCATGCAGCATGTGTCCAAGACTGCGTCAAGGCAGAACAGAGATGACAGGTGGTACATTGACTCTGGTGCGTCAAACCACATGACCCCGCATGGAGAGTGGTTTGATGAGATGGTTGCAGGTACACATGGTCATGTATGTACTGGGGATGATACCCAACATGACATAAAGCATAAAGGGATTGTTCCATTGATGATGCCTAATGGCAAGAAGAAAGGCCTGCATGATGTCTTACATGTACCGACCATAACAAAGAATTTGTTGTCTATGGGTCAAATGGCAGAACAGAATCTGCAAGTGAGGTTTAACAAGGATGGATGTTTCATTGAGGAGTATGGAAATGGCTGCAAGCTAATTGCCAAGGGCAGAAGGGATGGCAGGATGTTTACTTTGGAAGCGACCATTCCTAAACTTAAAGCAGCTATGTTTGCTCATGATGAGAGTGCCATCAGAGATGTAGAGATCTGGCACAAGAGAATCGGACATGTCAATGTACAAAAGCTGAAATCTATGCAGCAGAAAGAAGTAGTACTTGGATGACCTAAATTCAAGTATAATGATTTTGGTCATGTATGCCCTGCATGTCAGTTTGGGAAGTAGGCACGGTTTCCTTTCATGAGACATGTAAAAAACAGCACTAGGCCTTTATAGTTGGTACACTCTGATGTCTGGGGTCCTTCACATAATGCTTCTTTTGGCGGTGCACGATATTATGTCTCATTTATTGATGATTTCAGTAGGTACACTTGGCTTTATATCTTGAAACATAAGGATGATGTGTTTGATGCATTCAAAGACTTCAAGAAACATGCTGAAAATGAATTGGGCTATTACATATCATGTTTGAGATCAGATGGAGGAGGTGAATATGTCTCAAACTACTTTGACAGGTATCTTGCTAAACATGGGATCAGAAGACAACTCACATGCAATTATACACCGCAGCAAAACGGTGTTGCAGAGAGGAAAAACAGGGTTTTGATGGAGTCAGCTAGAGCTATGTTGAATGAAAAATGTCTGCCAAATGGTTATTGGGCTGAAGCAGTGGTGACTGCTGTACATGTGCTGAATCGAACCCCTACAGCAGGGATTCATGATGTCACTCCGTATGAACGACTGCATGGTCATAAACCGGATATTTCACACTTGAAGGTATTTGGCAGCATTGCATATGTGCATATACCGGATGAGAAGAGGAAGAAATTGGATCCTAAGGCAGTGAAAAGTGTGTTTATTGGATATGCACAGGAACGGAAAGCTTATAAGTGTTATGTACCTTCTACGCATGAGACACTCATAAGCAGAGATGTGGTATTTGATGAGTTAGCATCTTGGTATGGGAATCCTGTTGCAGTGCCTATTGATGGGTCACCCAGTATGAGTCATCCTGAAAATACTCATGCAGAGAGTACTTCCTGAAAGGTGAGAAGGATTGAAGCTTGCACGCGAGCTATGGCGGGAGAGCAAGAGCAAGAAAGAGAGAGACAAGAAATGGGAACTCCAACAGTCACAATGTGTGACCGGGCCTTCCTTTATTCAAACTATCACTAAAAGAATAAAGAATAAAGTGACGTGACAGGCGCCCGCCACCTGCAGTGTGCAGTGGCAGGTACTGTCAGTGTAGTAATACACGGGGCGGCACGGCGGAGGCGCCTTTACCCCCAACAACCTCCCACTTAAAGGCGAATCTGCCCTAGTGAGAGAGAAAAGAAAAAAAGAAAAGACAATACAAATGTACATAGGTACAAGGGATGAGGAAAGGCAACATCTCATCCAATGCCCATCAATCTCCTGAGGAAGGCAAAGCGCTCACTAGTGAGGCTTTTCGTGAGCAGATCTGCAGGATTCTCGTCAGTGGAGATCTTGACAAGGTCAACAGACTTGTCCTCCACAACACCACGTATGAGGTGATACCTCACCTCAATGTGTTTTGTCTTCGCATGGAAGACCAGATTCTTAGCCAACTGAATGGCACTCATAGAATCCGAATGCAGTGTAGGTATAGCATCAATCCCAAGGTCAGCAACTAGATGGCCTAGCCATATGGCCTCCTTGCAAGCCTCAGTGGGCTGCAACATACTCGGCCTCAGTGGTAGACAAAGCCGTACACTTCTAAACCCTGGACATCCAAGAGACAGCCAAGCATAGGTGAATACATAGCCAGAAGTGGACTTCCTACTATCTGCATGTCCTGCATAATCGGAGTTAGTGTACCCCACAACCCCTGTATCCTAGCTGCCATAGCAAATACACATATCTGTTGTGCCCTTCAGGTACCTCATGATACCCTTCACGGCATCCCAATGTCTGCTGCCAGGTGTAGCCATATAGCGTGCCACAACACCAACTACATGCGCAATATCTGGATGAGTGGCTATCATGGCATACATCAAACTGCCCACAGTTGAAGCATAAGGGATCTTGGCCATCTCGGCCCTCTGCTCATCTGTCTGCGGACAATCGGCCTATGATACCTTCACATAAGAAGGTAATGGACAGCCAATAGGCTTTACGTCCTGCATGCGGAACTGCTCAAGGACTTTATGAATGTACTCCCGCTGTGAGAGATACAAAAGCCCCTGATGCCTATCGCGCTTAATGCGCATCCCAAGTATATGTGAGGCCTGTCCCAAATCCTTCATCTCAAAGCTCTTCTTCAGCTGAGATTTAAGAGCATCTAGCTCATCATGAGCTTTCCTTGCTATCAGCATATCATCAACATAGAGTACCAAGATAAGCAAACTGCCATCACGGGCTTTCTTCGTGTAAAGACACGGATCCATAGCACTCCTGCTGTAGCCCTGTGACTGCATAAAGGCATCAAACTTATGATACCATTCCCTAGGTGCCTGCTTCAAGCCATACAAGCTCTTCTTCAACTTGCACACTAGGTGCTCCCTGCCAGGTTCTGCAAAGCCCTTAGGCTGATCCATATAGATCTCATCATGCAAGTCCCCATGTAGAAAAGCTGTCTTGACATCCATCTGATATAGATCTAAGTCAAGTTGTGCAACCAAAGCCAAGACTAAGCGCAGGGTGGTCATCTTAACCACAGGAGAGAAGACCTCATCAAAGTCCACACCATGTTCCTGCTTAAAACCCTTTGCTACCAATCTAGCCTTGTATGCCGGCTTGGGGTGTCCAGGGGTACTTTTCAGCTTGTACACCCACTTGCATGGCAAAGCCTTCTTGCCCTTAGGCAAGGCAACCAAATCCCAAGTCTCATTCTTATGCAGGGAGTCTATCTTAGACTGCATAGCCCTCTCCCAGGAGTGACTGTCACCCCTGCGCATAGACTCATCATAAGTGAAAGGCTCTCCTGCATCTGTAACCAAAACATAATGCATAGAGGGCTGAAATCTGTCAGGTGGACGTCTGTCTCTAGCAGATCGTCTCACGGCAAGCTCTGCTGCCTGTCTAACTGCCTGTTCAACACCTTGGCCCTGTGGAGGAACTGCTGCAAGCTATACTACTGGCTGTGCTGGAGCTCTAGGCTCCTCTTGAAAGATCACTCTGCAGATCTCAACCACCTTCTCAGGCTGCCTGTGCATCTTGTCTTCATGGAAGACGACATCATGGCTGCATACTAGTTTTCGTGCCTGTGGATCCCATAGGCGATAGCCCATCTCTCCTGACTCACCATAGCCAAGGAATATGCATTTAATGCTCTTTGGATCCAATTTACTCCTCTTGTCCTTGGGCACATGGCAGAATGCCTCACATCCAAAGACACAGAGATGCACATAAGAGGGTGGCTTACCAGCCCAAACTTCCTCTGCAACCTGGAAATCCAATCCACTGGAAGGTGATCGGTTTATGACATGCACTACCGTACTAACTGCCTCGGCCCAAAAACTCTGGGGTAGGCCTACATGGCTAAGCATAGAGCGCACACGCTCCTGAATAGTCCTGTTCATGCACTCAGCCAAACCATTCTGGGGTGGGGTGTAAGGGGCGGTCAACTGACGCTTAATACCCCTGTCATCACAAAACTGCTCAAAAGCATGTGAGACATATTCTCCCCCATTGTCAGTCCTAAGGCATTTTAGCCTATACCCAGTCTGGTTCTCAACAAGAGCAAGCCAACGCTGAAAGACTGCCAAGACATCGGACTTTTGCTTAATGGGATAAGCCCACACTTTCCTAGAAAAATCATCAATGAAGGTAACAAAGTACTTCGCGCCACCCATAGATATGCAAGGCATAGGCCCACAAACATCGGAATGCACCAATGCCAAGGGCTCACTCACCCGTGGCCTACCCGATTTCTTATGCATAGACCTATTCTGCTTACCATAAAGACAATGATCACACGAGTCAAAACATGCATAATCCAAAGGCGGAAGATACTGCAAACCAGATAACATTTTCATTCCCTTCAAAGACATGTGCCCTAAACGAGCATGCCAAAGTGATACATGTGGGATAGAATCCACTGCCAAAACATGGTCAACTGAGGACCCAGATACAACAAGAGGATAGAGACTGCCAGCCTTGGCGCCTCTAGTAAGCACAAGTCTACCACGAGTAATCTTCCAGGCAGAATCCCCAAAACATACATGAAATCCTGCATCATCCAGCTGTCCTGCAGACATAAGATTGTACGTAAGCGCAGGTACATGATGCACATCCCTAAGCAAAAATGAACTGCTAGTGGAAAACTGCAACTGAATATCACCCATGCCCACAATGTCAAGAGACCTGTCGTCTCCAAGTCTGACTGAACCAGATATAGTGCGGTAAGAGTGGAACCACTCACGGTAAGGCGTCACATGGAAGGATGCTCCTGAATCCAATAACTAGCACACTGTGCATACATAATAGATGTCTCAGTCAAGTGTAAAGCATCAGAAGAACTAGCTGCAAGTATAAACTCATCACCACCATCGGACTCCTTAGTCTGCGTGACATTAATTTCCTCAATCTTGACGTTGGACTTCGCAGGTACTATGCTGCGATCAGAGGACTTCTCCTGCACTTTATCTTTCCCCTTATCCTTGCGCAACTCATGACACTGTGGTCTAATATGGCCCTTTTTCCCACAATGATGACAAGTGACATTTGCATTGCGCCCACGCGACTTACTACGCGACTTGCCACGAGATTTAGACCGATCCTTCTACGTGTCACAACCACAGTTATTACCACGATCATTCCTGTCATTCCTGCCTCTAACTGTCAAAGCATGACTACCACGAGAGGCATCCAAGTTTTTGCAATTCACCTCTTCTTGAAGAAGAACACTCTCAACATCTGCCAATTTTAGAGTAGCACTAGAGGCACAAAGAGCAGTGCGAAATACATCCCATGACTCATTCAAAGTCCCAAGCAAGAAAAGAGGAGTTACTTCCTCTCCAAAGGTGATATCTTGCGAAGTCAGATTCTTCAGTATAGCATGGAACTGGCTCAAGTGAGCAGACATAGTCGCATTATCCTTCATGCACAGATCCATAAGCTGCTTCAACCAGTACATCTGACTCGCCGAACTTTTCTTATCATAAAGATTCTTGATCTTATTCCATAGATCCCATGCACTCTGTGCTTCCTCAAATACATTATAATGTACTTGTTCAGTGAGAGACAATACAATCGTGGACTTGCATAGCTCATCAAGTTCAAGCAAGTCGTCATTGTCCATAGTTTCAGGCTGCTCCCCACTCAACCGAAGTGGCTTAATCTGAGATTTCTGCACCAAGACCTGCCAAATTTGACTCTTCCAATAAGAGTAGTTGGTACCATCCAACTTTGTAATGTTAAAGATGGCACTATCATGCAAAGATGACGCCATTATGCAGGTTGGAAATGCCCAAACAGTCCAAAACTACTTACTGTTTTACTGCAGAAACTGCCCAAAAATGACCAAAACGGGGTCCAAAGGGCGAGCAAAGTGTGCCAAAAGTTGAGGCCCACTTAGTACTAGGTGTGGTACACCGAATCAGGATATTTTAGCATGAAAAGTACACCTCAGTCCACCAATAACTGCTTGCTGTAATAAATTGCAGGTATGCAGTCTAGAGAGCAAACTGTCCCAAAATAGGATCCAATGTCAAGCAAACAATACTAGGTCCAAAGCCGGCATGAAATGGACATAAGCAAGGCCAATGACAGTGAAAAGAACATGAGCTCAACACCGAAGCATGTCAAAATAACATCTGCCAGTGAAAGGCACACCCCCAGACACTCTAGGCAAAGTGTTCCTGTAACTGCCAAAACCTGGCACAAATAGGTGTCTGCTCAAACAGAAAGATCCAAATATGAGACTCAGCTCATAAGCATCCTGTGAACCAAGAGTACATCAATGCATATCCATAAATATCGGAGTATGATCCCAAAGTCTCAATGCGTATGTAGCTGCTCAAGACATAAACTGCTCCAAATACATGTAAGTGCTCCAATAGCATGCAACTGTCAAAGGTCAAGCAAGCATGTAAAATGCTCCCATTGGCACAAAAGGCGTACAAAGCGAGCTCAGAAGCTCAAACAACCCAAGAGAAAGCACCAGTGATAAGTGACCCTGTCAATGCATCAAGCGCATCCAAGAGAGCATGACATACATGAAGCACCGGTTGTATTAACCATGAAGCAATACATAAGCCCAAATAAGCTCTCGATCAACTCAATGACATCCAAATAGCAACCAAGGTCAGTGATCAAGTAAGCTGGGAATGCTCAAATACATCCAAATCCAAGCTCCAAATGTCGGTATGGCATACACGAACCAAATAGCATATGCCACGAACCAAAGCATGTAATGCAAAAGCCTAACTGTCAAGCAGAGACATGAGGCATAGGCGGTCCACGAGCATGCCAAGTCGGTCCAAATGTCAGTGTGAAGACGGAGCTAATGTGAAGCTCAAAAGCATCCCATAATCTCATACATATGCTCCAAGTCGTCCCCAAATGTCAGAGACATCATGCCAAAGCTCAAAGCATACATCCGGTATCGGTAGGTAAGTGCCAAAGCATGTAAAGTACCTTCAGCCCACTGTTATTCCAGCATGTATTTACTGTTCTAAACAGTAGATTTCAGCCCTGAATTCAAGCCAAAATCATGGTCAAACCAAATGCATACATTCCCAATACATCCGGGTAGAAAGTAGACTGCATACGGGCATCAAATAGCTCCAATGGAATGAGGCATAAGCAACAAATGTTAGTGTCAGGGGTGCTGCCCTGTTTCCAGCACTGTTATGCAGTGAATGACAATTTCAAAATTGAGAATGATTAGCTCCCAACCTCAATGTCAAACCAAAGCATCAAAATGACATCCAAAAAAGGCTCAAATGCCCTCCAAATAGGCCAATGATGAGTGCTCCATGAGCAACAAAGCATTCAGCTGTAAAACGTGGAGGTCAAAGTCTGAAAATGGGCGCCATATTCAGCATGTTGAGGCCTGGAGTGCTGCTGCCAATCACGTGGAGTTATGATGGTTGGGGGGGTTCAATGATGGCCCAAGGTAGGCACATACCAAGCCATGAAGGCCCAATGCAAAGGGGAGGGAAGATATGAGCTATGGAGCTCAAGAAGAGTGGCTACCCTTTGTTCCTGCCCTGTTTCAAACTGAGAATACACTCAAATGCCTGCAAATGCTGAAGCAATACCTCAAGGGCAAGGCCCTGATGAAGCTCAAGAAGACCGGGATGGAGCTCGGGAAGCCGGGGAGAGTCGGGAGCTCGAGAGGTCGGCTATGGTTGCCGGGATGGAGACCCAATGCGTGAAGCGAGTCGATGCGAAGGTCGGGAAGCACCGAGTCGAGCTCGAGCAAGAGAATGCCAAGCTCTGATACCAGTTAAAAGGTGAGAAGGATCGAAGCTTGCACGCGAGCTATGGCGGGAGAGCAAGAGCAAGAAAGAGAGAGACAAGAAATGGGAACTCCAACAGTCACAATGTGTGACCGGGCCTTCCTTTATTCAAACTGTCACTAAAAGAATAAAGAATAAAGTGACGTGATAGGCTCCCACCACGTGCAGTGTGCAGTGGCGGGTATTGTCAGTGTAGTAATACACGGGGCGGCACGGCGGAGGCGCCTTTACCCCCAACACTTCCATGACTGGTTAGATAGGTGATGTATCATCTACAGTGAGTCCTTGGACAGGACGATTACGGAGTCGCACTACTGCATCCACTGACACGGATATGTCAGTGAGGGGGAGAACAGATAAGGGAAAGGAAAAAGTTTTTGAAGATGTAACAGGTCCACTCACTGCAGGTTATGATTCATCTAGCAGTGACAGCTTAGATAGTGAATTGGGGATTCCGTCTGTTTTGACGCCTGGTGCTAGACAGAGCCGTTATGTGCCGCCTCATGAGAGGCAAGCTCACAGTGAGCCACAGCTCAGGAGATTAGAGAGGGTCAGACGACCTGTTGACAGGTATACTTACACTGGATATTCAGCCCGTCATTATGCTTATATGACGAAAGTAACAGGTTTTAGAGAACCAAGTAAGTTTGATGAGGCAGTTTCGGATGAGAATTGGCGTGCTGCTATGGATGAGGAATATTCAGCTTTGGCTGAAAATTGTACATGGGATTTGGTACAGTTGCCTGAGGGCAAAACATCTATTGGATGCAAGTGGGTGTATAAGGTAAAATGTAAATCAGATGGATCATTGGAAAGATATAAGGCCAGGCTGGTTGCAAAAGGGTATGCGCAACAGTATGGTCTTGATTATGAGGAGACTTTCAGTCCTGTAGCAAAGATGGCTACAGTTAGAACTGTGATTGCTTTGGCAGTAGCTAGAGGTTGGAAACTATGGCAGATGGATGTAAAGAATGCATTTCTCAATGGAGAATTACAGGAAGAGGTTTACATGGAACAGCCTGAAGGCTATGTTCATCCAGAATTTCCAGCACATGTATGTCAGCTGAAAAAGGCATTATATGGGTTGAAACAGGCACCCAGAGCATGGAATGCTCGCATTAGTAGTTATTTACAGCAACATGGTTTTCGATTGGGAGATGCTGATCATAGTCTGTTTGTGAAAAAGACAGATAATGGCTATGTTTTCCTAGTTGTCTATGTTGATGACTTAATCATTACAGGAGATGATGAAAATGGGATTGTTGAAATAAAGACATATTTACAAACTGAATTTAAGGTCAAGGACCTTGGAGAGTTGAAATACTTTTTGGGGATTGAGGTTGTCTCTACACCTCAAGGCATATGGCTGCTACAGAAGCAGTATGCTCATGACATGTTACAGAAATATGGTATGGCTGATTGCAAGCCTATGGATATGCCTTTGGAGTAGAATGTCAAGCTGCAGACTGATGTTGGGATGGAGATTGAGAATGTTACTATGTACAGACAGATGGTAGGCAGCTTGATCTATCTCACGATCACTAGACCTGACTTGAGTTATGCTATGGGGTTGATCAGTCAGTTCATGCAGAAGCCTCGCAAACCACACTTGGATGCAGTCAGACGAATTCTGAGATATGTAAAGAGTACCACAGATCATGGGCTATTTTATGCATATGGGAAAACCCTTGACTTGATGGGGTACACGGATGCTGACTGGGCTGGTTGCACATATGACAGGAGGTTAACCAGTGGCTATGCATTTGGATTGGGTAGTAGCATGATCAGTTGGCAGAGTAAGAAACAACCTACAGTTGCATTGTCCAGTATGGAAGTAGAGTATCGTGGTGCGGCCTTAGCGGCCTGTGAAGCTAAGTGGTTACAGAAGTTAATGAATGACTTGGGAGTACACTTGGACAGCAAAGTCAAGCTGTACTATGACAATTTGAGCAGTGTTATGTTAGCAAGCAATCCTGTTTATCATGCAAGATCAAAACACATTGAGGTTCACTACCATTTCATGAGGGAAATGGTTTTAGCAGATTAGATTGACTTGGAGCATGTGAAGACTGAAGACCAGGTAGCAGGCATCTTTACCAAATCACTTGGTAAAGATAAGTTCATTCACTTTAGACAGCTACTTGGAGTGATGCAGATGATTTGAGTTTTGTTTTTGAGCTTGAGGGGGAGTGTTAGAAATCAAGCTCACCGTCAGTGTGTCTTCATCTATGACCGACATCTATGACAGCTAGTGTGTACAACTATCTACATGTGACTACATTAAATAAGTCGGGTTAGTAGTCAGTCGGTGACCTGACTAGAGTTAGTCAGTCTAGTCTACATTTACACTAGGTCACTTTATCTTGTGGTGGGTGTGTGCTTTTCAGTTGAGTGTGTGTGGAAATGAAGGAATGAGATTGAGAGCCTGAAGACTCATGGATATGGAGTCTTTCCCTTTCTCTCTCTCTACTCTTTGAACACTGTGAAGATGCCTTGGTACCTGTTGCAACCGACAATAACATTGGACATGCCATCGACAATCAACCTTGATTCTCGACAACATGGGCCAAGTTTTTCTAACCCTACAACATCTGTTTCTCAGTGACGTTCGTGTTTTAAGTGTGGGGACGTTAGTGGATGGTCTGTTGAGTGGTCCTAGGTCCCTGTTGCTCGGTTAACCCTACCCGTTACGGTTTTAAGTGTGGGGACGCGTCCCTGCGCATCTACATTGCATGCCCCTCTGCATATGCCTCAACCTACTCATGCATATATGCCATGCCTTGCTTTTACCCTAATGGGGTCCCTTCCCACCCACCCGTTCATTTTCCACCCACCCTTGGGGCTGTTCCCTTGCAGTTCTCCTTAATTCCATGATTTTGTTATCTTGCCAAGTGCATACACCCTACGTTCATCGAAGTCCACATCCAACCTTATAGCATTGTTCCTCCCTTTGAGCTGACCATTTTTTCTTTTTACCTACCCCTGTTCCGGTGCACGGTTCTCGAGTTATTAATTTTTGACGCATTTTGCGTAATTTGGCCGGTTTTCCATGTGAATGCATCTTGCTTGCTTCGGAACCGTGATCTGACATCATAGCCCTGACAAAAAATTTGCCCCTGATATTTTTCCTTTTTCCTCCATATCATTTTGATGCACGGTTTGTCCAATATTAATTTTTGCGGTTTTTCAAGCCTTTTTCGTGCGTCTTTTTGACATTTTTTCATGTGAACCTGCCCTGTTTCCATCGAAATTCCAATTTGATTTGCCAACCGTGTCCCCCATGCCTTCCCCTACCTTTTTCCTTTTTCCTCCCCCCTCTTTCGACTTCTGGATTTATTATTATTAATTTTTAAATGTGTTTTCGGAGTATTTTTGGTGTTTTTCGTATGTGAACCCCTCCTACTTCAACCGGCACTGCGTTTTGACATGACAACCCTGTACCCCCCCTTCCTGTGGACATTTTTCCTTTTTACTACTTTCTGGCGAGCGGTTCGTCCAATATTAATTTCTGATTCATTTTCGGGTCTGTTTTTTGGGTTTTTTCCACGTGAATGCATCTTATCTTAGTCGAAACTATGTTTTGATGTGATAGGATTTTCAGGCACGCCTTTTTGCACATTTTTCCTTTTTCCTGCACCTCGTTCCGCGGCGCGGATCTTTCGATATTCATTTTTAATTGCGTTTTTGGACCCGTTTTTCGTGTTTTTTGCATGTAAACGCCCTTTAGCCCCTCCGGAACCCCCATTGCATGTTTTCCCTGTCTTCCCCCCTGTCGTCCTACCCAATTTTTATTTTTATGGCATTTTGTTTTGATGTTCGGATTGGGAGATATTAATTTTTCTTTATTTTATGTGTTTTCACGCGACTCGTCCCGTGCATGAACGCGCCCGTTTTCGATTTTATGCGCCTCCACGCGCCCCGGTTGCGTCCGCGTGACCCGTCCCGCCATCCCAGTGCTATTCCGATCCCGTCACAGTAAATTTTTTTACCCCGCCCCGCGCACGCACGTGGGACGGGGGTATGCCTCTCTTTCATGGGCCCCCTGTCCATTCCCCCCCTTCGGGCACCCCTGCCCATTCCCCATTCCTTTCCCTCGGGCACCCCCTATCCCATGGGCCCTTGCCCATACCCACCCTACCCTTTCCACCCCCCCCCATACCCTTCCCTATCCCCCCCCTACCCCGACCCCTTTCCCCCCCCAACTGCCTACCTCTCCCTCTCCCTTCCCTGCGTGTCTGTGCTCCCCTCCCTCCATCTCCTCCTCTCCATCTCTACCTCCCTGTCCACCTCCTTCTTCTCCCTCTCCTCCTCCTCTCCTCCCTCCTTCCCCTCCCTCTTCTCTTGCGCTACCTTCCCCCTCCTCCACGACTCGCGGTGCCCTCTGCGCTCGCCCTCCTTTGTGCCACCGACGTGGCCCTGGACCCCACCCTGGATGCCACCTCTGCTACCGCTGCACGCCGCCCTCCACTGTGGCCATGCCTAGCCGCCCCCGTCACCTCTCCCGTGGAGCCTAGCCGCCATGCCTCCAGCCATGGCCCTGCACCCCGCTGCCGACATCGCCTTGTTCCCCGCCATTCGGCCGCTGCCACGTGGCCCGCTCCTCCTCCTCACCTCGTGCCCTGCCCATGGTGGCCTCCTCCCGCCCTGCATGCCTGGCCCGTTGACTTCCCCCCACCACGTGCCCACACACCTACACCCACCCATTCCTACCCTCTGCAAGCCCCCTTTCCCCCACCCCAGCCCACCTACCCACGAAACACACACCCTACTCCCATCTAAGCCCCCCTTCCCCCCCACCATTACACACACAAATCCTTCCACCTCCCTGCAAGCCCCCAGTCCCCCCCTCACACTACCAACAAACCCCCTACCCTCTGCAAGCCCCCCTTCCCCCCCACAGGCACACCCGCAGACAACCCCCCCTCCTAGCCCCTGTTCCCCCACAGATAACCCACCTAACCCACCCACGCACTGTTCACACCAGCCGACCCTCCCCCCCTCCATACGCCTCTGTCACACCTGCCGAAATCGCCGACTCCAGCAGCAACCTGCAACCCCCATTCTCTGTCCATTCTCCCCCGCAAAGGGTGTGTACGTACGTGGCTGATCGTGATTGCTCTTGTGCGTGTGTGGGAGATCGTTAGTTGGTTGTTCACACGTAGTTGCCACGCAGCCTATTCTTGGGTATTTTCCCGGATTGTTAATTTTAAATACCCGAAAATCTTTAAAAAACATTGAACATTAACACAAAAACATTAAAAAACACTTCAAATTCATAAAAAAATACAGAACAATCTAGAAAAATTCCCACTATTTCTACAGTAAATTGCACTATTTTTCTAACATGCAAACTTCAAGAAACAAATTCAGACCATTTTTCAAATTCAAAATTCTTTTAAAAATATCCCAAAAAAATCATTAACCATGCTAAAAATTCCAAATTAATTTCTAAAAAATTCCAAAAAATTCAATTAATATTTTTACTTATTTTTGGCATATTTTCTAAGCTGTACAAATACTTCCTTAAACACCTAAATTCATCAAAAATAAAAAAATAAAATCCTTTTTTATTTAACACACAACCTGAAAAATATCGAAAAAAATCCAGATACCTTTGTGGATTGAGAAGAGCGCATTCATTGCATTCACATACACCCACTACCAGGTATTTTCCATTTTTTCTTTTTTTCAGCTCCCCCAAAACTCATAGTTAATTATTAAAATGAACCCTAAACACCACCATGGCACGCGCATTCGCGCTAAACACACCATTTTTTAAAATAAAAATAAACCAGCCGTTCACTTAGCACGCGCTAAGTGCGCTTAAGAGGCACTTTAACATTTTTAATTAAAATGAACCAGCCGTCACAAGAGCACGTGCTGGCAAAAAAGTGCTCCACATCACCTTAATTTTTAATAAATGAACTTGCATTTAGAGACCCAGTCTGGGTATCGAAGTCCAGAATTCGGATTAAAGCACCGCTTCAACCTAATAATTGGTAATTAAAATTTTAAGAAGAAACCGCCGTTTTCTTGATAAGGTTTATCACTTAATAAAAATTTACCCATTTCTTGATAATTTATTAAAATGAACCCTTCATTACATTAATTCCCCCTCACTGCACTTATTTCTCCTTTTTAATGAACTCGTTTCGTAGGATGGGTATACGAAGTCTTCGGAGTTGTCTCCATGGTCAAAACCTGTTTATCAAAGTTGTGGTCTTGATATGTGTGGGTTGTTGTTATGTTTTGGTTCAGTTTCTTTGTTACGGTTAAGGGTATGGTGTGCAGTTTTTTTTCTTTATTGCCTGATACGGGGATTTCGGTGTTTGCATGCTGCATAGCATGAAGCTTTCGATCGCATAAGTGTAGAGGTCATGTCGAATTTTTTATAGGTTGTGGTTTGCTTGGGGATAGTTGGTCGAGTCACGTTTTATCGTTTTGGTTGCTATCTTATCCTTGGTTTTTTTTGTTTGTTGCTTTGCAGGCATTCTCCTTGATTGTCTGTGTTTGTGATGTGTGTGTAACCATCTAAATGGCACCTTCTCACGCTCCTCCCCCTATCCAATATGTCCCACTAGTCAGTAGGGATTATTATTCCCTACTCACTTTTGAGCCTCTCACGAAGGTGGGACTCGCGACTTTTGTGGCTGCCCCCTTTCCATTGCTTCCAGAGGATCCATCGATGTGTGACGAGTTTCTGGCCTCCTACAGCAAGAAGTCAGGACTGGTCCAGGGTATTTCCATCGCTTTGACACCTCGAGGCCTAGGGAAGGCTCTGTCTCTTCCCTCCAAAGGTGAACCCTTTGTTACAACTCGCCAGCTTTTCTCTAACGAAGAGATTTTGAAGCTGTTACAAAAATAGACACAGGAAATTCTGGATGTTAAGAAGGTGATCAACTCTTCAGGAGTTTCCTTTTCCATGATCACTGATCCTGTGTGGAAGTTGGTCTGTCAGTTTCTCCAAGACAGGTTTATGCCTGCGAAAACGCCATCCCATTACTTATCCAAAGAGCTCTTTACAGCTTCAAGGATGGTGTTGAAAGGAGTAGCTATTGATTGGAGCACTTACCTACTCACTAAGATGGATCAACATTTTGTCAAAGTCACCAGGGGCAATGTTACCAATGTCACATATGGATCGTACTTGTCTGCCTTCATGACCTACTCAGGTTTACAGAAGGGTGTGTCTCCACCTCCTCCATCTGATCCAGTACCTCCTCCTCCACTTTCAGATGAGTCAGAACCAATTGATATCGAGGATTTGGATTCTCCGCCTCCCCTGGTCATACTGTGCAAACGCTTGAAGCGGGTAGCAAATAAAGCTCCTTCGGTTCTTCCTTTAGTACCCATTCCTGCTACCTCTGGCAGTGATCTCCCTGGTTATCTCACATGTAATAACCTGTTCAGAGCACATTGAGAAGGTTCGTTGGATATATGAGTCCCCTCACTGAACAGTCTAGTCTTGGGATATGCCATTTCTTTCTTATGCAAAGACATTCAGAGTTCCATTGAACTGTCAGTGACAGCCTGTGTTCAACAGCTGTACGCTTCCTTTTATGAAGAGCTGATGCAGTCTAAGGATCAGTTGCATAAGGCAACATCTGAGTTAGCCTCTGCTAAGGATACCCTAGCAGATTTGTTGAAGCAGATGGAGCAACAAACCCAACTGATTACAACCCAAAGAGATGAGATCTCTTCTTTGAAGATTCAGTTAATAGGGGCTCAATCAGAGGTTACTAGCCTCTCAGAGGAGAAGGAGAGGATATCCAAAGAAGCGCAAGAGTTCCAAACTCTTTTACATGTCAAACTTTCAGCCTTACAGACTGCTAATGACACAGTGGAATCACAAGCTTCCCAAATCATGCAGTTGCAAGATCAACTGGCAAAGTCACGGTCTGTTCCTCCAAGCCCTCATGTTCCCTTGATCCCTTCTCTTTCACAGCAGGACTTGGCAACTCTTCAGAGATAGGCTACCTTGTGTCCTCTCTTCCAAGATAAAGAGGAAAGATTGCAGTCCCGGATGGATTTGTTATGCTCTACATTTGAGCAATTTTAGGAATATGTTCCTCCAGATCATTCTTTCTTTGTCCATTATCAATTACAGAAGTTGGCCTTTTACATGAAGCTTTCCACGATGGATCTTCCTATTCCAGAGGATAGTTGGAGTGGGGCTTGGTCTCCTGAGTTGCTGACAGAGGTGGTAAGGATGGTGTTTGAAGATTCTGTCACACGACAGATACCATGTTGATGTCATATATGTATCTATGCGGAGACTTGTTGATTCCAGATGAAGTGGATATGGCTTGGTATGTGGGAGACGTGGTTTTACAAGCTGTTTTGTATGTCAACCATTTGGAGTTGCGAATAAATGACATGTTTCAGAGTTACTCCTCCAAAGTGGTTACTTGCCCTGATAATTCCTGGCATACCATGATTGATTCTGTGGTCTTGAATCAAAGACAGAACACAGCTCCTACCTATGTCCAGAGCACTAATCAACTGAGGGTGGATCTCTTAGCTTATCTTTCCAAACATAATCCGTTTGATTCTACCTTTTTTGATGCCTATCAGCGAAGATCTATCTTAGGTCCTTCTGTTCCTACCCTACTCTATTACCAACAAATGGCTCACTGTTATGATATATATCTTTCCCTCTATCAAACCAATTCCACAACCATCTTACCCCTTCTTTTCCAACCTCAATCTTTTCCTCAAATTCCCATATTTACATACTGTTCTTTTATCGAGGATAGAGTATTTTCCTCTTCTCCACCATGTCCTTCTCCATCCATTCATGTACCTTCTACCTTTCCTATTTATCAGTTAACACCCTTCCTAAGTGATTCCCTACAATTTTCAGCCACTCCTTCTTTAAATTATTCTTCCTTTTATGATTTTGCCTACCCATCTCTTCATCCACTTTTTCTTATTCCACTTCCATCTCTGCCACTTCTATATCTCAACCACCTTAGTTGGTTAGTGACTATGACGGGTTTGATCATCAGATTTCCAGAAGACGGGGATGGAGCTCGAATGATTCTCTTACAGGACCTTAGATAAACAGGCCAATAATCCCAGGAGAATGGATAACTGCTAGTTAGGCATACCAGAACTATATTCATTTTGCTCAGCAGTATTCACAGTCTCTGGATACTTCTGTGAGATTAACTGCTCATTTTGCTTGGTATTTGGCGTATATGCATAGGCATTCTCATAATGATTCAAAGCCTATTCCAAAGTTGTGCATGAATGTCAATGTGAGCATTGATTCCCAGCAACTGGATATATTGTATTTTCATGCCCTTTGTTTGCCTAGCAGATACCTTGTCCTATTGGAAAGGATGTGCTGCCTTCAGTTTTTTCAGAATCCTCCCAAAACATTTGTAGATGAATCTTTGTCTATGGATCGTTTCCGAAATCACTAATCTTTCAAGAGGGATCATCTTCATTGATACCTTTCCAATGTATGGTGGATGATTTTTAATGATAAAATCTCTCTTTTTGGAGGAGTCATTCAGATGGTTGTGTTGTGTGTAGTGTTTTTGTTGTGGGTTAATTTATGTAATAAGATCGTGGTGGTTACCTATTGGATTGGCTTTCATGCGAGCTACATTTTTGGAGAATTGTGGTGATGGGGTTGTGGTTGTATAGTTGAAGATGCTGATGATGCAGAAGAAGAAGAAGAAAACTCTTATATCCTTTACAAATTTTGTTGTGATTTTTAGTTTGATAAGAAGTGTTAATGTATAAAGGGTTTTCCTTTCGTTGTATTTTTATATCAGATACAGGTTATAAGTTGGGGTCGTGGTTGGATGGACTGTTTTTGAAGATTTATTGAAGATCAAAGTTGAGCTTTTGAATGAACTTGTATTCCCTTTTTCCTGGGTCGCGAGAATACTTTCTTATTAAGTGTGGGGATATGTTGAGTGTTGAAATGACTTGTTTTTTGGCTGATTTTTGTTGTTTTTGAGAGTTGAATGGTTGATTTTATGAGATGATTGATTGGTTTGGAAGTGGTTTGAGAGTGTTTTGGATGATATTGATTATGTTTTGGAAGTTCATGATGTTTATTAGTGGAGATGTGATGTTTTGATAGGTTCTGATAGGTTCTGTATACCTTCTGTATAGCTTCTGTTTTGTTCTGATTGTCTTCTGTACGAAGCATGGATTGATGATTGATGAAGATTGAGATCTTGTGAAAGATTATTGAATAGTTTTTGATGGTTTGGAATGGTTTGAGTATGAGTTATGAGGTTTTGTTGACCTTCTGTAACCTTTTGTAGATCTTCTGTAGAGCTTCTATCTTTGTACTGGCTCTGTACTGTAGCTGTTTTGGTACTATACTGTGACTATTCTGTATGCTTCTGTATGTGTTCTGATGGATGTATGTGTAGCTTGGGAAAGTTTTCTAGCCTTGGAAAGAGGTGAATACAAGTGCAAAAGAGCTAAAATAAGTGAAAGAAGTAGCTGCTGAAGACTCAAGTAAAGATTGGAGTGAAGTGACAGTAGTGAGTTGTGAAAGGACACTGTAGTGGCTTTGGTGACTCTTCATATCAGACATACCTCTTGGGAGGGGTATCCACGACCTAAGAAGATTATTGAGAGTGATTATGAGAGATTTTAGTGAGGAGATGATGTATCATTGATGGAGAGAGAGAGAGAGAGAGAGTCAGAGATAGCCAATTCTACTAAAAACAGAGTGATTGTATATGAGAGATTGAGAGAGAAGACTATGAAGATATTGAAGATGAATACTATGTGATGTATTTTCATTAAAAGATGGTGTATTCCTTTTCTTTCTTTGTTCTATTGATGGATTTTGTGAAGATATTGAAGAATATGGTTGATTCTATCAAATCCGTGGGAGATCTACATGATGCTGTATGAAGATTTGTTGTGCCTGGTGTTCTTTTCTTCATTGTGATCATATAAAACCTAATAAAAAATATTGTTGATGTTACAACATAGATTTTCTTGTGAGAGAATTCCCTTTTCCTTGGTGTTCCTCTTGGGGCTCCACTTCCATGGCTTCCTTCTCCTTTCTCTCCTCTTTTCTCTCTTTCTCTCTCCTCTTCTAGTCTTCTTCCTTCTTCTTATTGTTCTCTTTCTCTCTCCTCAGCTCTCTTTCTCTCTCCCCTCCGCTTCTTTCATTACAGGGATACCCCAAGCTTCCTATGACTTACCGTTTCTTGAAAATCCATGACTCCACTCCATATTATTATTCCGTCCCTGTAGCCGATTGTAACACAATCCTATTTTCCCCAAACTGATGTATCAATGAGCTTGTCCTACTTATCCAAAATAAATGTACTCAAAGGGTTATGCCCTCATGAATGAATAAAACTTTTTACAATTGTCTATCTTGATCATAAATGTTAGCTAAGGTGTTAAGTGATTAAATCTCTTGACTGAAAGCTATGCTAGTCGTATTAATGTTGTTGAGAAATAAGTCTAAGGCATAGTCTAAGCCTTATCATATGGTTGTATGTATCTAACTAGAAGCAAGTGTAAAGTGTCCCTAAGTTGAGGCACTGGAGGATAACACTTGTAGTTGACTCTGAGAAGATAAGTGAATGAATAGGAGGTGAGCATGGTGCTCCAGACCTCTTCTTCTTCTCCATCCTAGTCTCCCTCTACTTGCAGTTTTTCAATTGGTATCAGAGCATATATGAGCATAGATCCAACATTCATCAAGAATACTATCACAACAGTTAGTATTCCCATTCCAGCAGCAACCTCTCTCTCATTCAAGGTTCTGTTGAATAAGACCAATGGTCCTGTTCGGATGAGGTACATATAGATCCAGGCTCCAAGGAGACCACAGAGAAGGAAAAGCGATACAGGATTTGATATGAGGCTGAATGCAACCATGGCAGTAGCAGAGTGTAGCTAACACGGAAATAGCCCCAGTTCTTACGCACTCGACTGGTTGCTTCGGAAAGTGATCCTGGCACGGCAAAGGTGCTGCGATCAACCAGCTCAACCCAGGGCCATCTTTGTGAGAGAGCTTGCCAGCTTGTTTCGGATATGCGAGCAGCACGTGCTGTTGGAGTTGAGGCCAAAGCCATGGGAGCACCTCCTCCAATTGTGTCTTGATTTGCCATTTATCTTGATGCCTCACCACGCAGTACATAGAGTAGGAAGTGAAGAAGGGCCTCCCCCATATGCAGATTAGAATGCTGAAACAATCCCGATCTAGGGATGCCGTCCTGTTCGAGCACAGAAGCATCAAGGCCAAGCAAGAGGAAATTGGTGTAGAGCGCGAATGTATTAAAACCCCCACAATCCCGAATACCAAAGCCTCTGGCTTACGCTTCCTTATTTGCATAAGCCAGCTGAATGGTTTATACATGTTGAGGCAACGTAACCTAAAGAAGCATAGCAGAAGTGTGATAGAGAGAGGCTATGCAGGACTAGAATTGCGAGGGGACAGAGACTCTTGTGTTAAAAATTCTCTTCTTTAGTGAGTGGTTTGCAAGGCATGGTGATTGTTCGACTGATTGATTGAGAGATGTCGGGTCAAGAGTTAGGGACTTTTCGTTGTCGGTTCACCTGAAGAAAGACACGCCCCTCCTCCTGACCTTGAAATAACAGCACAGTCTGAAAAGTGCTTCAGTGAGGTACAGAGAACAGCATAAAACCTCTCTAACCGCCAGTAGATATACTGCTCTCTAACCGCCAGTGACTTAAAGCTACGCCTGCAAATGACCCTGGAAGGTGTGTCAGTAAGCCACAGAAAAAAACATTAAAAAAAAAACTCTCAACTGCCAGTGATTTGAAGCACTCCTAGAAGGTGCCTCAGTAAGGGCGACCCCTGCAGCTAGTACTCTCTCAGGATTGCACTGACATATGTTATGACCAGGAATGGATGGCTCAGGGTAACAAGATGCAAGAAGTTTTCTTGAATGCAGTGCTGTATGTTATGAAGTGATAATTTATTTTATGAGTTTGAGAAGATTGGAAGTTGGAGTTCCTATGGAATGTAGTGGAACAATTGCTTTGTAATTCAGTTTTACTAGCATGATGCTCTAAGTTGAGTGGTTACTACAGGGATACAATTCGGTACAATGGAAGCATCTGATGTGCTAGGTGCTGCATGTGTTGTGCTTACAAAAGTGTGAGAAGTGTGTGATACACTTCCATCACAGGATTTGGTCATTGGGGCATATTGCTGAATACCATTTCTGGACAGATTGTATTGTTGTTTTCTTTTGAATTTGCAGCACTCATAATGTCTGACACGACACAGATCACTCAGATCGTGGGGGACAAATTGACCAAAGACAACTATAGTGTGTGGTCTTATAGGATGGAGAATTTTTTGATGGGTAGAGGTCTATGGGACCTCATAACATGTGATGATGAATGTCCAGAAGTTCCCGAACATCTAACTGAAGAGCAAAAGAAAGCGTACAAGGATTGGACTGGGAAGAATAGGAAGGTTTTGCATTGGATCTCCATATGTATTTCAGAAACATTGATTCCTCATATAAAAAAGGCAAGCACTTGTAAGGAGGCATGGGAAATCATAGAAAAAATGTATGGAACATGTACAAAGGCTCGTAAGATACAACTTAAGCAGAGATTACATGGTGCATGGAGAGGCAATCGCAGTATCAGTGACTATGTGGCAGAAATCAAGCAAATTGCAGAAGACCTTGCATCCATTAATGCACCTGTTGATGATGATGATTTAGTGTCAGTAACACTAAATGGGCTTTGACCAGCTTTTAAATCTTTGGATACCTCTATTTCTGTTAGGGGAGGCTCTATGCCTGACTTTGAGGAGCTTATTGGATTTCTACTTACAAAAGAAATCAAGTTGGGATTGAATGCATCTAGCAGTGGCAAAAATGCAGGTGGAGATAGTGTTTTCTATCACCAGAGAGGTCGTGGCAGCTCATCTAGAGCTAGAGGCTCTTCACCTGGTTGTAGTAATTATGGTTTTGCTCGTGGAAGAGGCAACTTTGGTCGTGGTGACTTCATGCGTAGAGGTAGGGGGAGATCTTTCCCTAGAGGTAGAGGACGGTCTAGTCCTTCTTCACAGAGAGATGGCACTTGTCATTATTGTGGGCATTTTGGTCATTTTGAGAGGGATTGTTATCAAAAATAGAATGCTATGTTTAGGGGTCGTGGAAGGACCCAATATGGCCACTATGCAGGCACTTATGGTGGTACATGTTATGGACCTAGAGGTGGATCGCCTAGAGGTCATTTATTTGCTATGGAGCATGTGCTTGGGAGCATGATTCATCCTCCTCGTGAAAATGATTGGTTTTTGGATTTAGGAGCTACAAACCACATGACTCATCATGCTGAGTGGTTTGATAGCAAGGAGCAAGTGCAAAATGATGAATATGTTGCCACTGGTGATGATACTTTACACAAAATTACTCATATTGGTATTGTGCCACTTGTTACTAAAGATGGGATTGAGAACAAGCTTGGTGATGTACTTTATGTGCCCACAATAACTAAGAACCTAGCTTCGGTTGGTCAAATGACAGATCAAGGATTGCAGGTGAGATTCAATAAGTTTGGATGTTTCATTGAAGAGTTCCATAATGGGAGAACTGGCAGGGTGATTGCTCATGGTAGAAAGAAAGGGAGATTGTTTGCCTTGGATGTAGGTACTCCAGTGATTCAAAACTCTATGTATGTTGAGAGAGGACATGGGCAAGATAAGGATGTGGAATTATGGATAGATGGATTGGTCATGTTAATTTGCAAAGATTGAAGCAAATGCAATCAAAACAGATAGTCCGTGGTCTACCACATTTACGATATGTAAATTTTGATCATGTATGTGAGGCTTGTCAATTTGGCAAGCAATCCAGATTGCCATTTCCAAAGAGGGGGAGAATAAGCAGCTATCCTTTGGAAATAATACACTCGGATATTTGGGGCCCATGTCAGAATGTTTCCATGAGCGGAAAATGTAGATTCTATATCACTTTCATTGATGATTTCAGTAGGATGACTTGGGTGTACTTTATGCAGCATAAAAGTGAAGCGTTTGAAAAGTTCTTGGAATTTAAATTTATGGTTGAAAAGTAGTTTGGATGCTACATAAAATGTTTGAGGTCAGATAATGGTGGAGAGTACATGTCATATGAGTTTTGTGACTTCTTGAGAGATCATGGTATCAAAAGGCAATTGACATGCATGTATACACCTCAACAAAATGGTGTGGTTAAAAGGAAGAATCAAATTATTGCAGAGGTTGCAAGGGCAATGATGAACCAAATGAACATACCATTGTCATATTGGGCAGAAGCAGTGCATACTGCAGTTCACATTATGAATAGAACACCTACAGCCTTGATTCATAATATGTCACCATATGAGAGAATGTATGGCATGAAACCTACTGTTGCATACTTTAGAGTCTTTGGATGTGTCTGTTATGTTCATGTTCCGGATGATTTGAGGAAGAAGATGGAACCTAAGGCTGTAAAATGCATTTTCCTTGGATATCCTGATGAGAAGAAGGGATACAAATGCTATGATCCAGTGAGTAAGGAAGTATACATAAGCATGGATGTCAAATTCAGTGAATATGAATCATGGTACAAGCCCAAAATTGTAGTGGATGTTGATTCTTATGAAAGCAATGATGATAATGGCTATGGAAGAAAAATTTCAGCAAACAGCAAGGCTGAAAATCAGCATGTGGAAGATGCTTCAGGACCTCAAGAGAATGTGGAAAGCAGTGGTAGCTACAGTCCATGGAGTGGTAGATTGAGAAATGCACAAAGGAGTGCAGAAGTTGCAAAAGGTAAGAGACCAATGACTGAAAGTTCAGAAGATGAATCTATAGATGATGAGTATGGCATTCCTCATGTTAAAACACCTGGCACTAGAAGTGCAAGAAAGTATGTGCCACCACATGCTAGATCAGATGAGACACACGGTAGTGCACCTCAATTGAGAAGGTCAGAAAGAGTAAGGTATCCAGTTGATAGATTGACTTATAATGGGTTCATGAAGATGCATTATGCATACATGGTTTCTTATGTACAACATGTGGAACCTACTTGCTTTGAAGAAGCAGTAGAGAGCAAAGAGTGGAGACAAGCAATGGATGAAGAGATGGATGCACTAAGGAAAAACAAGACTTGGGATTTGGTGAAATTACCTTATGGCAAGAAGTCCATTCGATGTAAATGGGTTTATAAGGTCAAATGTAAGTCAGATGGTTCTCTTGAAAGGTATAAAGCAAGGCTAGTTGCAAAAGGATATGCACAAACTTATGGTTTGGACTATGAAGAACATTCAGTCCAATAGCTAAAATGACGACAGTAAGATCGGTAATTGCTTTGGCTTCTATCTATGGTTGGAGGCTTTATCAAATGGATGTGAAAAATGCATTTTTGAATGGCAACTTAGAAGAGGAAGTGTACATGGATCAACCAGAGGGCTATGTGGATCCAAAATACCCACATTATGTATGCAGGTTGAAGAAGGCTTTATATGGACTGAAGCAAGCACCAAGAGCATGGTGTGATAGAATTAGCAAATTCTTATGCAGTATGGGATTTCAGCAGAGCAAAGCTGATTATTCACTTTATGTGAGGCATACAGAAGATGGTATGGTTGTTGTGGTCATCTATGTTGACGATCTCATTATTACAGGTACACTTGAGAAGGAGATTACTGAAGTCAAGTATGGGTTACATAAAGAGTTTGATATAAAGGATCTTGGTTTGTTGAGATACTTCTTGGGTATTGAGGTTATTGATACACCTCATGGTATATGGCTGATACAAAGGCAATATGCATTGGAGATGTTGGAAAAATATGGCATAACAGGATGCAAACCGGTCGATACACCATTGGATCAAAATGCTAAGTTGATGGATGATGGATCTTATGTTGAGGATGTTATTATGTTCAGAAAGATGGTTGGTAGTCTTATCTACTTGACCATTACAAGACCAGACTTGAGTTATGCTGTTGGATTGGTAAGTCAGTTTATGCAAAAACCATGCGAATCTCATTTGGATGTAGTAAGAAGAGTTCTTAGATATGTGAAAAAGACAGTTGGATTTGGATTGTTTTATGAAAAAGGAATCAAGCCTACACTGGTTGGATACTCAGATGCAGACTGGGCAGGTAGCTCTATGGATAGAAGATCTACTAGTGGCTATGCATTCTCATTTGGATCAGCCATGGTAAGTTGGAGCAGTAAGAAGCAACCTACAGTTGCTTTATCAAGAACTGAAGCAGAATATAGAGGCATTGCATTGGCAGCATGTGAGCAGACATGGATGAGATTGATCCTATATGACATGGGGATAGAGATTGATGGTGGAGTTATTATGTATTGTGACAATGTCAGCAGCATTATGTTGGCAGAGAACCCGGTCTATCATGCAAGGACAAAACATATAGAAGTGCACTATCATTTCATTAGAGAAAAAGTCATTGATGGAGAGATTGACTTGGTCCATGTGAAGACCAATGACCAAGTTGCTGATATCTTTACCAAAGCATTAGGTAAAGATAAGTTTCAGTACTTCAGGAGTGCACTTGGAGTCTTATGTGTGCAAGCTCATTCTGAGCTTGAGGGGGAGTGTTGAGAAATAAGTCTAAGGCATAGTTTAAGCCTTATCATATGGTTGTATGTATCTAACTAGAAGCAGTTGTAAAGTGTCCCTAAGTTGAGGCATTGGAGGATAACACTTGTAGTTGACTCTGAGAAGATAAGTGAATGAATAGGAGGTGAGCATGGTGCTCCAGACCTCTTCTTCTTCTCCATCCTAGTCTCCCTCTACTTGCAGTTTTTCAAATGTAATATGGGTAACATTTGATAAGATGTTAACATAAAGAATCTTATTGTCCATATGCAACCCCAAGCGGAGGTTCTAAGTCTGTCAACTCCTGCACTAAGTCCAGCTGTGGTTCAAGAGAAGAAGTTCCTTCTCAAAAAATTAAGTCACCCAAGTTTGATAGCAAGGGAAGGACTGTTCAAGCTAACGTCAAGATCTGGATTGAATCCATGGAGGACTATTTTTAGGCAACAGGAACTGCACCTGCTAACCAAGCCATGCTCACCAAACTTAAGCTTACAGGCGAAGCGAGACTTTTGTGGAAACAGTGGTGCAGAGACCAAGCGATCTTGGAGGGGACAGTCACTTGGGATAAGCTTAAGGAAGCTGTGCGAGGGAGGTATCTGCCACCTGCCTACCGCACAAAAAAGATGAATGAATTCTATGACTTGAAGCAGCTAGGATTATCCCTGGGAGCATATTATTCAAAGTTCGTTTCACTCCTAAAGTATGCACCTCCAATGGATATGACACAATAGGTGTCAAAATTCTGTGTTGGGTTGAATCCACCCATAAACACTCGATTTGAAATCAATGTGCCCAACGGACCTACAAGAGGCACTCATTCGAGCTGCTCCAATAATACAGGAGGTGTAGACCAAACCAAGGAACAATAGGATTTGGCCTTACAAAGATTAGAATAAGGGTATGTTTAAGGCTCAGACCAAGAGAGCACAGAGTCAGAATCAGGGCCAAAGAAAGAAAGCTAGGGCCAATGCTGTCAATAACTTTGTTCCTACACAAAGTAATGATCGCAACCCACGTTGCTTCCATTGCAACGAGCCCGGACACTTCAAGAGGGAAAGTCCCAAGCTTAGCAGAGGACATCACCAAGGGCAATTCCAAGGTCAAAATAGAGCCGCTCATGGCCAAGGAACCACCATTATGGCTAGAGGGAGAACCTCCAGTATTTTCAACAAGGAGTTGGATGATGAAGAAGATCCATCCATGGATGTTGACATTGAGAGGGCAACGGTTCATGTCGCTCTTCACAAGAAGGATCCGAATCGCCAATTCTCAATGATTCAAACTCCATCAGATTATCAAGGTAAAAGCTTCAAAACCCTGATTGACTGTGGCAGTACACATTCCTTCATTTCACCAATCTGTGCAAAAAGATTAGGGATAGCCACAATAGATGCACCTACTTTACTTGTTGAATTAGCAAATGGTCGTGAGGTCACTTGTACTAGGCAAACTGCTAAGGTGAAATTCCTACTAGGTGGGAAGCCAACTTCGGTGAGATTTAGGGTAATAAACCTAGGTGTCCATGAATATTTACTCGGAATGGATTGGCTAATACCCAATGATGCCCACATCTACTATGGGAATGGATTGGCGAATACCCAATGATGCCCACATCCACTATGGGAAGGGCCAAGTCTCCTTCCAAAATTCTAAAGGGGAACTAGTCACGACTCAAGGAGAGGCTGGTAAGCCAAAAATACAGTTGGCAAAAACAACACGAATAATAAAAGATGTTAGAAAGGGCCTAGCTGTCTATCTGATTAAACTGAATAAGCTAGATTAGAATCAGGAATCTAGGGAAGAACCTTCATGGTCAAAGGAATACGCAGACGTATTTCCTGAAGATCTAACAGAACTTCCTCCTCAAAGGGAAGTCGACCACGAAATCAAACTTGTGCCAGGAGCTCTACCAGTCGCAAAGAGGTCGTATAAGATGTCCATTCCGGAAGCTATCGAACTGAAAGAGAAACTCAAGCAACTGTTAGACCAAGGCTACATCCATCCTAGTAGTTCACCATGGGGAGCTCCGGTGCTATTCCAAAAGAAGAAAGATGGAACACTTCGTCTATGCATTGACTACAGAGGGTTGAATCAATCAACCATAAAAAATAAATACCCCATTCCAAGAATAGATGAATTACTTGACCATCTTCAAGGAGTGAAGATCTTCTCTAAGATAGATCTCAGACCTGGACATTATCAGATAAGGATCAAAGAAGAAGATATCCCGAAGACTGCATTCAGTACAAGGTATGGACACTTCGAATTCCTAGTGATGTCATTCGGGCTGACAAATGCTCCTGCTACCTTCAACAGATTAATGCAGGATATCTTTAGGCCCTATCTTGATGACTTCGTACTCGTCTTTTTTGACGATACCCTAGTCTACTCTAAACAGGAAAAAGATCATGAACCCCAGCTTCACATTGTTCTTGAAACAATGAGAGCACACAAGCTTTATGCCAAGAAGAAGAAATGCTCATTTTTCAAGCGACAGATTGAATATTTGGGTTCATTGTATTAGCGGAAGGAATTTCAGTAGATCCAGCTGAGGTTAGAGACGTTCTGGAATGGCCAACACCAACTTCTGTCAAAGAAATATGTAATTTTCTTGGGTTGACAAGATGGTACAGGATTTTCATCGAAGATTATGCTTTGATTGCAGCACCTCTAATTGATCTATTAAAGAAGCAAGTAGCAATTGTATGGTCTGCTGAACAGACCAGCTTTGACAAACTAAAGCAAAGCTTAGTATCAGCACCCATCCTAAAAATTCCTGACCTTAGTAAGGAGTTTGAAGTGGTAACTGATGCTAGCGTACTTGCTTTAGGATGTGTACTTATGCAAGAAGGTCATTCCCATAGCATATTCTTCAAGAAAATTGAAGAGCCATGAAAGGAATTATGCTACCCACGATCTGGAGTTGTTGGCTGTCATCCATGCCCTCAAACTTTGGAGGCATTACTTGCTAGGTAACAAAATTTCCTTAGTGACGGACCATAAGAGTCCTAAATGGATCTTCACCTAGAATGAGCTCAATATGAGGCAACATTGATGGATCGAAGAAGTGCTGGAAGAATATGATTTTGAAATCAAATATAGGCCTGTAAAAGAGAATGTAGTTGCCGATGCACTCAGTCGCAAGGCATTTCTAAACTCTCTTATTTTGCAAGATCCATCAATGGTAAGATCTCTAGCCACAAAGGTATCAATGCCAAACAACCCGATTCTTGAGTTAGCAAAAGATGAGGCATATCATGACCCCGTCTATTAGAAAATACTAAGGGAGATCCCCATCAAGGATCAAGACCCAAAGATAAAGACGAAGTATCAAGAATTCTCTGTTAGTAGTGGACTTGTCTACTTTAGGACAAGATTATGTATCCCTGCAAGCCAAACTCTCAAGCAAAAGATACTTTGGAAAGCCCATGACTCCCCTTTCTTAGGACATCCTGGCTATGCCAAGACCCTTAATGCAGTCAGAAGGAGCTATTATTGGGAAAGGCTCAAGGGAGACGTACTCAAATATGTCACAAAATGTTTGTCTTGTCAACGTATTAAGGCAAAACATGTTAAAATGCCTAGGAAATTGCAACCACTTGACATTCCCCAAATGAAATGGGAATTCATTAGTATAGACTTCATTGTTGGCCTACCCCAAGTTCAGGGAGGATACAACTCTATTATGGTTGTAGTAGATATGCTTACCAAGGTCGCACATCTCATCCCTATCAAGACAAACTATAAAGCTTCAGACATCGCAAGATTATTCATCAAGGAAAAATTCAAACTTCATGGGTTACCCAGAAGAATCATTAGTGATCGAGACTCTCTCTTCACATCACACTTATGGAGGGCTATCTTTGAGGCTATTGGAACTCAACTCTATTTCAGTACAACTTACCATACCCAAACTGATGGTCAAACAGAATGAGTCAATCAAGTAATTGAAGATATGCTTAGGGCATATTGTTGTCACGAACCCAAAAAGTGGATTCAATCTTTGCCACTAGTTGAGTTTGCCTACAATGCCTCTTACCAACAGAGTATTTAGATGACCCCTTTTCAAGCATTGTATGGGCATGATTGTCGTACCCCTTTGAACTTATCAGATCCAACTTTGAGGGTAGAAGCCTCAAGGATGATGCTGGAAGACATGGATGATCAAATCAAATCAATAAGACAAGACATTCAAGCTGCCAAGGATAGACAGAAGGCTTACGCTGACTTGAAATGGCAAGACAGATCCTTCGTCGAAGGTGATATGGTCTTCATCTGCGTACACCCTAAAAAGAGTTCACTGTCCTTAGGAGAGTACAAGGAGCTAAGTTCGAGGTATTGTGGACCTTATAAGATCACTAAGTGCCTAGGGCCTAATGCTTACAGACTACAGCTGCCCGCAACCCTAAAGATTCATAATGTATTCCACGTTAGCCTATTGAAAAAGTATCTACCTAATCCGAATCATGTACTTGATGATCGGCAAATTGTAATGCCTAGCCAAGGAGTCCTTGAGCTACGGGGCATGATAGAATCCTAGATGTTAGGGAGAGGCATTTGAGGTCAAGGACCTTAAGAGAATACCTCATCTAGTGGAAAGATTATCCCGAAGAGGATGCCACCTGGATGGATGAAGATACCCTCAATCAACAATACCCCTAGGTCTTCTCGAGATGAGGACATCTCGATTCCTCTAAGAGGGAGAGGATGTAATATACCCCCCCTTTTAAATTTTTTTTAACTTTAATACAATTTTTTAAAATCCCTTTCTCTCCTTGTTGACATAGCATGTCGGGGAGAGAGAGAGAGGGAGTGAAGTAGTGTTAGGGGGGGCATGCAGCCCCCCAGGTGGGAGGGGTGGCGGCCGTTACATGGCCATCTCCCCCCCCTCCACCATATAAGGGAGTCCCCCCTCCTCCCTGGCGTTCAACCACAGGTCCTCCCCCCCTCGTGCATCATCCCTGGCATTCAACCGCAGGTCCTCTCCCCCTCGTGCATCATCACGTCCCCCCCTTCATTTGCAACAACAGCAGCGCCCCCCTGGGGCTTTCGTCAGAAACCCCCCCTCCTCCTTGTCAGGTGGAAAACCCCCCTCTAGCTTTGCGGCAGGCACTAGCGCCCTCCCCTGCCCCGTGAACAGCACCCCCCCTCGCCATGAGAGAAGAAGAAGAAGAAGAAGTAGAGGAAGAAGGAGGGAGAGAGGGGAAGGAGAAGAAGAGAGAAAGAAGAGGAAGAGAAAGAAGGAGGGAGAGAGGGAAGGACAAGAAGAGAAGAAGAATAAGAAGAAGAAGAGGAAGGAGGGAGAGAGGGAAGGAGAAGAAGAGAAAAAGAAGAAGAGGAAGAAGAGAGAGAGAGAGAAGAAGAGAAGGAGAGGGAGAGAGGGAAGGAGAAGAAGAGAAAAAGAAGAAGAGGAGGAAGAGAGAGAGAGAAGAAGAGAAAGAGAGGGAGAGAGAGAAGGAGAAGAAGAGAAGAAGAAGAAGAAGAGGGAGAGAGAGAGAGAGAGAGAGTAGGAGAAGGAGAGAAAAAAAGAAGAAGAAGAGGGAGAGAGAGAGAAGGAGAAGAGGAGAAGAAGAAGAAGAAGAAGAAGAGAGAGAGAGAGAGAGAGAGAGAGAGAGAGAGAGAGAGAGAGAGAGAGAGAGAGAGAGAGAGAGAGAGAGAGAGAGAGAGAGAGAGAGAGAGAGAGAGAGAGAGAGAGAGAGAGAGAGAGAGAGAGTTGGTGAGTAGAGGTGTCGAGGGCCATGTTTGAGGAGTCGTGTTCGAGAAGCCACTTTTCAAGCCACCCCCTCATCGGTGAAGGTCACCTTACTCATGACCTTTCCTTTCCCAAGCCTATAATCTTGAAGGTCCGTTTGTCATGATTGTGGGAGAGAAGGAAGGAGTCTGGCTTGAAGCTTTCTTGCTTGCACAATGGGGGAAGACACACAAGGGTGGAGGCTGAAAACAGTTTTCCTCTTCTTAGTTGTGTAAGCCAAAAAGAACTCAAGTACAAAGAAATAGAAGAACCCTATATATGGGTCTCAAACCAAACTCAACTAACTAAGGTGTCATACTAACTGAGCCACAAACTAGAGTAGATAAGGATAGCTATCATGTAGCTATTATTCATGGGCGGTGTACAAACCGCGTCTGCATTGACAAGTCGGTGACATAAATACACAACGGTCACCCTAGCGTATCACGAGTGGAGCTTGATATCTCAACACTCCCCCTCGAGCTCAATCCCAATTCCTGCACACCAAGCAGGTCTCTGAACTTGCGCAGCTTCTCTGCGCCCAATGCCTTCGTGAATATATCAGCTACCTGATCCTCTGTGCTGACATAAACTAGATCAATAAGACCTAGTAAAACCCTCTCTCGCACATAGTGATAATGCACCTCAATGTGCTTTGTTCTAGCATGATAGACTGGGTTATTGGCCAAGTGTATACTACTCATGTTGTCACAATAAATGACAATTGGTCCATCTATAGACTGATGCATATCATAAAGTAGCTTATGCAACCAAGCTACCTCACATGCAGCCATTGCTGCACCCCTATACTCAGCCTCTGTGCTCGACAAGGCAACTGTAGGCTGTTTCTTGCTGCTCCAAGTGACTGCAGCACTCCCAAAAGAGAACACATATCCACTGGTAGATTGTCTATCAGAAATACTACCAACCCAATCAGCATCAGTGTATCCATGCAACTGTATCTAAACCCCAGTCTCATAAAATAGTCCATACTGCAATGTGGACTTCACATACCTGAGTATGCGTCTAGCCGCATCCAAATGTGGTTTCCTTGGAGCCTGCATAAATTGACTTACCAATCCAACAGCATAGCTCAAATCTGGCCTGGTAATAGTCATATAAATCAAACTTCCTACTATGCGTCTGTACATAGTAGGGTCTTCTAGAAGCTCACCTGCATCTGTGCTCAGCTTCACATTCTGCTCCAAAGGAATTGAAATAGGCTTACAGCCTGTCATCCCATATTTGGATAGCATGTCCAATCCATACTGCCACTGCAAGAGCTGTATCCCACTTGGTGATCTAATCACCTCAATGCCCAAGAAATAACGCAGCTCTCCCAAATCCTTCATCTCAAACTTCTGCTTCAATAACATTTTCACATGAAGGATATCTTCATCACTGTCACCTGTCATAATCAAATCATCACCATAAATGACAAGTAGCATAATACCTTTCTCTGTTTTTCTCACATAAAGTGAGAAATCTGCCTTGGAAATCTGAAAGCCAATAGTGACAAGATACTGTCCTATCTTGTCAGACCATGCTCTAGGTGCTTGCTTCAAGCCATACAAGGCTTTCTTCAACCTGCAAACAAACTCAGGATGAACAGCATGCACATAACCTGGTGGCTGCTCCATATAGACCTCTTCTTGCAAATCACCATGCAAGAAGGCATTCTTTACATCCATTTGATGTAAAGACCATCCCTTTGATGCAGCCATAGCAATGACTGCTCTTACGGTTGCCATCCTTGCAACCGGACTGAATGTTTCTTCATAGTCAATGCCATATGTTTGTGCATACCCCTTGACTACTAATCTTGCCTTGTATCTATTCACAGAACCATCTGCATTGTGCTTCACCTTATAAACCCATTTACAGCCAATTGCATTTTTACCTTTAGGCAAAGGTACCAATTCCCATGTAGCATTTGCTTCCAAGGCATCCATTTCTTCATCCATGGCTTTCTCCCATTTTTCTTTTCCCATGGCTTCCTCAAAAGAAGTGGGTTCTGGTTCCTATATCACTTTAACCATATATGCATAGTGAATGGCTGTAAATCCATCATATTTCAGCCTATCCACAGGATACCTAGCTCTCGTAGACCTGCGCAAAGTAGGTTCACTCCCAGGTGCTCTCAAAACATCCATGGTCTTCCTTACTCCAGGTGTAACAATAGAAGGAATACCCAACTCATCATCAATGCTCTGTTCTGAGCCACTGGATTCACCATTCACATAAGAGTGACCTGCATTCACATAAAACATGGGCTGATCAACCTTCTCTTTTCCTTTTCGTGATACCTGCATACCACTATCTGCATTACTTTGAGAAGATTCTCATGATCTCAATCTGCCTGTCCATGGCGAAGAATGTGAACCACTACTAGAGGATGCTCCAGGTCCACTAATATTTTGTGACTGCTGCTGTGAATTGTGTGCAGCATTACCATTTTGTGCATCTACATAATCAATCACATTTACTGGTTTATACCAGCTACTCATCTCATAAAAAACAACATCTCTGCTCACTGTAAACTTACGAGTAGAAGGGTTATAGCATCTATACCCTTTTTGCTGCAGAGAGTAGCCAATAAAGATGCACTTCTCAGCTTTTGGATCCAACTTGGATCTCAACTCATCTGGCACATGTACATAGGCAATGCAACAAAAAATTTTCAAATGAGAAATATCTGGTTTCCTACCAGTATACCTCTCCTCTAGAGTCATTCCATGTATTGCTGCAGTGGGAGTCCTGTTCATTATGTAGACTGCTGTAGCAACTGCTTCAGCCCAATAAAAATCTGGCAAGTCTTTTTCATTGAGCATGGCACGAGATACCTCTCCAATATGCTTGTTTTTTCTTTCTGCAATTCCATTTTGTTGTGGGGTATGACTGCATGAATATTGCTGCTTTATGCCATGCTCCTACAGGAACCTTGCAAACTCATTTGAGAGGTACTCTCCCCCTCCAGCTGACCTTAGGCATTTTATCTGCAAGCCTGTTTCTTTTTCAACCATAGCTTTAAGAGTTTTGAAATGCCCAAAAACTTCACTTTTCTTTTTCATAAAATACACCCAAACTTTTCTGCTATAGTCATCAATAAAACTGACAAAATAATGACAGCCTCTAAGAGATGCAGCTTTAGTTGTCCACACATCAGAGTGGATTAATTCCAATGGCTTCTTACTCTCTTGAACATGTCTAGGAAATGGTTTCCTTGCCTGTTTTCCAAAATGACAGGCTTCACATACCTTATGCATTTCTGCAACCTTGAATTTCGGCAAACCTGCAACAATATTTTGGGCCTGCATTGATTTAAGTCGTTGTACATTAACATGACCAATGCGTTTATGCCAGATATCAATATCTGCAACTACACCGGTCCCATGTGCAAACATTGCTGCACTCAATTCAGACATGTCTGCATCCAATGTAAACATTCTGCCCTTCTTCTTTCCTTTTGTTATCAAGCGACCTTTATTTTTCATATCCTCAACAAAGCATCCATGAGGATTAAATCTGACCTGCAAGCCCTGCTCAACCATTTGACCAACAGAAACCAGATTCTTGGTGATATTCGGGACATGAAATACATCGGACATGTATTTCTTTTTCCCATCCTGCATAGACAAAGGAATTTTTCCAATCTGCACAATAGGATGTGCAGTATCATCACCAGTCTCCACAAATCCTGGTTTTTCCATTTTCCTTGCATCCTCCATCCATTCTGCATGACCTGTCATATGGTTTGATGCACCTGAGTCAACATACCATACATCGTTGCTTTCTTCTGCACTTGTCACAGAATTGTTCATGTGCTGCACCATAAACAGATGCTCATTTCTGTCATCACCCTGTCTACTAGAGGATGCATAATTTCCTTGTTGCAGTTTTTCATTCATGATGTCATTCTGCTTTTTATAGCAATCTTTAGCCATATGACCCATTTTACCACAATAGTAGCATTCAACATTACTGTTTGCATTTTGGCCTCTTTGCCATCCACCACGACCTCTTTGGCTCCCCCTGCCTCTAGAGTTACCACGTCCTCCTCCATAGGACTGGTTTTCTTGAGTTTACTGCATATTCTGATTTCTACCACGGCCTCCATATCGGCCTCCTCTACCTCTACCTCTACCTCTTCCAGCATTTGAGTAGAAGACAGCTGCTTTTGAAGTTCCTCCTGAAGAAGATGCACCACCATTTCTTTGCTCCTCAGAAATTAGAAGAGCAATCAGCTCCTCAAAATCAGGAAATCTTTCATGAACTGAAATGGATGTCCGAAACTGTGCATAATCCTTTCCTAGACTATTCAAGGTCACAGAAACTAAGTCATCATCTTCCATTGGTGACCCAATGGAAGCAAGTGCATCTACAATCTTCTTCACCTTCATGTGGTAGTCGTTGATGCTCATATTTTCTCTTTGCACATTGTGCAACTCTTGCTTGAGCTGCATTTTCCTGGCTTGCGTATTTGTGCTATACATTTTTGACAAAGTATCCCATGCCTCCTTTGGCGTACTTGCATCCTGAATATGCACAATCATAGAGTCTGAAATGCTGATAGACAGCCAATACATAACTTTCCTGGCTCTCTCATGCCATGCTTTAAATGCCTGCATTTGCTGTTGATTGGGAACATCAGGAAGAACTAGTTCTTCTTCATTTCCTGCAACAAATTCCCAATATCCTTTTCCCATAAGGAAATTCGTCATTCTAAACTTCCATGGTTGGAAGTTGTTCTTGTCAAGCTTTTCAGTGACAATCTGTGAAAGAGAATCAGATGCTATTACAGAAGACTGCAAAAAATTCTGTCACTGCAAAAACCACAGCTTCACCCTCACAAGGAAAAATCTGCAAAACTGGCCTCTTGCTTCACCGCGAAGGGCATCTCAACCTGAGACAATGCACTCCTGCACTTTCCGGCTGTGCTACCTGCAGAGATCTGCTCCCAAAACATAAAATGAAAGCAACACTGCTCCTCTTACCAGAACACTGCGAGCTTGGCTTGCTTTCTTGAGCTTCTTACCACGAACAAGGCTCTGATACCATGTCACGATTGTGGGAGAGAAGGAAGGAGTCTCGCTTGAAGCTTTCTTACTTGCACAATGGGGGAAGACACACAAGGGTGGAGGCTGAAAACAGTTTTCCTCTTCTTAGTTGTGTAAGCAAAAAAGAACTCAAGTACAAAGAAATAGAAGAACCCTATATATGGGTCTCAAACCAAACTCAACTAACTAAGGTGGCATACTAACTGAGCCACAAACTAGAGTAGATAAGGATAGCTATCATGTAGCTATTATTCATGGGCGGTGTACCAACCGCGACTGCAACTGACAAGTCGGTGACATAAATACACAACGGTCACCCTAGCGTATCACGAGTGGAGCTCGATATCTCAACACCGTTAAGGTCAGGATTATCCAAATTCCGCGTAGTAAATGGCTCCCAAAAAGAGAGTTGCGGGAAGTGTAAGTGCCAGAGCTACCAATGGTATCGGTAATGCGGGAGAGGCGAGCGGAGCGACCAACACAACAAATGCCCCTACGATCACGAATCAAACCTAGGTCCTTTTGATATCCTAGGCTTTATAATTAATTTTGGTTAAGCATATTCTGTATTATTTCAAGAAGAAGAAATAAAGGGGTAGTTACATGCATGGAACAAGAACGAGCCTTAGGATTCTTGTTTTCTCCAAGTGATAGGTTGCATGCATGAAATGGTAGAGCATGGAGTTTGCATAAGCTTATATGCATAGAGTGATACCTTTTACACACATAGAATGATAAGGTTTTCACATTATTTCACATAAAATAATAGTTTTTAAACTAGTTCAGTGCATGAATAGTCATCCAAAATTCATGCTTCGTAATCGTGATTAAAATAAACACATGATACAATTGCACCGATGGATAGAAACCTAAACTTTCATATACGCAAGTCACATGACATCCTATGCATTAGGAATAAGTATTTGTTGCCAAGTATGAAGAGAGTTAAAGGTCGTTTAGGATGTACTAATATATTAAACGCACCATGTGCATGATGGGTAAGTTTGATTGGATAATTCTGCATAGTACCGCACTAAGAGAGATGGAAGGGACATATGCATCTAGAATGTATCCTAAAGGCCTAGATGAAAAGTCTTGCGTTGCCAAGAGTGTTTACTGAACTTCATTAGAGGGAGATGAGTAAAGAACTGGAAGAATAAAAGACCCTTGGTTGGGTTGCAAATAAGGCATGTCCGTTGCCTTGGTTGACTAGTTAATGCTTTGAGTTAGGGTTAAGATACCATAAGGTAAAACCCAAGGGGAAGAGCAAGTCAAAATAAGTTAACTTACCAAGAACATTTTCTTGCATGATCTTGTTTGAGATTATTGGGATCTCGCCAAGTTGCGAACGAGGATGCTGGGAGCATCCGGGAAAAAGGAGTCACACCTTAGTAGTTGGTCGTACAAACGGCCTCTGAAATGTTCGTGATTGTACACTTAGGTACATTATTTGAACTCCTTTGCTCAAGGAACTAATTCAAGGAAAAACACTTAATGCTTCAGGTTAAATGCTTGGAGGGAGAGGCAAGAACAGTTACCTTTGACTGTCTGCCTGGCCCTATCCAAGGGGGTTGTTAGCCGCATCGGGTATATGGACCTAACCCACTGTGAGAGGTCTCTCCATGGGTGTTGCTTGGAGCGGGAGGATGCTTGGGTGCTAGGGGAGGCTCTGGCTGTAAATTCCTTGCCTCCAGATCCCGCACAAGAGGCTGACGTGACTCAAGATGGGATCTTGAGGCCCGTGTACTAGTCTACGGGCAAAACTTGGAGTAGCAATCCTGTAGATTGCTGGGATAGCCTTCAGGCATGATACTTGATGTACTCCAGGATTATGATAAATAAAGATCAGATATTTGAAAAAAAGAAACTTTCTTGACATTGTTTTTGTGCCAGTGCCTAAGTTACGTGAAGGAACCAGTGACTAAATTTATTAATTAAGGAAGCTAATTTTTCATGTCAAACGTAATGTGGTAGGTAATTGAATAACTAAGCAAATTGAGGAAAGTGCAGTGGGCGTGACTTGGGTCTATCCTACGGAAGGGTGGTCCCGGTTAGCTAGGAACTTTTCTCAAAAGACGAGATAACAAGACTATGAAGACCTAGCATCAATAGAGTTAGAATCCTGATTTATGCTGTTTTAGGGGAAAGAAATGGGACTATGCCTTATGGCAGAGAGGTTGAGCTTCTCATCCCTCTCATTTCGCATTTTCCATGAACCAAGTGCAGCATGAATCCTCTTCGACTTTGTTGTTCCTACGCAAAGTGGTTCATCTGGAGCTCGACGCTAGCTACTTCCTAGAGACCTTGCTGATAGGAAAGGAACCTTGACTTCAGTTCGATCCTAAGTGGGAATGGCTAGACACTTCCGCTCGGGCAGACTCGGGAAGACCTAGATCGCAAACCTTGTGACATTCCTTGCGAGTGCAAGGCAGAGCTTTCTAGACCCTCTTCCCGATGGGCTGCTGAGATGTGTCCCACAAGTAGACGAGCGGACGTTACAAATCTAAAGCAAAAGATAAGGCCAAGGCAAAACTGAAATGGAAGACGAAAGCATGCCAAGAAGAATTTGGAAGCACAAAAAGTGCAGAAAAGACCTAAAATCAAGGAGAAGGATGCATGAGAAAAAGCGCAAGTCAATGTTTTTGTAAAAAAAACGCAAGGCACGCCATGATTTATTTTAAGAGTACTGGGCTCTCACCCGTGCGATTTGTAAAGGTAGATGGGCGGTGGAAAGGAAGCTAGGAAGATAGGAGGACAATGGGAAAAAGGGCCGACCATGTAAAAAAGGGGATAAGGGGATGACCACCCAAAAGAAATTTAGGGTTTTGTATATAAAGTTGAAAAGTAAATGAGAAGCTCATTCTTATGTGTGGCCAAAAGTGACTCTCCTCCTCCTCTTCTTCTTCTTCTTCTTCTTGCCTCTTTGAGCTTGTGCTTGAGAGAGGGAGTGTGAGAGTGTGAGGGAGGGAGTGTGTTAGGATGAGGGACCAAGGAGGAGAAGCTCTCTATCTTCTCATCTCTTCTTCTCTTCTCTTCTCTTGCTCGCGACAATGGAGCTTGGAGCGGGGAGCTTGAGGATGGAGCTCGCTTGAAGCTTGCACTTGGATCATGGAGCTACCGGAGTACTCGGGAGAGGAGATAACTCAATTGGCCATGGAGGTAAGCTCACTACACTCGTAGAGATGAATAGCATGTCGGCTATGTGAGAGGTAGCCATTAATGCTCGGCTTGGAACACTTGAAACAATAAGTGGTTCGTGGGTCTTAGTGGTTGAGCGAGAGCTCCCACATTTCTGTTCCATTGCCGAGACCAACAGATTTAAGCCTTGAGCACTTGCACACTTCGAATCGAGCATTGAAGTAGGGTTTTCCCCGAATCGGTGCTTGAGGTAGATATGTAGGAAGTGAGGGAGTTTGAAGAGGTATTCGATATCCTTACCAAGTAGGTTTTGATTTTTTGAATTTGGAAAAGCACGTCGGAGTAGTGTAGATATTTGCTTTGTGATTTGGATGCATTGTTGGGGGTAAAGGCGCCTCCGCCGTGCCGCCTCGTGTATTACTACACTGACAGTACCCGCCACTGCACACTGCAGGTGGCGGGCGCCCGTCACGTCACTTTATTCTTTATTCTTTTAGTGACAGTTTGAATAAAGGAAGGCCCGGTCACACATTATGACTGTTGGAGTTCCCATTTCTTGTCTCTCTCTTTCTTGCTCTTGCTCTCCCGCCATAGCTCGCGTGCAAGCTTCGATCCTTCTCACCTTTCAACTGGTATCAGAGCTTGGCATTCTCTTGCTCGAGCTCGACTCGGTGCTTCCCGACCTTCGCATCGACTCGCTTCACGCATTGGGTCTCCATCCCGGCAGCCATAGCCGACCTCTTGAGCTCCCGACTCTCCCCGGCTTCCCGAGCTCCATCCTGGCCTTCTTGAGCTTCATCAGGGCCTTGCCCTTGAGGTATTGCTTCAGCATTTGCAGGCATTTGAGTGTATTCTCAGATTGAAACAGGGCAGGAACAAAGGGCAGCCACTCTTCTTGAGCTCCATAGCTCATATCTTCCCTCCCCTTTGCATTGGGCCTTCATGGCTTGGTATGTGCCTACCTTGGGCCATCATTGAGCCCCCCATTACCCCCTTTTCAGCCCATGTGGAGCAACAGCAAGTTCAGCACCAACAGGGCAGATTGCATCATTTTTTTCCAGGCTGTGAGCACTCATCTACTTCAGCTCCACACTTGGCCATTGCTTCTTGCTCTCTACCTTGATCAAGAGGGCTATAGACTTCATGTTTGATGTCATTCAAGCTTTGGGTATTGGTCTTGATCTTTCGGGGCTGATTTCTTCAGATTTGGGACTGTCATAAACTGTCATAACAGGCTGAAAACAGGGCAGCACCATTGGCATTAGCATTTGTTGCTTATACTCCATTCCGGTTGTGCTATTTGATGCCCGTATGCGGTCTACATGATGCCTAGTGCCTTGGGAATGTATGCACATGATTATGCCATGATTTTGGCTTGAAATATTGGCTGATTTGGGACTGTTATTTACTGTTATACAGTGCTGGAAACAGGGCAGCCACACTTGGCATTGGCATTTAATGCTTATACTCTACTCCGGTTACCTTGTTTGATGCCCGTATGCGGTCTACTTCCTACCCGGATGTATTGGGGATGTATGCATTTGGTTTGACCATGATTTTGGCTTGAATTCGGGGCTGAAATCTACTGTTTAGAACAGTAAATACATGCTGGAATAACAGTGGGCTGAAGGTACTTTACATGCTTTGGCACTTACCTACCGATACCGGATGTATGCTTTGAGCTTTGGCATGATATCTTTGACATTTGGGGACGACTTGGAGCATATGTATGAGATTATGGGATGCTTTTGAGCTTCGCATTAGCTCCGTCTTCACTGGCATTTGGACCGACTCGGCATGCTCGTGGACCGCCTATGCCTCATGTCTCTGCTTGACAGTTAGGCTTTTGCATTACATGCTTTGGTTCGTGACATATGCTATTTGGTTCGTGTATGCCATACCGACATTTGGAGCTTGGATTTGGATGTATTTGAGCATTCCCGGCTTACTTGATCACTGATCTTGGTTGCTATTTGGATGTCATTGAGTTGACCGAGAGCTTATTTGGGCTTATGTATTGCTTCATGGTTAATACGACCGGTGCTTCATGTATGTCATGCTCTCTCGGATGCGCTTGATGCATTGACAGGGTCACTTATCACTGGTGCTTTCTCTTGGGTTGTTTGAGCTTCTGAGCTCGCTTTGTACGCCTTTTGTGCCAGTGGGAGCATTTTACATGCTTTCTTGACCTTTGACAGTTGCATGCTATTGGAGCACTTACATGTATTTGGAGCAGTTTATGTCTTGAGCAGCTACATACACATTGAGACTTTGGGATCATACTCCGATCTTTATGGATATGCATTGATGTACTCTTGGTTCACAGGATGCTTATGAGCTGAGTCTCATATTTGGATCTTTCTCTTTGAGCAGATACCTATTTGTGTCAGGTTTTGGCAGTTACAGGAACACTTTGCCTAGAGTGTCTGGGGGTGTGCCTTTCACTGGCAGATGTTATTTTGACATGCTTTGGTGTTGAGCTCATGTTCTTTTCACTGTCATTGACCTTGCTTATGTCTGTTTCATGCCAGCTTTGGACCTAGCATTGTTTGCTTGACATATGGATCCTATTTTGGGACAATTTGCTCTCTAGATTGCATACTTGCAATTTATTACAGCAAGCGGTTATTGGTGGACTGAGTTGTACTTTTCATGCTGAAATATCCTGATTTGGTATACCGCACCTAGTACTAAGTGGGCAGCAACTTTTGGCACACTTTGCTCACCCTTTGGACCCCGTTTTGGTCATTTTTGGGCAGTTTCTGCAGTAAAACAGCAAGCAGTTTTGGACTGTTTGGGCATTTCCAGCCTGCATAATGGCGTCATCTTCGCATGATAGTGCCATCTTTAACATTACAAAGTTGGATGGTACCAACTACTCTTACTGGAAGAGTCAAATATGGCAGGTTTTGGTGCAGAAATCTCAGATTAAGCCACTTCGGTTGAGTGGGGAGCAGCCTGAAACTATGGACATTGACGACTGGCTTGAACTTAATGAGCTATGCAAGTCCACGATTGTATTGTCTCTCACTGAACAGGTACATTATAATGTATTTGAGGAAGCACAGAGTGCATGGGATCTATGGAATAAGATCAAGAATCTTTATGATAAGAAAAGTCCGGCGAGTCAGATGTACTGGTTGAAGCAGCTTATGGATCTGCGCATGAAGGATAATGCGACTATGTCTGCTCACTTGAGCCAGTTCCATGCTATACTGAAGAACCTGACTTCGCAGGATATCACCTTTGGAGAGGAAGTAACTCCTCTTTTCTTGCTTGGAACTCTAAATGAGTCATGGGATGTATTCCGCACTGCTCTTTGTGCCTCTAGTGCTACTCTAAAATTGGCAGATGTTGAGAGTGCTCTTCTTCAGGAAGAGGTGAATCGCAAAAACTTGGATGCCTCTCGTGGTAGTCATGCTTTGACAGTTAGAGGCAGGAATGACAGGTATGACCGTGGTAATGGCCGAGGCCGTGACTCGCAGAAGGGTCGGTCTAAATCTCGTGGTGGCAAGTCGCGTAGTAAGTCGCGTGGACGCAATGCAAATGTCACTTGTCATCATTGTGGGAAAAAGGGCCATATTAGACCACAGTGTCATGAGTTGCGCAATGAGAAGCGCAAGGATAAGGGGAAAGATAAAGTGCAGGAGAAGTCCTCTGATCGTAGCATAGTACCTGCGAAGTCCAACGTCAAGATTGAGGAAATTAATGTCACGCAGACTGAAGAGTCCGATGGTGGTGATGAGTTTATACTTGCAGCTAGTTCTTCTGATGCTTCACACTTGACTGAGACACCTAGTATGTATGCACAGTGCTGGTTATTGGATTCAGGTGCGTCCTTCCATGTGACGCCTTACCGTGAGTGGTTTCACTCTTACCGTACTGTATCTGGATCAGTCAAACTTGGAGATGACAGGTCTCTTGATATTGTGGGCTGTGGAGATATTCAGTTGCAGTTTTCCACTGGCAGTTCCTTTTTGCTCAGGGATGTACGTCATGTACCTGCGCTTACGCGTAGTCTTATGTCTGCAGGACAGTTGGATGATGCAGGATTTCATGTCTATTTTGGGGATTCTACCTGGAAGATTACCAAAGGCAGACTTGTGCTTGCTAGAGGCGCCAAGGCTGGCAGCCTCTATCCTCTTGTTGTATCTGGGTCTTCTGTAGACCATGTTTTGGCAGTGGGCTCTATCCCACATGTATCACTTTGGCATGCCCGTTTGGGGCATATGTCTTTGAAAGGAATGAAAATGTTATCTGGTTTGCAGTATCTTCCGCCTTTGGATTATGCATGTTTTGACTCGTGTGATCATTGTCTTTATGGTAAGCAGAATAGGTCTACGCATAAGAAATCGGGTAGGCCACGCATGAGTGAGCCCTTGGCATTAGTGCATTCCGATGTTTGTGGGCCTATGCCTTGCATGTCTATGGGTGGCGCGAAGTACTTCGTTATCTTCATTGATGATTTTTCTAGGAAAGTGTGGGCTTATCCCATAAAGCAGAAGTCCGATGTCTTGGCAGTTTTTCAGAGATGGCTTGCTCTTGTTGAGAACCAGACTGGGTATAGGCTGAAATGCCTTAGGACAGATAATGGGGGAGAATATGTCTCGCATGCTTTTGAGCAGTTTTGTGATGACAGGGGTATTAAGCGTCAGTTGACCGCCCCTTACACCCCACCCCAGAATGGTTTGGGTGAGCGCATGAACAGGACTATTCAGGAGCGTGTGCGCTCTATGCTTAGCCATGCAGGCCTACCCCCGAGTTTTTGGGCTGAGGCAGTTAGTACGTCAGTGCATGTCATAAACCGATCGCCTTCCAGTGGATTGGATTTCAGGTTGCAGAGGAAGTTTGGGCTGGTAAGCCACCCTCTTATGCGCATCTCCGTGTCTTTGGATGTGAGGCATTCTGCCATGTGCCCAAGGACAAGAGGAGTAAATTGGATCCAAAGAGCATTAAATGCATATTCCTTGGCTATGGTGAGTCAGGAGAGATGGGCTATCGCCTATGGGATCCGCAGGCGCGGAAAATAGTACGCAGCCATGATGTCATCTTCCATGAAGACAAGATGCACAGGCAGCCTGAGAAGGTGGTTGAGATCCGCAGAGTGATCTTTCAGGAGGAGCCTAAAGCTCCAGCACAGCCAGTAGTACAGCCTGCAACAGTTCCTCCACAGGGCCAGGATGTTGGACAGGTAGTTAGACAGGCAGGAGAGCCTGCGGTGAGACGGTCTGCTAGAGATAGACGTCCACCTGACAGATTTCAGCCCTCTATGCATTATGTTTTGGTTACAGATGCAGGAGAGCCTTTCACTTATGATGAGGCTATGCGCAGGGGTGACAGTCACTCCTGGGAGAGGGCTATGCAGTCTGAGATAGACTCCTTGCATAAGAATGAGACTTGGGATTTGGTTGCCTTGCCTAAGGGCAAGAAGGCTTTGCCATGCAAGTGGGTGTACAAGCTGAAAAGTACCCCTGGACACCCCAAGCCGGCATACAAGGCTAGATTGGTAGCAAAGGGTTTTAAGCAGGAACATGGTGTGGACTTTGATGAGGTCTTCTCTCCTGTGGTTAAGATGACCACCCTGCGCTTAGTCTTGGCTTTGGTTGCACAGCTTGACTTAGATCTATATCAGATGGATGTCAAGACGGCTTTTCTACATGGGGACTTGCATGATGAGATCTATATGGATCAGCCTAAGGGCTTTGCAGAACCTGGCAGGGAGCACCTAGTGTGCAAGTTGAAGAAGAGCTTGTATGGCTTGAAGCAGGCACCTAGGGAATGGTATCATAAGTTTGATGCCTTTATGCAGTCACAGGGCTACAGCAGGAGTGCTATGGATCCGTGTCTTTACACGAAGAAAGCCCGTGATGGCAGTTTGCTTATCTTGGTACTCTATGTTGATGATATGCTGATAGTAGGGAAAGCTCATGATGAGCTAGATGCTCTTAAATCTCAGCTAAAGAAGAGCTTTGAGATGAAGGATTTGGGACAGGCCTCACATATACTTGGGATGCGCATTAAGCGCGATAGGCATCAGGGACTTTTGTATCTCTCACAGCGGGAGTACATTCATAAAGTCCTTGAGCGCTTCCGCATGCAGGACGTAAAGCCTATTGGCTGTCCATTACCTTCTTATGTGAAGGTATCACAGGCCGATTGTCCGCAGACAGATGAGCAGAGGGCCGAGATGGCCAAGATCCCTTATGCATCAGCCGTGGGCAGTTTGATGTATGCCATGATAGCCACTCGTCCAGATATTGCACATGCAGTTGGTGTTGTGGCACGCTATATGGCTACACCTGGCAGCAGACATTGGGATGCCGTGAAGGGTATCATGAGGTACCTGAAGGGCACAGCAGATATGTGTATTTGCTATGGCAGCCAGGATACAGGGGTCGTGGGGTACACTGACTCCGATTATGCAGGACATGCAGATAGTAGGAAGTCCACTTCTGGCTATGTATTCACCTATGCTGGAGGGGCTATCTCTTGGATGTCCAGGGTTCAGAAGTGTACGGCTTTGTCTACCACTGAGGCCGAGTATGTTGCAGCCACTGAGGCTTGCAAGGAGGCCATATGGTTAGGCCGTCTAGTTGCTGACCTTGGGATTGATGCTACACCTACACTGCATTCGGATTCTATGAGTGCCATTCAGTTGGCTAAGAATCCGGTCTTCCATGCGAAGACGAAACACATTGAGGTGAGGTATCACTTCATACGTGGTGTCGTGGAGGACAGGTCTGTTGACCTTGTCAAGATCTCCACTGACGAGAATCCTGCAGATTTGCTCACGAAGAGCCTCACTACTGAGCGCTTTGCCTTCCTCAGGAGGTTGATGGGCGTTGGATGAGATGTCACCTTTCCTCATCCCTTGTACCTATGTACATTTGTACTGTCTTTTCTTTTTCTTTTCTCTCTCACTAGGGCAGATTCGCCTTTAAGTGGGAGGTTGTTGGGGGTAAAGGCGCCTCCGCCGTGCCGCCTCGTGTATTACTACACTGACAGTACCCGCCACTGCACACTGCAGGTGGCGGGCGCCCGTCACGTCACTTTATTCTTTATTCTTTTAGTGACAGTTTGAATAAAGGAAGGCCCAGTCACACATTGTGACTGTTGGAGTTCCCATTTCTTGTCTCTCTCTTTCTTGCTCTTGCTCTCCCGCCATAGCTCGCGTGCAAGCTTCGATCCTTCTCACCTTTCATGCATTAGGGTAGGAAAAAACAAAGAAAAAGAAGAAAAACAAGTATTGGGGTTTTCTACTGTCATAGCAAGGTATGAGGATTTGATTTGTTTTCCGATTTGCATTTTTTAGTTTATTTTCTATTCTAGGCATATACAACTCTTCCGCCCTATCCATAGCTTTGATCTGGAGGTGTGTGCGATAGGTTGTGACCTAAATCATGTGATTTGAGTGATTTATTGTTGCGTTGGTCAAAATGCACCACGTTCAACCTGTCTGAGTGATAATGATTCTAGGCCAAGTCCCAAAATCGGCCCTTGGACAAGGGCAAAAAGGACATACCATAAAAACATGTATAGATTGCATCCGAACTATATCTAGTTAAAGCAGAATGCAACAACCTCAAGCTACAACTACAAGGATGACTAGATATGACAGTCCTAAAGATAGATGCACCTTGAACGACACTGCACAAATAACCCAATATATCAGTAGAGAAACCAAATCTAGCTATGTAGTTGGGGACTCAAGGGCAGGCATCAAGAGGCTTAAATTTACAAGACAAGTCCCAAAAGATGAAGACATAGTGCCACCTACTTATCTTAGGGTCAAACTCACTGCAAGAAGAGAGCATAGTGTCGATGCTCTCATCGATGAAGGGGCAGATTTTAATAACTTGACCTATGAAGCATGGACTCTGCTAGACCAACCAAAGCTCACATCTACTAATGCAACTATTAGTCCATACGGGGGACACCCACAAGCACTCATAGGAAAGTACAAAATCCTTGTAACTATTGAAACTGAAAGCTTGCCTATCCTATTCCGTGTTCCTCCAAATAGTACTAGTTGTGGAAAGGAAAACCTCCTTGGACGACCCTTCAAAAGAGCAACCAAGTGTGAGGCCAACTATGTAGCACAAAGGATACACTTGACACTATAAGGTGTGAGGATAATCACAACCTTTAGTAAGGGTGACCTCATTAAACCTCGAGGAAAAGATAAGGAACATTTTGACATACCAAGCAAGCCTAGTAACGAGAGCAAGGACCCGTTGAAAGAGTTGATACAAGCATAGGTTGAACAACAAGAACCAGTGAGCGAGGCCATGCTTGAAACAAGAAGTTCAGGAGACAATGCTCAGGACAAGATTTGGACTTACAAATATCATAGAAGACCCCAAAAGAAGCTCAAGCCTTATTAACAAAGGTATCGATGGAGAGCCAGCATAACGCTAAGATGGATATCCAAAGCGTTGCTACGTGCTCAAGGGTATTACACAGGTAACCGATGGATTTGGATACCAAAATCCCCTGCTAAACCTCCTCTATTAGCTAAAGGCCGGATTACATCAAAAGTAAAGAAGCGCAAGAGGAAATCTAAAAGAAAATCCAAGTCTCAAGGCAAGAAACCAAACATGACTATTCGAAAGATAGATCCTTAGCGTAGCGTGCTTAATAAGCAGACATCAAATATAAACATGAGTGTGCATAAAGACCATTAGTGCCCAAGGAGTCTTTGACTTTCCAAGAGGATAATGAGCATCACATGCACAATGTTGCTCATGATAAGGCTGATTGTTCAACAAAGAAAATGGAAGAATCACCTAATAACTGCAAGGAAATCTTTAGGCCAATGTCAGGTCCACCTAGGAGTCCCAAGTCTCCTACACCCTCTTTCCCTCAACGGACATAGGAAACACAATAGCAGTCGTCAAGTGCAGCTGCTCAATTCCAATCTCTATCACTATCTAAGCTTCCAAATGTCCAAGTGGTGGGACATGACACCACCCTTAGCTCTCAGCCTAAGGATATGCCTGTGCAATCCATTGTGACTAGCTCAATCGATGCTCGATCTACACAAGTAAATGCACAAAGAGAAATAAAAGACATGGCCACTTTTGATCTTCCTAAGGACTTGGCACCGCAATCCACCAATAGCAGCCAGTCCATTGAACTAACCGTTACTACTTCCAATCAAGAATCACAGTAGTCATAGCCTTTAACCGTGCTCATGCCTCTTGCAGAACGTGTCCTTAGCAATTCACCTGTGGAAGAGGTGTCACAACCAACATCCTTGACACCCCTGGCATTGTTGAAAGCTTCTAAAGCCTAGGATTGAGGAGAAACCTCTCAAAGATGTGGCCAAGGAGATGGTGTATCTGACCAATCAACCTAGCAAGGCTATCTAGCAGGTTGCAGCTATGTCCCATGAGGACACACCAGAGAAAGAGAAAGCTGAGGCCCAACCAAGCACATCAATGGGCTAACCTAGTTTAGGGTCCTGAGTCATTAAGGGATACACCTTCATTGACCAAGAAAAAGAGGAGAAAACAACGAAAACAATGACAGTTACAAGTGTTTGAGGACACCAAGAAGATAGAGACCAAGAGCACGGAAGGGCTTGGGAATAAAGCATCGAGTCCACCCACTAAGGAACCCATTGCCATCTCTCCTAACAGCAATGAAACCTTAGACACATTTGTGTGTTCTGATAAGTCAAAGTAACCATTACCATCAATGGTTGCTTGCAACTCTCAATCCATCGACAATGAAACATGCATTGACCAATCAAGAGTGGATACAACACTATCACAACAAGGTGACAAGATTATACTAGTCACATTCGAGGAGGACCATGACACAATAGTAGTAAGGCCTCAGGAGAAACATGAAAACCTCAAGAATATGAGAAACCCTGGCATTGACCAATCTTGTTCCTCTAGGCCTGAGTCCCCCAGCTATGCTAAAGCCTAGGGAAATGCTCAGAACCTTGCATGAGATAGCAACAGAGCAAGCCTTCATAGAATATAGAAGTGTCACAGAGTGCTTGACTGAGTGGGATGCTAAACTCAAATTATTCGCGTGGGTCTATGTCCTCGTAGACATGGGCATATTCCCTAAGGAGCAGCTTGAGGAATACTTGCTATTTCCCCTATCCTGGGAGGAGCAACGTGGGTCTATGTCCTCGCAGACATGGGCATATTCCCTAAGGAGTAGCTTGAGGAATGCTTGCTATTTCCCCTATCCTGGGAGGAGCAAGAATATCTTAATGAGCACTATGACAAGCTCCTATATGAATGCATACAACTCATCTCCAATGAGGAGGCCGACGAACTACTCTTAACTGTGACATTCAATGAAGAGATTTGCCAACCAAATCTCTTAGAGATAGAGAAACTAAAGCAACAATCGGAGGGTCGAAGTCAATTTGAAAAACGCTGGTTTGAAAACCATGTTAGAATGGTCAAACTAGGTGCCCAGATTATGACGGTCTCAGAGGAGTGATTGGCCAAATGGCGGTCTCAAAGAGACCCAACCTACGTGGTGCCAACTTCCTTTCAAGTACTGACTACCATTCAAGATATGGACTTAGCTTGAACTAGCCAAGAGAACTCTCTCGCTGATAAGGTTCTCACTGAGGAGGAGCTACATGTTGCAAGTAGACTCGGACAAGGTACTATGCTACTCGATGTTGCAAAATATATATTGATATTGAGTAAGCTACCACGAGTACTAGATGTTTGTGCCACACTCCAATACAATCCTAAGTTCTAAAATTGGTTTTTATCCTCACAAAATGACACGGGTTTATAAACGTGTATATAAATAAACAACGAGTTTTGTGACTGTGTATAGATAATACAAAAAAAAAAAACAAAGCTAGCACACACACAAGCAATGATAATCAAGTACAGGTGATATGCATCGAAGTCAATACCATGGGATTCAAGTAAGTGACATCTCTTTGAGCTACACCTATTCATTATGGTTGAAGCATATGACTTGCATGTACCCTCATGAGTTGCCAAGTGAATGTAAAATGACACACGTCTCTGTATAAAAGCGTTCAATATCCAAGTCACCACAAGATCACAAAACCCCACAAAGAGCCATTACGGAGAAAATAACACAAATACCAAGAACAAAAAGCCATGACGGAAGCCCCACTTGCTGGAAGAGCAAATCACCCCTGCAGAAAGCACACATGCATTTGAGCATGGCCCAACACATGGTCATTGGCTACTCTCTCTTTCTTGGCCAAACTCTACATCCGGCTCATTGCAGGTGCTACCTCCATTGTACCAATGTTTCACATGTTACAAAGAGGTTTGCAAAATCTCAAGTGTATCTCTCCATCTCAACAACTGTTCCTCTAGAATCGAGGCTAGTAACACAATCATCTTTGTAATATCCATTTTTCATAGCCTGTGGATCTCCACATTTCTCAATCCAAATGAAAGGCTGATAGCCTCAACATATTGCAATGGTTGCATTCATTTTATCCACACACAAAAAAAACAAAACAAAAAAAGAGAGAAAATAAAAAACAAAACAAAAAACAGAAGCACCCACTATCACAACACATCACCTAGGGGTCCTCAAATTAGGTACATCTAGTGACCTTGGTCGGTTGGCTCTATCCCTAGTCCCCTAGCCCTTTACACATCACCCACAATTGTTAATGTCACATCAAGGGTAGGACATACCTAGGGAGCTCGTCTCGCCTATGGTTAGACCTGTCACCCTAAACCATTTGCACAATTGTTTTTCGCACTCCATCTCAGTGCCATTGCAATCAACAGTGGTAAGCAATGCATGGAAGACCATGGAAAGTACACTGTACTCTTCAACCACTACATGTAGCCACCAGTTACAAAAAGGTAAGGCGTCAATGAGCTCAATTATGCTACATCATGTTGTCAAAATCACAATTGATGTCTCAACAAGCCTTCAAGTATACTTCTCCTCAACATCGACAAATTTTCCCACCCCATCAAATCCTTGCTTCATCCACATGTTGTTACGAGGAACCAGACCTGCGGTCTTCTAACTACATAATATCTAAGTATGCACGAGCACTCACATAATATCTGCACCGAAATATATACATAGTTTGGGTACTCAAGTGCATGACAATACTCTTAGTTCGACTTGTCTCCCAAACTAATCAAACTACTTCTTGTGCTCATTCTTGTGTGTAGCCAAAAGTGGCTCTCCTCTTCTTCTTCTTCTTATTGTTCTTGCTTGCTTGAGCTTGTGCTTGAGAGAGAGTGTGTGAGAGTATGAGGGAGTGAGTGTGTGAGGGTGAGGGACCGGGGAGGAGAAGCTCCCATCTTCTCCTCTCTTCTTCTCTTCTCCTCTCTTCTCTTCTCTTCTCTTGCTCGCGGCAATGGAGCTCAGAGCTTGAGGATGGAGCTTGCTTGAAGCTTGCACTTGGATCATGGAGCTACCAGAGTGCTCAGGAGAGGAGGTAACTCGATTGGGCATGGAGGTAAGCTCACTATACCTATAGAGATGAATAGTGCATCGACTATGTAAGAGGTAGCCATTAGTGCTCAACTTGGAACGCTTGAAACAATAAGTGATCCGTGGGTCTTGGCGGTTGAGCGAGAGCTCCCACAGTAAGCTTAGAGAGAGAGAGAGAGAGAGAGAGGGAGAGAGAGAGGGAGAGAGAGAGAGAGAGAGAGAGAGAGAGAGAGAGAGAGTGTGTGTGTGTGTGTGTGTGTTGGAGCTGTAGGGCAAAGAAGAGATCGAGCAAACTGATTCATAGTTTTTTAGCTATTCCAATTATATATAAACCTTCCTCTACATTAAGCATTGATTCTGGAAGTTCCTAGCATTGGGCATCAACGATAAAGGTTAAACAAAGTGAAACAGTGCTTGGTGGGCCATTTGTGTCGCCGGAATCAGACACCTGTTCGCAGAGTCTAATTCCCAAAGTCGGATGCTTGGACTTGAATAGTCTGAGTTGATCCACTCGAACACCACAATACCACATCCGATTGGATGGACAAAGTCAAACTCAAACTCAGACAGCCAAAATTGAACTATCCAAGTCATATAACCAAGTTGGACAACCAATTCAAACACCCAAGCTCGGACATGGACCATTCAATTTTCATAGTCGAATGGGCCTAGGAGGCTGCTCGGACAGTTTGATTCTAAGAATCGAACCTCTGAGAATAAACACACTAACTAGAACCTGAAAACTGACCAATCCAACACACCCTAAGGCACTCAACTCAAGGCAAGGCAACACTTGTGTGGGCATTTAGACATGTCATAAAACCTCCAAACCTCAAGATTGAGACTCAACCTGCCTAAGAAGCGACCACGAACAAGCCCCTTGACCATCCATCCAAAATGCTTTAAAGGACCCACAAAATTGGTTAGGGTGACCACTTGAGTATGTTGCATCACATTGTTTTTTTCACAGTCACGCACTGCTTGAATAATCACTTTAAGTGCACTCAGAAAGTAGAGAACCTGATTTTGCAATATGCATGAAAAGAATCTTATCTTGCATATGAGTTCCTTATTAGTTCAGGTAGTTCTCAAATTTAAGTCCTCCTTGTCCTTGACAGTCAAAAGGATAAGGAGGAAATTAGAGATTATGTCACCCACATGCAGAGTCTCTTTAAGAGAATCCCAGCCACCCCGTAGAGTGCGCCCCGTAGAGCGACCTAGTGAGTGAGCAGTCTCTACTGTCTTCACAAATGAAATTAGAAGTGAAGAGCTCTACAAGCCCTTGGTAGGAAACTCAAACTTGAAAAGGGACACGTTGGATAAGGTACTTGAGGAAGCCATATATGTAGATGATCTACTCAAGGAGAGGAGCTCTAGAGCCATGAGCTGAGATAGTGTAGCTTGCAGAACCTCAGAGAGAGCTATCGCCATTAGAGTGAGAGATTCACCCAGGGCAACCAAGAGAAAGGGAAGAGCATTGACCCTAGCCAAGAAATGATAGACATAAAGCTAGAGCTAGCCAAGTTCCACGAAATGATTAGAAGACCTATGTGACCTCATGTGCAATGTGTCCATTACAAAGGTAATCACCTCCCAATGAAGCATCCTTGATCCATACCTTGTGCCAACTATGTCAAGTTCCATCATAATGCTATGTATTTCCGATTATGACACAACTGCCATATTCGTAGCTTCAACTAGCCATACTACTTGGGGAATAGACTGCTACAATTTGGAAGGGGAGATCCATTGGCTCTCCCAGTGCCTAATGATGCCAAGCTGACTGTCTCCAGAATGGACATCAACCCTATAGATATACCTAGACACTTTGTGACCCATCCATTGAGTGATGCTCCAATACATTACATGGAGGAGCCAAATGAGGACAAGGCATACGTAAACCCTTATGTCTCGCAAGACGATGAGGGAAATCCCATCTTAATGGATTTTAGACTCGTACTACCGGTGATGGCGTTAGGTCAGGGAAGGGGTAGAGGCCTAGGAGGGCATAGCGAGAACCCAATCTCATGATGGACTTGTGGCCACCCAGGGAATATCTCATCTCATTATCCCGAATGGAGCAAGCTAACCAGGAAAAGGCCAACTTGAGATACCACGAGTGTGGAGTACTCGCTTATATGCCAAATGTCTGGCAAAAACCATCTACTAGCTTAGTCATCGTACCTTCAGTGCCCTTGGGGCTATTTGGAGTCAAAAAAATGGATGGTGAGGCCACTCCCATGTCATTGAATGTCATGACTAGGGCACAAAGACAAAGCGGGTTGGCATTTCATTGCCAAGACCCAGCAACCTAGATGCAGCCTTAGTAGGAAAGAAGACCCGCCGAAGGAAGAAAAAGAGGGTCGATGCCAAAGTAATGCTAAAAACGGACATCGCAACCACACTAACAAGAGGAAATCATATGGCAGATGCAGAGGCTAAGACTTCAATGCCTAAAACTGCAAAGAAGGGGAGTGCCAAGGTGGGGAAATACCCTAAGCCAAAGTGCCAATTGGAAATAGTTGACAAGGTTAAGGAGTGGGTGAGAGAAGCCCAAGAGCATCTAAAAGATGCTAACCCCATCTTAGAAGACGAGATCAATGAGTTTTCTAGCGTGAGCACACATATCTCACCAACATGCGTAAACTCAAGAGATGCACCCACACTTCATGTAGAACCAAAAAGACAAGGCTTAGATGCCAAAGATAGGCAAGATGCTCAAGACCAATGGCAAACAAGTGTAGGGCAAAACGAGAGACAAGAGGCCAATGGTATGCTTACAATGTTTCTATTGCTCTTGTAACATTGTTGATGGGGGATCTGCTTAGGCAAAGCCCTTCATTAGGGCAAGAATTGAAGCAATGGATAGAGGGATCTAACAAGCCAGAAGTAGTTGACTTGCATGAGAATGACACAACCATGTAGATACCCAGCCTGACATTGAACTCGGTGCCTAATTCCTTGCATGTGAATGCTTTCTGGGATGGCACGGAGATGCATGCAATCCTACTAGTGGCAGCACTAGGAGATGTCACAAGAAAGGGGATTGTTGACATGGGAGTGGGAGTCAATGTACTTAGCCATGCAATTCTATAGGTTTGGGGTAACCCACCAATGGTGGAAACCACAAGGTTTAATATCACACTAGCTAATGGCATGAAAGTCAAGCCATTCAGAGTATTTAAGGACTCGCCCTTGAAGATAGCATGTATCCAATTCTTGGTGAGAACTTCATTGTTATGAAGGGAGTAAACTATGACATCTTGCTAGGCTAGTCATGGATGAGGAATACGTGAGTGATTGAGGACTAGGGAAATTGCCTCATATTCCTAGGAAATTGGAGGCAATGAGAGTTAAGATGGACACTTGGACGACCACGCCGGTCGAATTTGATGCCATCTCCTCTATCTTGAAAAAGGAGACACCCAAGCCAGGAATTTGGGTGGACCGACATCCCTTCCCCGAAGACGAGACATACTAGATGCTTGTAGTAGCCACCATTGACCTACCGTTTTCCGATGAAGAAGAAGATTATAAGTAGACTGCAAGAAAAGCCGAGGAGTTCCACAAAGCCACCGCACCTCAAACTCCAGAGGATGAGACCCTACCACAAAGCCACAACACCTCAAACTCCAGAGGGTGAGACCCTACCATTAGTACCCCTCTATATGGTGGCTGAAAACCCTAACAGGCAACAGACAAGGGAGCTAGCTGGTCATCCAATTTCTAGTCTCAAGCTGCTCCAAAATCTCAGGGATGAACTGAAATGGTGATGGACCAAAGTACACAATCTAAACCGTAGATATAATTGGGCATTGATCACGGACGAAGAGAGAGTCGAGAATAGAGACCTAGATGACAATGAGCAGCCATGAAGCAGTGATTTAGACAGCAAGTACAAGGACTTTTATCCCTCGAATGGCAGAAGTGAAGAAGAGGCTGAGATGATAGAATACGACACTGATGGTCAAGTATAGTGAGTGATTTAGATAGCGAGTATAAGGACTGCAATCCTTCGAATGGAAGAAGTGAAGAAGAAGTTTAGATGATAGAGTACGACACTGACGGCCGAGTGATTAAACAAATAAAAGTAGACTCCAAGTCATAGAGACCCAATGCATTGAGAATCAAAAGAGGAGCCTTCATAACTAAGTGCGATTGCACTTGGCTAAATCAGGTATGTGTGATGGACTACGAACAAGTAGGGCTAGTCTAGCCAAGTGTCGTGCCTATTTTTAGGAAGAATCAACCTCAAAGTTGTGACCACCGGGGAAAACTCCATCCTCTAGCGAGGGTTGTGAGTTCGACTAAGAATCGAAGAGGCAAGCTCTAAGAGTGACCTAGATGACTCCTTAGCAAAACCGATGTACGCACAATGCCATGTACATGGGAAGAATCTGAGTTCATGTTCATTAAAGTCTCCACGATAGCCGAGGAATTGATTAGCAATGCGATTTCTCATCACGATCAAGCTTGTAGCCAAAGACTAATCACCTTCTATAGCAAGAGAAAAGTCTTTGCCATAGGCCAAGAGCTAGAAGAACTTAAAAGGCTGGCCATCACTAACTCCTCCTTTCTATGCAAATGGTATGCTCTTTGTCGAAAAGGAGGGCTGCCCAATTATGACCAATGCCGAGTAGAGACGTGCCATCAAAACCTTTGAGTATGACCCTTAGAAGATCATATCATGGCCCATCCCTATTTAGATCGAGTACTTACTAAGGAAGAGCTACACATTGCTAGCAAGATCAACTCCAGTGACTTCCTCACACTTATGTCCTGACCTATATTATGCACATAGGCATTAGACCTCATGACATGGACTGTCATGCTCACTTAGAATATAACCCACATTTCTATGCCTAGCTAATTATAGTAAACCATTGCAACCTTGTGCTTAGTGCCCTTAACCCTTTGTTCTCCAATCCTAGGAAGAATTCATATCCTTCCCAAGGGGAGGGGGTAAGGTGGGAAGTAAAACATGTCCCAAAACTCAATCAATGTGTAAATGAATAAAACCTAACTTATGATTGAAAAAAAGTGTCATAATTTCTTTTGGATCAGGTGAATTGCTTGAAGCCAAAGTCTTTATTTTGTACTTAAGCATTTCGCCTCTCCATAGCTTATGGTCATTATTTGCTTATTGTTTTGCAAGAGTTATCTTGAGAAAACTAATGGTAAGTTGTGGTATTGTGACAAGAACCTACGATTGCAGGCCAAGACAAAGGCAAGCTCCCATTCACACAGAAGAAGAACAAGCACGGCAAAGAGTAGGGCCTTCAATCGATTTAAGTTCAAAAACATCATGAACTTGGATGACTTGGTCATGGAAGAGCCAACCGTGAAGTGGCTTATTGACCAATGCAACCTCAAAAAGTAAGTGGAGGAACTTGGACAGGCTATAGACTACACTATGTGTGCAAAGTTCCTATGGACCTTCGATGCCGATAGGAACCGCAGCACCATAACAATACGAGGATGTAGTGGGAGCTCACGCTCAACCGCCAAGACCCATGGACCGCTTATTGCTTCAAGCGTTTCAAGCCGAATGCTAATGGCTACCTCTCACATAGCCTACGCGTTCTCATGCCTATCGGGTGTAGTGAGCTTACCTTCATGCTGATCGAGTTGCCTCCTCTCCCGCACACTCCGGTAGCTCTACGATCCAAGTGCAAGCTTCAAGCAAGCTCGATCCTCCCGCTCCAAGCTTCAAGCTCCATTGCTGTGAGCAAGATAACAGAAGAGAAGAGAAGAGAAGATGGAGAGCTTCTCCACCCCACGGTCCCTCACCCTCACACACTCACTCCCTCACACTCTCACACTCCCTCTCTCAAGCACAAGCTCAAGCAAGCAAGAAGAAGAAGAAGAAGAAGAAGAAGAAGAAGAAGAAGAAGAAGAAGAGATCTAATTTTGGCTACACATAAGAATGAGCTTCTCATTCCACTTTTTGGCTTTTATACATGCCCTACTCCTCCTTGGGCGGTCATCACCTTTTTACATGACCGGCCATTGGCCTAGGTCCACTTTTCCTATTTCCTTCCTATCCTTCTTGCTTCTTCTCCACTGCCCGTCTATCTTTACAATTTGCACAGGAGAGAGCCTGGCACTTTTTTACAAGATTTCAAGGTGTGCTTTTGTATTTTAAAATGCACCTTTCCCCTTTTGCATTTGCCTTGGACTTTTAAGGTTGCCCTTGCGCTTTTGGCCTTTTCTCCTATTCTTTCTTTAGTCAGGCTACCTTTTTTCCGCCTTTTCCCTGTGTCTTTTTTATTTCCTTTTGCTTTCTTCGTGTTGGGGTTAACCTTACCCCCCTCCTAGACAAGTGCCAATCCCATGGTACTCTTTGTCGGAGGTAGCATGCGGAGCTTGCACCGAAGGCGTGGGTGAAAGGGATGGTTGTGGTTTGCCTTGGAGGAGTTCTGATGTTGGTGCGGATGAAGGTCATTGGTGGCACTTTGATGTTCTGATTGGCTGGTGATATGATTGTTGTAGGTGGCGATAGGGCTACTCTTTGTTGGGAATGGTCACTCATAGCTGGCACGAGTGTTGGTGTTCTTAGGATGCTCATGGTGGATTGTGCTCGTGATGATTCTCTGGTGGTCTCGCATGATGAAGTAAAGGACAAGAGTTCAGAGTTGAGTGTTGATGTAGAGCTGACGGTGCTTTCATTGGAGTCTTTAATACCTACAATTGGAAAACCTCTCATGTGGTCTCTCCCTAAGGGTTAGTGCTAGTCTTCTTATCATGCACAAGACATATTTTGATTAGTTTGGGAGATAGGTCGAACTCTAAGCAAGCCTGGAGTATTGTCCTACATTTGAGGACCCAAACTGTGTATAGGTTATAGTGTGAATATTAAGTGAGTACACGTGTGTATTTAGGTATTACTTAGTTAGAAGACTGTTGGCATGGTTTCTTGTATAGCAATGGGTCAATGAAGCAAGGGGCTAAGTTGATGGAAAAATTTGTCGATGAAGACAGGGAGTACACTTGAAGATTGCTTGAGACATCATTATGGTCTTGTCAAGGCAATGTAGCATAATTGAGCTCCTTGATGTCTTAGCTTTTGGTAGCTAGTGGCTACTTGTAGTGCTTGAAAAGTATGGTGTACTTTTCCATTGTCTTTCATGCCTTGCTTACCACTGTTGATTGTAATGGCATTGAGATGGAGTGCAAAAGAATTGTGCAAGTGGTTCAGAGTGACAGGTCTAACCATAGGTGAGGCGAGCTCCCTAGGTATGTCCTGCCCTTAATGTGCCCTGAATAATTATGGGGGATCTACAAAGGGCTAGGGAATTAGGGACAGAGCCAGCCGACCAAGGTCACTAGACGTACCTAATTTGAGGACCCCTAGGTGCGGTGCTGTGATCATGTGTGCTTTTTTTTTTCTTTTCTTTTTTCCTTTCCTTTTCTTTTTTTTTTCTTTCTTTCTCTTTTTTTTTGGTGGAAAAAATGAATACAATCAATGCCATACATTGAGGCTGTTAGCCTTTCATTTGGATTGAGAAATGTTGGGATCCAAAGGCTATGAAGAATGGATATAATAGAGATGATTATGTCACCAGCCTTGGTGCTAGAGGAACTGTTATTGAGATGAAGAGATACACTTGAGATTTTGCAAACCTCTTTGTAACATGTGAGACATCGAACAATTGAGGTAGCACTTGGAGTGAGCTATGCATAGACAAGAGCATCTTGCGAATTGAATCCTGGATGATGAAGAGACGTTCGCCCTTGTTGAGAGCATGGCTCCTGCCCGAACATAGAGTTTGGCCAAGAAGGAGGAGGTAATCGATGATTATGCTTTGGACATGCTCAGTTGCAATATGTGCTTTCTGTAGAGGTGTCCTTGGGTTCTCATCCAGTGGCACTTCCGTCATGGCTTTTGTTTCTTGGTATTCCTGTCAATTCCTCCATAATGGTTCTTTGTGGGGTTGGTGGTCTTGTGGTGACTTGGATATTAAATGCTTCTAGGCATTGACCTGTGTCATTATACATTCACTTGGAAAGGTGTGAGAGTACATGCAAGTCACATGCTTCAACCATAATGAAAATGTCCAGCTAAACAAGACATCACCAGCTTGAATCCCTTAGTTTTGACTTGATGCATATCACCTACACTTGGTCATCATTGCTCATGGGGTGTGTTGGCCTTTGCTTCTTTTGGTATTATTTACACAGCCACAAAACACGTTTATTTATGTACATGTTCATGAAACCATGTCACTCCATGAGGATAAAAATCAATTGTAGAACTCAGGATTGTACTTAGTGTGGCACACATATCTAGCTTTTGTGGAAGCCTACTTATCAATAATAAATATTTGGCAACATCGAGTAGCATGGTGCCTTGTCCGAGTCTACATGCAACTCCTCCTCAGTGAGAACTTTATCAATGAAAGGGCTCTCTAGGCTATTTCCAGCTAGGTCCATATCTCGAAATGTAGCTAGAACTCGAAATGAAGTTGGTGCCACATAGGTCGGATCTCTTTGGGACCACCATTTGGCTAGTTGCTTCTCTGAGACTGTCATGATCTGGGCTCCAAGTTCAGCCATTGTAGCGTGGTTTTCAAACCAATGTTTTTCAAATTGGCTTCTACCCTCTGATTGTTGCTTTAGTTGCTCTATCTCTAAGAGATTTGGCTGGCAGAACATTTCATTAAATGTCACGGTTAAGCGTAGTTCGTTAGCCTCCTCGTCAGAGATGAGTCACATGCGTTCATGTAAGAGCTTGTCATAATGTCTATCAAGATATTCTTGCTCTTCCCACGATAGCAGATAAGGCAAATATTCCTCAAGATTCTCCCTAGAGAATCTGCTCATGTCTACATGAACATAGACACGTGCGACTAATTTCAGTTTAGTGTCCCACTCGGTTAAGCACTCTGCCACATCTCTATGTTCTATGAGGGCTTGCTTGGTTGCTATCTCATGCAAAATTCTAAGGGTTTCCTTAGGCTTTAGCATAGCTGGGGGCTCATGCCTAGATGAGCAAGATTGATCAATGCCAGGATTGCTTATGCCTTTGAGGTTTTCATGTTTCTCCTAAGGCTTTATGGTAGTTGTGTCATGGTTCTCCTCGGATGTGACCGGCGTGGTCTTAGCATCCTGTTGTGATAGTGTTGTGTCTACTCTTGATTGATCAATGCGGGTTTCTCTATCGGTGGATTGAGTATCACAAGCAATAGATGACGGTAATTGTTGCTTTGATTTATCAGAACACATGGATGTGTTTGAGATTTCACTACTATTAGGAGAGATGGCAATGGGTTTATCTATGGATGAACTAGATGCTTTGTTCATCATCTCTTCAGTACTCTTGGTCCCAATCTTCTTGTCGTCTGCAGTAGCTTGCAATTGTCATTGTTTTCGTTGTTTTCATTGTTTTCTTCTCTTTCTCTTAGGCACTAGAGGTGTATCCTTTAAGGACTCAGGATCCTGAACTAGGTTGATGTGCTTGGTTGGGCCTTAGCATTCTCTTTCTGTGGCATGTCGTCCTGGGATTTTGCTACGGCCTCACTAAGTTGAACAGCCTTGCTAGGTTGCGAGGGTTCAACTACCTCTCTTTTTGGAGAGTCTAGCTATCCAGCTAATTCTCCTCTATTCAGCCCCACATTCGATTGCATTGATAGTTCCTCCTGATTAGGCATTTGCTCTAGATTTTTGTCCTTATCTATTGGAACATGTCTCCATTGCTTCTTGTCAAGGTGAGTGTTGTGTTTAGAGCTGTTGTTCTCTTGCTCTAGAGGTTTGGGTGACTCTAGTGTAGAACCATGAGACGGTTTAGGGTTTTTGTCATGTAGGCTTGGAAGCAACCAATTGAAGAAGTCAGGGTTGTATTGATGGGAAGCATAGAGATCTAGGATTGCAGGGTCTTGAGTGAGGCAGAAGACATATGTTCTGACATCAAGTACCATGCTCCCTACTCCTAGCTTGCTAGCCACTTGTAGATCTTCTTCTAGAAGCACTTTATCATACAATTGATGTTTTTGGATAGTGGTAGAAAGCTGGACATCATGGGCAGTTGCCAACACTCTCAATGAGGTCGGGGCTGTTGAGATATCGAGCTCTACTCGTGATATGCCAGGGTGACCGTTGTGTATTTATGTCATCGACTTGTCAGTTGCAAACGCGGTTGGTACACCGCCCATGAATAATAGCTACATGATAGCTATCCTTATCTACTCTAGTTCGTGGCTCAATTAGTATGCCACCTTAGTTAGTTGAGTTTGGTTTGAGACCCATATATAGGGTTCTTCTATTTCTTTGTACTAGAGTTCTTTTGGCTTACACAATAAGAAGAGGAAAACTGTTTTTAGCCTCCACCCTTGTGTGTATTCCCCCATTATGCAAGCAAGAAAGCTTCAAGTGAGACTCCTTCCTTCTCTCCCACAATCTTGACATGGTATCAGAGCCTTGTTCGTGGTAAGGAGCTCAAGAAAGCAAGCCAAGCTCGCGGTGTTTTGGTAAGAGGAGCAGTATTGCTTTCATTTTCTGTTTTGGGAGTAGATCTCTGCAGGTAGCACAGCCGGAAAGTGCAGGAGTGCATTGTCTCAGGTTGAGACGCCCTTTGCGGTGAAGCAAGAGGGCAGTATATGCTTGTTTTTTTGATTTGAGGCCATTTCGGGGCCTATTTTGGAGGCGGAAGTTTTCTCCACGCACTCAGGAAAAGGCCCAGTTTTATACTGTGCAGCCACTGTTCTACAGGTCGGTGAAAAGTTACTGTAGAAATTGCATCGTATGCTTGTGCGCAGAGACATTGGGAGTTACAGAATCATCCCTGTTGCCTGTTGATGCAAAATCGTCACTAGAAAGTGACTGTGTGGTCAAATACCACTTTCGTCAGTTTTGCAGATTTGCCTTTGTGAGGCTGAAGCTGTGTTCTTTGCAGTGATAGAATTTTTTGCAGTGTTCTGTAATGGCATCTGATTCTCTCTCACAGATTGTCACTGAAAAGCTTGACAAGAACAACTTCCAAGCATGGAAGTTTAGAATGACGAATTTCCTTATGGGAAAAGGATATTGGGAATTTGTTGCAGGAAATGAAGAAGAACCAGTTCTTCCTGATGTTCCCAATCAACAACAAATGCAGGCATTTAAAGCATGGCATGAGAGAGCCAGGAAAGTTATGTACTGGCTGTCTATCAGCATTTCAGACTCTATGATTGTGCATATTCAAGATGCAAGTACGCCAAAGGAGGCATGGGATACTTTGTCAAAAATGTGTAGCACAAATACACAAGCCAGGAAAATGCAGCTCAAGCAAGAGTTGCATAATGTGCAAAGAGAAAATATAAGCATCAATGACTACCACATGAAGGTGAAGAAGATTGCAGATGCACTTGCTTCCATTGGGTCGCCAGTGGAAGATGATGATTTAGTTTCTGTGACCTTGAATGGTCTAGGAAAGGATTATGCACAGTTTCCGAACATCCATTTCCATCCGTGAAAGATTTCCTGATTTTGAGGAGTTGATTGCTCTTCTAATTTCTGAGGAGCAGAGAAATGTGGTGCATCTTCTTCAAGAGGAACTTCAAAAGAAGCTGTCTTCTACTCAAATGCTGGAAGAGATAGAGGCAGAGGTAGAGGAGGCCGATATGGAGGCCGTGGTAGAAATCAGAATATGCAGCAAACTCAAGAAAACCAGTCCTATGGAGGAGGACGTGGTAACTCTAGAGGCAGGGGGAGCCAAAGAGGTCGTGGTGGATGGCAAAGAGGCCAAAATGCAAACACTAATGTTGAATGCTACTACTGTGGTAAAATGGGTCATATGGCTAAAGACTACTATAAAAAGCAGAATAACATCATGAATGGAAAACTGAAACAAGGGAATTATGCATCTTCTAGTAGACAGGGTGATGATAGAAATGAGCACTTGTTTATGGTACAGCACATGAACAATTCTGTGACAAGTGCAGAAGAAAGCAATGATGTATGGTATGTTGACTTAGGTGCATCAAACCACATGATAGGTCATGCAGAATAGATGGAGGATGCAAGAAAAATGGAAAAACTAGGATTTGTGGAGACTGGTGATGATACTACACATCCTATTGTGCAGATTGGAAAAATTCCTTTGTCTATGTAGGATGGGAAAAAGAAATACCTGTCTGATGTATTTCATGTCCCGAATATCACCAAGAATTTGGTTTCTGTTGGTCAAATGGTTGAGCAGGGCTTGCAGGTCATATTTAATCCTCATGGATGCTTTGTTGAGGATATGAAAAATAAAGGTCGCTTGATAGCAAAAGGAAAGAAGAAGGGCAGAATGTTTACATTAGATGCAGACATGTCTGAATTGAGTGCAGCAATGTTTGCACATGGGACCGGTGTAGTTGGAGATATTGATATTTGGCATAAACGCATTGGTCATGTTAATGTACAGCGACTTAAATCAATGTAGGCCCAAAATATTGTTGCAGGTTTGCCTAAATTCAAGGTTGCAGAAATGCATAAGGTATGTGAAGCCTGTCAGTTTGGAAAACAGGCAAGGAAACCATTTCCTAGACATGTTCAAGAGAGTGAAAAGCCATTGGAATTAATCCACTTTGATGTGTGGACTACTAAAGCTACATCTCTTGGAGGCTGTCATTATTTTGTCACTTTTATTGATGACTATAGCAGAAAAGTTTGGGTGTATTTTATGAAAAAGAAAAGTGAAGTTTTTGGGCATTTCAAAATCCTTAAAGCTATGGTTGAAAAAGAAACATGCCTGTAAATAAAATGCCTAAGGTTAGATGGAGGGGGAGAGTACCTCTCAAATGAGTTTGCAAGGTTCCTGTAGGAGCATGGCATAAAGCAGCAATATTCATGCAGTCATATCCCACAACAAAATGGTATTTCAGAAAGGAAAAACAGGCATATTGGAGAGGTATCTCGTGCCATGCTCAATGAAAAAGACTTGCCAGATTTTTATTGGGCTGAAGTAGTTGCTACAATAGTCTACATAATGAACAGGACTCCCACTGCAGCAATACATGGAATGACTCCAGAGGAGAGGTATACTGGTAGGAAACCAGATATTTCTCATTTGAAAATTTTTGGTTGCATTGCCTATGTACATGTGCCAGATGAGTTGAGATCCAAGTTGGATCCAAAAGCTGAGAAGTGCATCTTTATTGGTTACTCTCTACAGCAAAAAGGGTATAGATGCTATAACCCTTCTACTCATAAGTTTACAGTGAGCAGAGATGTTGTTTTTGATGAGATGAGTAGCTGGTATAAACCAGTAAATGTGATTGATGATGTAGATGCACAAAATGGTAATGCTGCACAGAATTCACAACAGCAGTCACAAAATATTAGTGGACTTGGAGCGTCCTCTAGCAGTGGTTCACATTCTTCGCCATGGACAAGCAGATTAAGATCAGGAGAATCTTCTCAAAGTAATGCAGATAGTGGTATGCAAGTATCACGAAAAGGAAAAGAGAAGGTTGATCAGCCCATGTTTGATGTGAATGCATGTCACTCTTATGTGGATGGTGAATCCAGTGGCTCAGAACAGAGCATTGATGATGAGTTGGGTATTCCTTCTATTGTTACACATGGAGTAAGGAAGACCAGGGATGTTTTGAGAGCACCTGGGAGTGAACCTACTTTGCGCAGGTCTACGAGAGCTAGGTATCCTGTGGATAGGCTGAAATATGATGGATTTACAGCCATTCACTATGCATATATGGTCAAAGTGATACAGGAACCAGAACCCACTTCTTTTGAGCAAGCCATGGGAAAAAAAAAATGGGAGAAAGCCATGGATGAAGAAATGGATGCCTTGGAAGCAAATGCTACATGGGAATTGGTACCTTTGCCTAAAGGTAAAAATGCAATTGGCTGTAAGTGGATTTATAAGGTGAAGCACAATGCAGATGGTTCTGTGAACAGATACAAGGCAAGATTAGTAGTCAAGGGGTATGCACAAACATATGGCATTGACTATGAAGAAACATTCAGTCCGGTTGCAAGGATGGCAACCGTAAGAGCAGTCATTGCTATGGCTACATCAAAGGGATGGTCTTTACATCAGATGGATGTAAAGAATGCATTCTTGCATGGTGATTTGCAAGAAGAGGTCTATATGGAGCAGCCACCAGGTTATGTGCATGATGTTCATCCTGAGTTTGTTTGCAGGTTGAAGAAAGCCTTGTATGGCTTGAAGCAAGCACCTAGAGCATGGTCTGACAAGATAGGACATTATCTTGTCACTATTGGCTTTCAGATTTCCAAGGCAGATTTCTCACTTTATGTGAGAAAAACAGAGAAAGGTATTATGCTACTTGTCATTTATGTTGATGATTTGATTATGATAGGTGATAGTGATGAAGATATCCTTCATGTGAAAATGCTATTGAAGCAGAAGTTTGAGATGAAGGATTTGGGAGAGCTACATTATTTCTTGGGAATTGAGGTGATTAGATCACCAAGTGGGATACAGCTCTTGTAGAGGCAGTATGGATTGGACATGCTATCCAAATATGGGATGACAGGCTGTAAGCCTATTTCAATTCCTTTGGAGCAGAATGTGAAGCTGAGCACATATGCAGGTGAGCTTCTAGAAGACCCTACTATGTACAGACACATAGTAGGAAGTTTGATTTATATGACTATTACCAGGCCAGTTTTGAGCTATGCTATTGGATTGGTAAGTCCATTTATGCAGGCTCCAAGGAAACCACATTTGGATGCGGCTAGACGCATACTCAGGTATGTGAAGTCCACATTGCAGTATGGACTATTTTATGAGACTGGGGTTCAGATACAGTTGCATGGATACATTGATGCTGATTGGGCTGGTAGTATTTCTGATAGACGATGTACCAGTGGATATGCGTTCTCTTTTGGGAGTGCTGCAGTTACTTGGAGCAGCAAGAAACAGCCTACAGTTGCGATAGGTACTCTATTTATGCCTACTTGGCTAAGTCTTAGGGAGCAGATGTACTTGTTGAGGAGAAGCATAAGAGGGATGAAGAAAATCCAAGTGCAGCTAAAAAGACTAGAGGGGGTGAGTTTGTTACTCCACCTACTGCAGGACCATCTTTGAGACCAGGGCTAGAATGACAGATGGAAGATGCTCAAAAGAGAGAAAAGAGGCAAGAGCCTAGAGAGAGAAAGCAGCCAGGGTTTAGATTGATGTCTGATATTGAAACATCTACAGACATGAAGAAAATCTTTAATGACAGATACTTGGCAGTGAGGTGACTTTCACTATTTTTGAGGTTTTGGGCATCTCGAAAAGAGAGTTTCAAGATCAGTTTCAGGAGGTCCTGGAGAGGAAAAGACATGCATTGCCTACTACTGATACACAGGGAGTTTGGATTGGGGAGTTGGATGAGGATGAGGATGAGGTTTTGGTTGAGAATGCTTCTGTTTTTCCACATATAGAGAAGAGGGTTCAACCTATGCATTATGCTGAAACTGATGAGCCTGTCTTGATACCGCGTAGTCACTTTTCACGGAGTCATTGGGCTAGGGCAACTACAGAGACGATGGTAAAAATTGGAGAGAAACATGTGCCTTATGTTGCTTTGGTGGATCATGGTTCAGAGATTAATCTCATAGTTTGTGGAGTTTATGAGAGTAACAGATGGCCTATGGATGTAGAGCATGGGTGGCGTATGAGAGCCACCAATAACACTGCAGGTGATTTGTATGCTGCCTATCCCAATGTCAGGGTTTCTATTGGAGATGTAGAGAAGGATTTCCATTTCTTTGTGCAGGATTCATGCTCTTATCCCATAATTCTTGGACAGCCATTCATCACAGAGATGCGCATGGAAACAAAGGTAATGGATGATGGTTCTGCTTATGCACGGATTTGCAGTAAAGATGGCATGAGAGCAGTTCAGTTTATGACTGTGTGTGTGAACCATGTTAGAAACAGGGATACTCTCAGAGATGCACCTTTGCCCACTGTGAGGGATTCGGGTTTTCATTAGGTACCACCGTTTCGCGAGACGACGGTGGTACAGAGCAGAGGAGATTGGAGTTCTCACCTCCTGGCAGCAGTGTTTTCTCCTCCGGTTTTGTTGGGATTTCAGCAAACGGTTCAATGAGCTATCAGAAGACTTCTAAGTTGCCTAGAGCTGCGAGGTAGTACATATGCAGGAAGGAGAAAAATTTGAAAAATGCAAGAATTTTAGAGGATGATGAGCACATAGATGGGATGTATGACAGTATGATTTGTGCATATACGATGACAGAGATGGGAAATATGCTGAAAGCTAATATGCAGAGTTGTCACAGTAATGTATTAGTACAATCCCTGGACATGTTTCATAAAATTGCAGATTTTGTGTCACAGATTGAGTCAGAGGCTGAGGTGATTCAGCAAAAAGTGTTGAGTGCTGAAGAAATTCAGCAAACAGAGTTTCCGGCTGATTATGATAAGCTTACAGAGACACAGAGGGCTGAAAACTTTTAGCCAATAGAGTTTACTGCTGAAATATTTCAGCATCCAGAGTTTAGGGCTGTTTCTATGCAGTCCATAGAGCAGAGGGCTGAGGATATTCAGCCATTGGAGTGTAGAATTGCTGATTTACAGCAAGATTTGAGTAATGCAGAAGAGCATAATGAAGCCAGGGTTGACATGAAATACAAAATTGTGGATAAGAAAGTGAAGCCGGTAGCTGTACTGCTTCCACTTGACAGTGATCAGCAAATAGAGAGGGCTGCCAAACAGCCAATTTTGAGGAATCCGGAGCATATAGGCCATAAATTTTCAGCAGAGACTCTTGTTGAATTGAAAATTGGAAATGGTGATTTCTTGCTACCTACAGAGAAGCAATGCTTTCAGGAGATGCTTGAGCGACATGGAAGGGGATTTGCTTTTTTCCCGCATGAGATTGGATGTGTGAATTCGGATATTGTTGCTCCTATGGTCATTTTTACTATTCCTCATATTCCATGGAATCTCCGACCTATTCCAGTGCCTAAGGTACACCGGCTAAAGCTGATTGATTTGTTGAATGAGAAAATCAGGATGGGAATTCTTGAGCCTTCATCTGCACCATATTCAAATAAGTGGTTTACAGTTCCAAAGAAGAATGGTACTCTTCGATTTATACAGGACATGCAGCCAGTAAACAGAGTTACTATCAAGAATGTTGGTATAGGTCCAGTTGTGGATGAGTTTGCAGAAGAATTTGTTGGACGTGCCATCTATTCTTTAGGTGATTTGTATTCAGGATATGATCAGTTTTAGCTGGCTTTGGAAAGAAGGGACATAACCACCATGAGAACTCCTATTGGGCTTGTTAGGATGTATACCTTGCCTCAAGGTGCCACTAATTCTGTTGCGCATATGATGAATGCCATGCATAAGGTTCTTCGTGATTATGTACCTCAACTTACTATGCCTTTCTTGGATGATGTGCCCATTAAGGGGTGTGCAGAAGAAGAGAAGAATGAGAGTTTAAATGAGCAGGGATGCAGATACTTTGTGGTTGATCATATTTCAGCTTGTGAGAAGATTTTGGCCAGGTTAGAAGAAGCGAACTTGACACTATCAGGGCAAAAATTTGTTTTTGGAGTGAATGAGGTTGTTATTGTTGGACATATGTGTGGATATTATGGCAAGAAACCCTCACCTGATAAGGTGGATGCTATAGGCAAGATTGCGGAGTATTGTTCTACCACTTCAGAGGTACGGAGATTCATTGGAGCTTGTGTGTTTTATATGATTTGGATACCTCATTCATTGGACCGTAATCTGAAGATATTATATGACGTACGATCGATGTGACACTTGAAGCACAATCTATTCAGAAAGAAATAAAGATAAGTAAAAGAAATTTCAAATTTCATACTTTCCATGGGTCACGCGATGGAAAGACTGTACTTGCTTTTATAAGCTAGTTTGATGCTTATTTCCATGAAGAACAATATGTGGAAAAAGACAAAATTAAGTGTGTCATTAATCATTTAGTGGACAGAGCATCCCTATTGTGGACTGCTGTATTGCAACTATGAATGCTTTATTGCAACTATGAATGCTCAAAGATATACCTAAGTTGACTCATAAGCGCAAGTTTATGTCTGGGTTACTTGGTCACTTCTATGCGGAAGTGAACATATTTAAGCCAATGACTCTCGAATATGCAATTTCATTGGCTCATGATGCTGAAGATAAGATTCAAGGACGAGAAAAGCGACCACAACAATTTTCAAACAATGGTAACTTCGATTCAAAACAATTCAATTCTAATTTTCAAAGATTCCATCAAAATCGTTTCCTTCCATCTTCATTCCATAAATCTTGGACACGACCCCCTACTTTACCCATCAAACAAAAATCCAAATCCTAAGCCATCTCTTCAGCCAAATCCCAACATTCCTAAACTTCCCGCTATTACCAATAATGTTTCTAAAGCCAAATCCATAGTCTATTACAAATGCCATCAACCTAGACATCTAGTGGCGAATTGTCAATCCAAAAAGCCAACTGTTCACATCAACTATTTGGGAGAGACTGAAGATGAATACCATGAAGAAATGCCAGATTTCATGGAAGACGATGATGATAACGGCACTACTTCAGATACTTTACCATGTATACCAAATCCCCGTTCTTTATTAACAATGAATTTTTTTGTGCATGATAAAGAAAAGAATGTTTTACATGATGATGGGAGTACACACGACTTTATTTCTGCAAAATTGCTTAAAGAATTGAAATTACATATTGTTTCTACTCATTATCGCATCAAGGCTGCATTCTTAGGCATTAGATACAATGAAACACAAGAAGTACATGACTTAGAAATTAAAATTGGTGATTATGTTGAACATAGAAATTTCCTAGTTGTGCCTTTGCAATCTAGTGACATTATTCTAGGCATGCCTCGGCATCATCAGTATAATCCCAATATCGATTATTCTACACATTCAATGAAGATTCATTCTCATGGAAAAGAAATTACATTGCATGGTATGCATACCTTTGATGATTTTCCATGTCTTAGTCATACACAGGCTAAACATGCATTAAGAAAAGGTAGCAAATCTTATTTAATCTGGGTAATGAAATTGAAGTTAAGGAAAATAAGATGCATCCTAGGCACACACAAATTCTTTCACAATTTTAAGACTATTTTGCTGTGCTGACTTACCACTTGGTTTACCACCACACATCCTGAGGATCATAAAATAGACCTACTTCTAGGTTCTCAACCACCATGTAAAGCACCTTATCGACACAATCAAATTGAACAAAAAGAAATTCAAAATCAAGTTGAAGAATTGTTAACTCGAGGACTCATTAGACCCAGTAGTTCTCCATTTGGTGCACTTGCTTTATTAGTTAAAAACAAAAACAACACTTATAGGATGTGCATTGATTATCGTGCCATAAATAAAATCACTCTCAAAAATAGATATTCCATTCCTAAGGTAGACGATCTTATGGACAAACTACAAGGGGCTGCAATATTTAGCAAACTAGATCTTAAATTTGGATACCAACAAGTATGACTAGACACATCCGACATTGTAACGTGCCTGCCCCTCAAATTGCGGGACACATCTTAGCAGATCAATCTAGAAGATGCCGCCCGGCACTCCTAAGAAATGACACAGGGTTTGCCAACTAGGGTCTCTCGAGTCTGCCTCGCAACGGAACTTATCTGGCCATTCCCACTAGGATCGACCTGAAGTCCGGGTTCCTAGCAGTCGAGTCTTTCTAATAGCCTTCTAGCATCGGTCAATAGCCGCTCCACTTTGCATAGATACAACTGGACCCAAGCAAACTCATATCACACTTGGTTCAAAGAGAATGGGAAACGAGAGGGATGCATCGCTCGACCTCTCTGCCCATAGGGCATAGTCCCATTCCAATCCCTAAACCGATATGAATCAGGTTTTTAACTTACAAGTTCTAAGGTCCTTATCTATCTAACGTTTGCATCAAATAAATTCCATTGAGGAAAGCTCGGCTAACCGATACCACCCTGCTGTAGGATGGACTCGACGGTCATATCCACCACGATTTCCTCGAGGGTTGTTTTAGTTATCTAATTACCTACCACATTATGTTTAACACATAAAAGCACATTTCTTAATTAACCCATTAATCATAGGTTCCTTTATGTAATTTAGGGGACTGACACGAAAACAAGATAAAACAAGATCAAACACTTCCTTAACTTATCTTCAGATTAATGTTTGTCTCCCACCCATACAGGAGAATTAAGTGTTCCTTTCTGCCTCCGCAAAAATAATCCTTCCATATCTCGGAATACATCAAGTATCATGCCTGAAGGCTATCCCAGCAATCTACAGGATTGTTGCTCCAAGTTTCGCTCGTAGACTAGTACACAGGCCTCGATATCCCATCTTGAGTCACGTCGGCCTCTTGTGCAGGATCCGGAGGCAAGGGATTTACAGCCAGAGCCTCCCCTAGCACCCAAGCATCCTCCTGCTCCAAGTAGCACCCATGGAGAGACCTCTTGCGACGGGTTAGGTCCATATACCCGGCACTGCTAACAACCCCCTTGGATAGGGCCAGGCAGACATTCAGAGGTAATTGATCCTACCTCTCCCTCTAGGCTTTTAACCTGAAGCATTAAGTGTTTTGCCTTGAATTAGTTCCTTGAGAAAAGAAGTTCAAACAATGTACCTAAGTGTACAATCACGATCATCTCAAAGGTCGTTTGTGCGACCAACTACTAAGGTGTGGTTTCTTTTTCCCGAATGCTCCCAGCATTCAATCCTGGATCACTCGCAACTTGGCAAGACCCCAATAATCTCAAACAAGATCATGCAAGAAAATGTTCTTGGTAGGTCTTTCCCTTGGGTTTTACCTTATGGTATCTTAACCCTAACTCAAAGCATTAAGTGGTCAACCAAGGCAATAGACAAGCCTTATTCACAACCCAACCAAGGGACTTTTATTCTTCCAGTTCTTTACATCATCTCCCTCTAACCAAGTTCAGTTAACACTTTTGGCAACACAAGACTTTTCATCTAGTCCTTCAGGATACAGTCTAGATGCATGCGTGTAATATTTTCGCTCGAAATATTAAAGATCTTTGATCACCGCATGCCTATGCAAAAGCAGTGCTAAGTCATCTCCCGCAACATAATAATGTCAGTGGCTAAATCCTTACCCCGCGCGCGTGATAATAATCCCCATCGGCGTTGTGCAAATAAGGCCGAGGTTGAAAACCGCAAGTCGCATGGGAACACCTCTCCAAAAGGGAAAAAGAGGATAATGGTAAGAATTTAGGAAATTCTTTTAATTAATTATCCCTCCCCTCAGTCGATGCATGGCAAGGGGAGAGGGAGTGTGAGAACTCTTGTGACGTGGAGGGCATGGGGAGTGGCATGCAGCCTGATTCATGGAGGCTACCTCCCCCCCCCCCCCCCCCCCCTTCCCCCTTAGCACTATAAAACCACCCCCTCCCCAAGCTTGAGGGAGGGGGGAGAGAGGAGAGCACCGTGTTGCAGCCCGCTGTTGTCACCTTACAATGCCACACAGCTGCCATCGCCATCGCCGTGAGGACCGCTAGGCTGCCGCCTGTCGCCGCTGCCATCATCATTATCAATCTCCTCTCCTCCAATCATTACCCTCCCCCTCCACGTCATTCTGTAAGAAGCAGAAGCTTTTATAGTTAGGCTTCTATAAGCCTCGTTTCCATGAGCCTCCCCGATTTCAGAAACCGGGCTCATAAGCCCAATTCCTGTGCAAGGGGAAAGGTAGTCAGATCTTGAAGCTAATTGCCAAGGGATGGAGAAAGTTCGTAGTTCGGTTAAGCCAAAAAATGTGTTTGCGGAGTCAAGAGAGTCTTCGACATCGATGGCCCCCAAACAAAAGATGCAAGGTGCTCACGTGGGAGTTTCTTCCCCGAGCATACGAGTGGACATCCTTACGAGTCCTCAAGTCCAGGTTCTTAAAAGAATGATTCCACATTTAAGCGATGCATTAGGCACGTTAAATTTCATGGGAAGAATGCATTTATGTATGTTTCTAATTCACGTAGCTTAGTTAAAATACATTTGGGAAATTGTCTCCTTGAACAATTTACAAGAGTTAGTGCATGGCGTGCAAGTGGGTTGCTTGCATTTCCAAGTTGCAAATCCCAAGCGCATATTGCTTAGGGTTGAAAGATGAAATTGTTTAAATGCATCTTGATTAGCCATGGAAAAGAAAAGCGCATGAGGCATTTAGGTGGTAATTTTCTACTTGTAGATTCATATGACATAATCGTTGTCGAGGTTGTCCAAGTAGTTGCATTGCATGGAAATGAAACCATGGACTTGCATGTTGCATGCAAAGGTGCTTGTATTTTAAAATGGGTTAAGTGCCGTAGAATGGATTAAGTCAACAATAATCTTATGACATTCGTCATGCATGAACTTCATCTATCGAAGTTGCATCTAGAAAATGTTGCATGTCATATGAAAGCCAAAATTTCAATTGCATTAAACAAAAGGTTGTAGGCAAAGTTCTTAGTGTAAATCTAAGTAGGTTTTATGTGGGTTACCCCAAAATTATCAATCACTATGATTCTAGCAAGGAAAAGAAATGGTCAATTGCAAACCCTATAGTTGATTGAAGGAAAAGTCTATGATTTGCATGCTTACATGGAACGTTGCATCCTAAATCTATTTATTTGCATCTCTTTTGAGCAAAGATCATTCTTATCACAAGACAATTAGATCATTTTAGGTAGATCATTTGTGATGTTATAACCCTCAAGGGATTCGTAAAAGCTTAACTAGATGGTATGTTGAACATTTCAAAGTGCTAGGTAGGGTTTAACACGTTGAAAATTCTGCCTAGTATCGCACTTGGGACGCCAAGTAAAGACTTTTGATCCCAAAGGTCCTACCCATGTTCACGGAATGTTAGGGTTAGCTGAACATCCATGAAACAATAATCTAGGGACTTACCCTAAGGATCGATCAACCTAATACTAAAATTCCAATGGAGTCTAGAAACCCTAGGCCCAAACGTTATTGGCCTAGCAAGGTTAGCGTTGGGTTGGGTAAGAAGACACCCCAAACCCTACATCTTGGCCAAACATATTTCTTGACCGAGAAATGCCGTTGATGGGAGAAATGATCCCACAAGTTAAGTGCAACACTTGTGCACAAGTTGCAATATTGCATGGCTTCGTGTTGAAATCTCAAGATAGATTTGCTACTCCTTGGAACAAGGTTGGGAGATTCTAGTGCAAGACTAAATTGCAAGAGGATGAGTAGTCATTCTGCTACATCACCCTTCTCGGCTGATTTGCCAAGTTAGGGAAAGTTAGGTATTGCTTAGCAAACAAAGGATCAATCAAGATTGGGGCGACGAGGTTGCCCAGGATTTACTGTCTTAACTTAAGGAACCTAAGGTGTTTACTAATTTGGTTTGACAGGGTACAAACCCTAACCCAAGGATAAAAGGGTAAACAAACAAACCCTTGGGGATCTTGCCAAGTCGCAATTGATCCTGGATCGAATGTTGGATGCATTCAGAGAGAAGGATTCACTCCTTAGCACATCTCCTCCTTCTCTTCGACCTCCTTATCCATACTTGCAATATCCTCTAGCTTTCCCTATTGGTCTATATATAGAGAAGAATTTCCCATGTACTGAAGATACAAAATAAATCCAATGTCCTTGTGGATCAGAAGGCATTGGTGTTGATACCTGTGGAAAGGGCAACATGTTTCTCTCTTCTTGAATTCTTCATCAATGAGGTTGAACCTGCCTAGCAAAGTTGACCTGGATGTACTAGTGGCTCCCATGATATCACCCCATGACATCACTATAATGAAAAAATCCATTGACTTCTAAACCTTGCACATGTCTATCATAAAAATATCTATACTCCTTAAGTTTATCTTCAAGATCCTCCAATAACTCCTTCAAATCAGAAGGAACATTGAAAATTTCCCTGATATAGCTAAACTTGGAAGAATTTCCAGTTGTGTGTAAGAAATTAAAGAGCCTATCATCAGAAGTCTCCATTAGCTCCTCCTCATCGATTCCTTCCAGAGATAGCTTTCTCTTTGTCATCTTGACCAGCAAAAGATTTATCCTTGAAAACAAAGCAGAATGGCAACAATGTCCAATAAAACACTATGGAACCATGGAAAGAGGCCCAAAATTGCATTTTTCAAGACAAAAAATCAAAAAATGAGAAAATTTTTTAAGTGACCGGTGAAACGCAAAAACAAGGTGTCCAGAGGCAAAAGCCGATGAAGAAATCGCGTTTCACCGGACACTACTTGAAAACGAAAGTTATTTCAAAATTTCATCGGTGAAACGTGATAGTTAGCAAAATACCACTAACCAGAGACATTATTTTGCATTTCACCGGTCAAAAGATGTAGAACAAGAAAAGAAACATGAACTATGAATTAATTCTATTAAAACACAGAAATTTATGATAAAATCCTTTCTGGAAGTGCCATGCTCCTTTTAAAAGACATAAAGCACATGACATCTATAATTTTTCAAATGTTATTAAAAATTCTTTCTATACTAATCAATAAGATTTTGTTCAAATACTTGCAATAACAAAATTTTATTACCTATCAGAAATTGTTGAACTGCTCTTCAAACAGGAAGCAAGGACCTTGAAGGGAAATCGAAACAAAATTTCGGGAGAAAGAAAGACAATATTGGAGAGGATGACTTCGAAAAGCTTTTATATTGATTGTCAAACGTGTGTTGATAGTTCCAATGAAAAAATTTACGTAATGATGGAAAAATAAATGCAACCGCAAATTTGGACGGAATTTCCAATATTTTTGCACGCACGAAATACCTCAAAATACATGCACACGTGTCTCACTTAACACACCGTATCAAATTTCTAGGAAGACGTGTGCACTTCCTTTTTTCGAGAATACGTCGCACATGTTTTACTTAACACTTCGCTAAGTAATGCATGTACCATCGATTTTAAAAAAATCCCCCAATAAAGGGAAACAACGACCAAATTCGTTTCATATTTTTATGGTCATGGAGCACATTTTCGTGGTCATGCAGTAGGGTCTTCGAGCGGTGGTTGTGAAGAACATATTCGCGTTTCACCAGACCTATTGACAAAATTGGTTCTAAATGGATTTTTCCCAGCAAAGTGCCAAAGAAGATATGGTTTTCTGCATTCGTCCTTCTCAATGCCCAGGCATCCATTCAATGCATTTTTTTGATACTTTTTCTTAATGTTTTATATTATTATGAGCCTATGAGCACTATAAACAAACTTTTTCCCTAGTGTGAGCCTATGAGCACTATAAAGAATTATTTTCCCCAATGTTTTATAACATTGCTTCTACGGATTTAATGTTGTGGAGATTTTAGGTAATTGTAATAGCATTCCTTAGCTTAATAATTTATTTTTCTTTGTTTTGTTGATTCTTTTGCTATTTATGTGTTGTCCGGTGAAACGCGAAAACAACATGTTGCAAGGAGGTCTCTTATCTGAAACTCGTGTTTCACTTGACACACTAGACAAGAAGTAGCATGTCTTTTTTTGGCAGATGGCTAAGACTAAAGCAACAGCAAGGAAGGAGAAGATTAATCCTAGGGGTTTAACATCAAAGATTCATCAATCTTCAAAGCCTCTGAAGCTCTCTAGAAAGTCAAAGCCAAAGAGAAAGCTTTCTCAAAATGTCAGATGCCTAAGGGAGATTAGGAAGGCAATAAAGGCTCTTGACAATGCAATTCCAAAGTTGTCTTTTCAAAGGCTTGTCAAGGAGATTTGTGACAAATATAGTTTGGATGGTTTCAGATGGACAAGAATAGCCCTTAATTGTATACAAGAAGCCACAGAGGATTTTTTAGTCGGGTTTTTTCAAGATGCCTATATTTGTGCTGCTCATGCTCATAGGCTCACACTCATGGACAAGGACATGTAATTCTTAGGAGGCTAAGATATAGATTTTCAAAGGTCCTTGAGCCAATTCCCCTCACTGATGAGAAGACATTTAATATCCTTAATGTGCCCCCAGCTAGGAGAAAGAAAGATGATTATGGTCCCAAGGTTGAGGATGTCACCCATGAGAGGGATACAAGGCAACATGAAAAAGAGGAGAAAGCTAAAGAGGAACATGCAGATAAATGGAGAGAGTATAGGAGGCAAAGGGCTGAAGAAAGGGAAGCGGAGCAACTAGAGTCCTTTGAAAATGAGCTGACCACCCTTCTTGAAGCAGCTAATCCAAAAGGATTCAATGTGTTTTGTTTCTTACCTGGTGACTTAGGCAAAAGAACTAAGATTATCTCCTTTAATGCTGCATGTGTTCAGATTCTTAAGGATAAAAGAAGATAAATAAATGACAGTATTATTCTTGCTAGCCTAAGGTATATTCACCCATAATTACTTCTACTTTTTGATATTTTTTTAACAATAAGATTTTTCTTGTTTATACTCACTATTTCTATGTCTTTTCTAGGTGTGTAATGCATGAGTTTCCTTTGGATATGCAACAAAAAATTGAGGTTCTTGATCCATCTATCTCATTGTTTATGAGGAACAAGCTTGATATAAGTTTTGTTGAGCAGTGGTTCAATCTGATTGACTTCGATACTTTGGAGCTCCTTATAATTCCATATAATGAAAAGTAAGTGATTCAATATTCTATTAGAGTTTTTGAGATTTTATCCTACTAATTTGTTGAGATATGATTGCTTTCAGTTCTCATTAGAGATTGATTGCAATAGGCTGTGTGGATAAGCAATGTTTTTTAATCAACTCTATGAAAGGAAGCCATGGAAGTGCTAAATTGTAAGTTATATTATCCAAGGGCTCCTTGATATTTCAATTCTTTTTTTTGTAAGTACTCTAAATTTCAATATATTTTATATATAGAGGTGCAAAAAGATTAATTGAAGAGCTAGAGAAAAGGCCCCCTATGCCGTCTAATTTGCTTGCAGTAATGCAATATAGACAAGTTGCGGTAAGTTATTGATTAAAATAATTGAAACATAAGTTTATTCTATGAACTACCATCCGTAAATTTTATAGTTTTACTTTGTGTTGGTGGTTGTAGTGTCCTCATCAGGATGATAGCCATTCTTGTGGGCTAGAGAGTGATTGTAAATGCTAGAAGAATGGTTAACTTTGTTTATCTTAATGATGATAAACATGTAAAAGTAATATAAAAGATGCTAAACTTTAAGATAGATATTCATTGCAAATAGTCCATTGATGATAAAAATATAGTCTATTGTAAGAATAATAATGAACTAAAACTCTTTTTTCTATAAATATGTGACAGTTTTCAAAGGATTGCTATGCATCTGAGCATGTTTGGTATGTCAGAGCAAAGCTCTTGAAGTATATAATGGTCAATTGTATACAACCAACAACAGAGATTGGTGGGGATTTGCACCATGAAGGAGATGCGGTGTCTATAACCACAGAAGGTGAAGCCACAACTTCAACACCTTTGCCCACACCTTCTATACCCAAGACATCAAAGAAAGGCAAAAGGACTCCTAGAAAGGATAGTTCTCAAAAAAAGAAATAGCTTTGCCATATCGCCTTGTAAGCCTTCATATATAGAAATTTTCCCTTCAGCCCTTGTATATCTCATAGAGATGGCAGACAAACATCTGCTACAAAATTTGTACATATATTTTATATTGATAGTAAATATATCTTTTCTTGAATGTCCTTGTAGTGTATATTATTTTCTCTCCTTTTCGATATATGCAAAAAATAAATTACAAATGTTTGTTAGTTAGGAAGTGAGATCTTGATATACATCTAAGTAGATATAATATGATGTGAAAACTTACTCGTTTCTTGTCAAGTTGGAATATAAAGGAGCATGGTAGTTCAATGTCTTCATTTTGTAAATCCATCCTTACTTGATGTGGAGTACATGATTTTCTGATCTTTAAGATTGCAATAATATCCTCGTTGAACCAAATATCAAGATCCACTATAGGATCTTTGCTGAAATCATCAAGATTCTGGTCTAAAGCAACTAGACTACTACCAACAGAATGCCATCAACTATAGTGAAAGCTAAGGATAAAATTGAGTAGCAATCATATATTTACAAGCTATAGAGTCTTGATCTATCTTACATATAATTTTTCCTTCTGTCCTTGTATCCCATCCTTCATCAACAAATTGTATGATATGATCATATGTTAGTCTCTTCACTGAAAGCATGGTTTTTGTTATTCTTATCTCCATATTAGAGAAGAAATCAATAAATATATTAATAGGCATAAACAAAGTAACTTTTCTTAGCCTACTTGAGATATTAGATTTTAGTGCTTTCTAGATCTCAAAAAATATCTTACATCTATAGCTCTCACTAGTAGCTGGACTTGGCAAAGGCCACTCAAAGCTTGAAAAATCTGGCAAAGGAAGGAGGTTTATTGATCCCCATTGGCAACACTGCATAGGAATAACATAAGAATGGTCATAAAAGAATATTCCATTCTCTGCAAGCTTTGTCTTCTTTCTGCCTCTATACATTTCTTCTCCAATTGAACCATGTATAACATCAATAATATCAATAATAGACTCCACTGGGTTGCCATTCCTTAAGATTAGAGGGATAGACATCTACAAGACAAACAAATATTATAATGGAAAAACCTAAACCATGTTTAAGAAAGGAAAAACCTTAAGAATCAAATTCTTACAATTTGGTCTATGCATTGGAAGCTTTGAAGATCCAGGTTCCAAACACAGCTCTCTATGCATGAACACATGTTGCACTAGTACATCTTTGATGCTGTTCTTATTTGCTCCAAGCTTAAAATATCAGATTCTGCCCTTCCAAGCAGAGATAAACGAGCTCTCATGTCTTTGCCTTTTACCACATTTTGCTTGTTGCATGGTGATCCAACTACCTTTGCTAATGATAGTAGGAATCCATCTTCCATCAGTTTGGAATGAGTTAAACACTAATATGGATGTGATTTGGGAGCTTGGATGCCTTATTGAAGGTCGAATTTCTGTATCCAGAGATATGCACAGAGAGAGAGAGAGAGAGAGAGAGAGAGAGAGAGAGAGAGAGAGAGAGGACTAGGCTACCATAACGGAGGGAAAAACAATAGAGGAATAAAAGAAAGGAGGGAAAAAAACTAACCGCCATGCTTTTCACTAATTTGAATTTCGATTACATCAGACATTATCATTAATCTAGATACATCATTAAATAAAAAGTAGCCGAGACTCTATGCCATTAATGCAAAAGATGTCATAATCACGAATATAAGAGACTAAAAATAGATAATAAAAATACAAATTTGTAATATTATTATATTTATATATTTTATAATTTTTTTAATTTTTTTAAAAAAATGGAAGTTCCGTTACGGAGGCTTTGCTCTTATTGGTCTAGAGCACTCTCTCTCCACATCCTAAAAGGCATTTTCGAGACCTCAAAAATCCCGTAATGTCTATTTCTCAACAATCATCACATCTTATCATATCAATACCAAGAAAGTATGTCAACTCACCCAAATCCTTCATCTCAAACTTCTTCTTCAAAAAGTCCTTGAATTTAGCAATCCCATTATCATTATCATGTGTAATAATCACATCATTACATAGATGATTATGATGACCAAACTTGCATCTCCCTTTCTCACATAAAGCGAGTGCTCAGCACCACAAACATAAAAGCCAATTTTGATAAGATATCCTTCAATCTTGTCAAACCATGCTCTAGGTGCTTGCTTTAGCCCATAGAGTTCTTTCTTTAACTTCCACACATATGTGGGATGCTTTAAATCCTCATAACCTACTGGTTTTTCCATATACATATCTTCTTGTAATTTACCATGCAAGAAGGCATTTTTTATATCCATTTGTTGCAAAATCTAACCTTTGGCTGCTACCAAAGCAACCATACATCTAATCATTACCATTCTAGTAACTGGACTGGGTGTCTCTTTATAATCTATGCCATATGTTTGAGAATAGCCTTTTGCAACCAACCTAGCTTTATATATGCTAACAGAATCATCAACATTATGCTTGATTTTGCAAATCTACTTAATAACTTTCTTTTCCTCATGAAATATTACTAGATCCCAAGTCTTATTGGCTTCTAATGCAACTATTGCATCATCCATTGCTGCATCCCAATGAGCATGACTAATAACATTCTCAAAACAAGTAGAGTGCATTACCACTAGATATATACCAACTGCTCGTCTCATAAAAAATAACATCCTTTCTCTAAACTCACTTGTGATAGGATTATAACAACAATATCCTTTCTACTCTAAAGAGTATCCAATAAATTTCTTTAAAAAATCCTTTGGATCAAGCTTCTTTCAAATATCATCTGGTAAATGAACATATACAATACAACCAAATACTTTCAAGTGTAACACATCAGACTTCTTTTCTATAAAGCATTCTTTGGGGGTCATCCCATGAATTGCAACTATGGGAGTTCTATTCATAATATAGATAGTAGTATGACTAGATTTAGACCAAAAATATTTTGGCATATGCTTTTAAGCCATCAATGCTTTTGCAACTTTTTCAATATGCCTATTTTTTCTTTCTATAACCCTTTTGTTGTGGGATATATCTGCAAGTAAATTGTCTCTTTATCCTATGAGATCTTAAGAAATCATTGAACTCATTAGAAAGTTTCTCTCCCCCTCCATTTAACCTCAAGAACTTATTTTTCAAGCTTGTTTTTTTATTTCAATAGTAGCCTTGAAGGTTTTGAAGTGCTCAAATACATCACTCTTTTCCTTTGTGAAATATATCCACACCTTTCTTTAATAATAATCAATAAACATGATAAAAATATTTTCTACCACCAAGAGATAGGTTTTGTCTAGGCCCCCAAATATCTATATGTACAATATCAAGTATATTTCAACTCACATCTCTATCATGAAAAAAAGGTTATCTTTCCTGCTTACCAAACTGACATGCTTCACATACTTTATGAAAATTTGCAACTCTAAAAGTAGGCAATCCTATAACCAACCCTTCAAAGATCGCATTAATTTCAACCTTTGCACATTTGCATGTCAAATTTGTTTGTGCCATATTTGAATGTTTGCAACTACTTTTTTTTTCTTTAGTACACATAGCATTATTTATAGTAGGAATTTCAATATCTAAAGTGAACGTGAGGCTAACTCTAATTCCTTTTGTGACCAACTTGTATTTATCATTAAAATCTTCCATAAAGTAGTCTTTTGCATGAAATCAAACCTATTACCCTTACTCTACCATCTGATAAATAGACACTAAATTCTTTGTGATGGATGATACATATAATACATCTGACAAATCCTTTGTATGACTATCATGCAAGGACAAGGGAACCTTTCCAATGTGTAAAATTGAGTGCCATGAATCATCATCCATCTATGTACATAACTTGGATTTTGCAAATCTAGTCTCTCTAAACCATTTAGCATGACTGGTCATATAATTAAATGCACCTAAATCAATATATCATACATCATCATGTGTCCCTTTTTTTGCAATAGAATTCATCATACACTGCATAGCAAATATATGCTCATTTTTATCTTCATTCTATCATGAAGATGATGTATAGTTTTCTTGCTCTAATTTTCCCTTCTTAGCATAACAATGGGCTATAATATGACCTACTTTTTCACAATAATGACAAACAATATGAGAATTTCCAAAACCTTTGCTCTACCATCCACCTCTTTCTCTAGAGCTCCCCTTGCCTCAAGTTTTCATGGCCTCCTAAAATCTAGAGCTCCCCTTGCCTCAATTTTTCATGGCCTCCTAAAATCTACATTTTATCAAACTATTGATTTAACTTATTTTATTGGTTATCACCAACGCATCCCATACAATAGCCTCTTGAGAAGAGGATCTGCCACATCCCCTTCTTGAACTTGAGTAAAATTCTTGGACCTATTTATCGCTTCTTTTAGATGATTCACCATGAGTGTTAATCTCTTTAGTGATCATGAGAGATACCAACTCATCAAAATATGAAAACGGTTTCCATACATACATAGAAGTGACAAATTATTTCTAAGCCTTTTTATTATTAAGACCACCCAAAGTAGGTAATACCAAATCATCATCATCAGACAGTGCATCAATCACTATCAAAGCATCTACAATGCTTCTTACCTTCAAAACATACTCATTGACAAATATTTTCTTTTTTTTCAAAGTATTCAACTCTTTCTTGAGCTAAATCTTATGTGCCTTTGTATTCACAGAAAACATATTTTCAAATGCCCCAATAATTACAAAACTAATCAAAACACATGAGACATACTCACCCACATGATCAAATCTTGAATGTTTTAGCTTTTACTTAGACTATATCTCAACCAAAGCAACAAAATGCTGAAAAGTAGGTAAATTATAGGATAGGACTAGACTATATGTGAAAAGTAATCAATAAATAGACAAAATACTTGTCAAGATTGTAGGAGAGAAGGAAGGAGTCTCACTTGTAGCTTTCTTGCTTGCACAATGGGGGAATACACACAAAGATGGAGGCTGAAAACAGTTTTCCTCTTATTAGTTGTGTAAGCCAAAAAGAACTCAAGTACATAGAAATAGAAGAACCCTATATATGGGTCTCAAACCAAAATCAACTAACTAAGGTGGCATACTAACTGAGCCACGAACTAGAGTAGATAAGGATAGCTGTCATCTAGCTATTATTCATGGGCGGTGTACCAACCGCATCTGCACTGACAAGTCGGTGACATAAATGCACAACACTCACCCTAGCATATCACGAGTGGAGCTCCATATCTCAACACTCCCCCTCGAGCTCAATCCCAATTCCTACACACCAAGCAGGTCTCTGAACTTGCGCAGCTTCTCTGCACCCAATGCCTTTGTAAATATGTCAGCTACTTGATCCTCTGTGCTAACATAAACTAGATTAATAAGACCTAGTAAAACCCTCTCCCGCACATAGTGATAATGCACCTCAATGTGCTTTGTTCTAGCATGATAGACTAGGTTATTTGCCAATTGTATACTACTCATGTTGTCACAATAAATGACAACTGGCCCATCTGTAGGCTGATGCATATCATAAAGTAGCTTATGCAACCAAGCTACCTCACATGCAGCCATTGCTGCGCCCTTGTACTCAGCCTCTGTGCTTGGCAAGGCAACTATAGGCTGTTTCTTGCTATTCCAAGTGACTGTAGCACTCCCAAAAGAGAACACATATCCACTGGTAGATCGTCTATCAGAAATACTACCAGCCCAATCAGCATCAGTGTATCCATACAACTGTATCTGAACCCCAGTCTCATAAAGTAGTCCATACTGCAATGTGGACTTCACATACCTGAGTATGCGTCTAGCCGCATCCAAATGCGATTTCCTTGGAGCCTGCATAAACTGTCTTACCAATCCAACATCATAGCTCAAATCTAGTCTGGTAATAGTCATATAAATCAAACTTCCTACTATGCGTCTGTACATAGTAGGGTCTTCCCGAAGCTCACCTACATCTACGCTCAGCTTCACATTCTGCTCCAAAAGAACTGAAATAGGCTTACAGCCTGTCATCCCATATTTGGACAGCATGTCCAATCCATACTGCCTCTGCAAGAGCCATATCCCACTTGGTGATCTAATCACCTCAATGCCCAAGAAATAACACAGCTCTCCCAAATCCTTCATCTCAAACTTCTGCTTCAATAGCATTTTCACATGAAGGATATCTTCATCACTATCACCTGTGATAATCAAATCATCAACATAAATGACAAGCAACATAATATCTTTCTCTGTTTTTCTCAAATAAAGTGAGAAATCTGCCTTGGAAATCTGAAAGCCAATAGTGACAAGATACTGCCCTATCTTGTCAGACCATGCTCTAGGTGCTTGCTTCAAGCCATACAAGGCTTTCTTCAACTTGCAAACAAACTCAAGATGAACAGCATGTACATAACCTGGTGGCTGCTCCATATAGACCTCTTCTTGCAAATCACCATGCAAGAAGGTATTCTTTACATCCATCTGATGTAAATACCATCCCTTTGATGCAGCCATAGCAAAGACTAGTCTTACGGTTGCCATCCTTGCAACCGAACTGAATGTTTCTTCATAATCAATGCCATATGTTTGTGCATACCCCTTGACTACTAATCTTGCCTTGTATCTATTCACAGAACCATCTGCATTGTGTTTCACCTTATAAACCCACTTACAACCAATTGCATTCTTATCTTTAGGCAAAGGTACCAATTCCCATGTAGCATTTGCTTCCAAGGCATCCATTTCTTCATCCATGGCTTTCTCCCATTTTTCTTTTCCCATGGCTTGCTCAAAAGAAGTGGGTTATGGTTCTTGTATCACTTTGACCATATATGCATAGTGAATGGCTGTAAATCCATCATATTTCAGTCTATCCACAGGATACCTAGCTCTGATAGACCTGCACAAAGTAGGTTCACTCCCAGGTGCTCTCAAGACATCCTTGGTCTTCCTTACTCCAGGTGTAACAATAGAAGGAATACCCAACTCATCATCAATGCTCTGTTCTGAGCCACTAGATTCACCATCCACATAAGAGTGACCTGCATTCACATCAAACATGGGCTGATCTACCTTCTCTTTTCCTTTTCGTGATACTTGCATACCACTATCTGCATTGCTTTGAGAAGATTCTCCTGATCTCAATCTGTCTGGTCCATGGCGAAGAATGTGAATCACTGCTAGAGGACGCTCCAGGTCCACTAATATCTTGTGATTGCTGTTGTGAATTCTGTGCAACATTACCATTTTGTGCATCTACATCATCAATTACATTTACTGGTTTATACCAGCTACTCATCTCATAAAAAACAACATCTCTGCTCACTGTAAACTTACGAGTAGAAGGGTTATAACATCTATACCCTTTCTACTATGCAGAGAGTAACCAATAAAGATGCACTTCTCAGCTTTTGGATCCAACTTGGATCTCAATTCATCTAGCACATTAACATAGGCAATGTAGCCAAAAATTTTCAAATGAGAAATATCTGGTTTCCTACCAGTATACCTCTCCTCTGGAGTCATGCCATGTATTACTGCAGTGGGAGTCCTCTTCATTATGTAGACTGCTGTAGCAACTGCTTCAACCCAATAAAAATCTGTCAAGTCTTTTTCGTTGAGCATGGCACGAGATACCTCTCCAATATACATGTTTTTTCTTTCTGCAATTCCATTTTGTTGTGGGGTATGACTGCATGAATATTGTTGCTTTATGCCATGCTCCTGCAGGAACCTTGCAAACTCATTTGAGACGTACTCTCCCCCTCCATTTGACCTTAGGCATTTTAATTACAGGCCTGTTTCTTTTTCAACCATAGCTTTAAGAGTTTTGAAATGCCCAAAAACTTCACTTTTCTTTTTCATAAAATACACCCAAACTTTTCTGCTATAGTCATCAATAAAAGTGACAAAATAATGACAGCCTCCAAGAGATGCAGCTTTAGTAGTCCACACATCAAACTGGATTAATTCCAATGGCTTCTTACTCTCTTAAACATGTCTAGGAAATGGTTTTCTTGCTTGTTTTCCAAACTAACAGGCTTCACATACCTTATGCATTTCTGCAACCTTGAATTTAGGCAATCCTGCAACAATATTTTGGGCTTGCATTGATTTAAGTCGCTGTACATTAACATGACCAATGCATTTATGCCAGGTATGAATATCTGCAACTACACCGGTCCCATGTGCAAACATTGCTGCACTCAATTCAGGCATGTCTGCATCCAACGTAAACATTCTGCCATTCTTCTTTCCTTTTGCTATCAAGCGACCTTTATTTTTCATATCCTCAACAAAGTATCCATGAGAATTAAATCTGACCTACCCCTGCTCAACCATTTGACCAGCAGAAACCAGGTTCTTGGTGATATTCGGGACATGAAATACATCCGACAGGTATTTATTTTTCCCATTGTGCATAGACAAAGGAAATTTTCCAATCTGCACAATAGGATGTGCAGTATCATTACCAGTCTCCACAAATCTTGGTTTTTCCATTTTCCTTGCATCTTGCATCCATTCTGCATGACCTATCATGTGGTTTGATGCACCTGAGTCAACATACCACACATCGTTGCTTTCTTCTGCACTTGTCACAAAATTGGTCATGTGATGCACCATAAACAAATGCTCATTTCTGTCATCACCCTGTCTACTAGAAGATGCATAATTTCCTTGTTGCAATTTTCCATTCATGATGTCATTCTGCTTTTTATGGCAGTCTTTAGCCATATGACCCATTTTACCACAGTAGTAGCATTCAACATTGCTGTTTGCATTTTGGCCTCTTTGCCATCCACCACGACCTCTTTGGCTCCCCCTGCCTCTAGAGTTACCACGTCCTCCTCCATAGGACTAGTTTTCTTGAGTTTGTTGCACATTCTGATTTCTACCATGGCCTCCAAATCGGCCTCCTCTACCTTTGCCTCTACCTCTTCCAGTATTTGAGTAGAAGACAACTTCTTTTGAAGTTCCTCCTAAAGAAGATGCACCACCATTTCTCTGCTCCTCAGAAATTAGAAGAGCAATCAACTCCTCAAAATCAAGAAATCTTTCACGGACGGAAATGGATGTTCGGAACTGTGCATAATCCTTTCCTAGACCATTCAAGGTCACAGAAACTAAATCATCATCTTCCACTGGCGACCCAATGGAAGCAAGTGCATATGCAATCTTCTTCACCTTCATGTGGTAGTCATTGATGCTTATACTTTCTCTTTGCACATTGTGAAACTCTTGCTTGAGCTGCATTTTCCTGGCTTGCGTATTTGTGCTATACATTTTTGACAAAGTATCCCATGCCTCCTTTGGCATAGTTGCATCTTGAATATGCACAACCATAGAGTTTGAAATGCTGATAGACAGCCAGTACATAACTTTCGTAGCTCTCTCATGCCATGCTTTAAATGCCTACATTTGCTGTTGATTGGGAACATCAGGAAGAACTGGTTCTTCTTCATTTCCTGCAACGAATTCCCAATATCGTTTTCCCATAAGGAAATTCGTCATTCTGGACTTCCATGCTTGGAAGTTGTTCTTGTCAGGCTTTTCAGTGACAATCTGTGAAAGAGAATCAGATGCCATTACAAAACACTACAAAAAATTATGTCACTGCAAAGAACACAGCTTCAGTCTCACAAGGGCAAATCTGCAAAACTGATGAAAGTGGTATTTGACCACACAGTCACTTCCTAGTGATGATTTTGCATCAACAGGCAACAAGGATGATTCTGTAACTCCCAATGTCTCTGTGCACAGGCGTACGATGCAATTTCTATAGTAACTTTTCACAGACCTGTAGAACAGTGGTCGCACAATATAAAACAGGGCCTTTTCCTGAGTACGTGTAGAAAACTTCTGCCTCCAAAACAGGCCTCGAAATGGCCTCAAATCAAAAAAATAGAGCCACCAAAGGGCTAAAGCCCTTTGCCGCAGCATATACTGCCCTCTTGCTACACTGCGAAGGGTGTCTCAATCTGAGACAATGCACTCTTGCACTTTCCAGCTGTGCTACCTATAGAGACTTGCTCCCAAAACAGAAAATGAAAGCAACACTGATCCTCTTACCAGAACACCGCAAACTTGGTTTTCTTTCTTAAGCTCCTTACCACGAACAAGGCTCTGATACCATGTCAAGATTGTGGGAGAGAAGGAAGGAGTCTCACTTGTAGCTTTCTTGCTTGCACAATGGGGGAATAGACACAAAGGTGGAGGCTGAAAACAGATTTCCTCTTATTAGTTGTGTAAGCAAAAAATAACTCAAGTACATAGAAACAGAAGAACCCTATATATGGGTCTCAAACCAAACTCAACTAACTAAGGTGGCATACTAACTAAGCCACGAACTAGAGTAGATAAGGATAGTTGTCATCTAGCTATTATTCATGGGCGGTGTACCAACCGCATCTGCAAACTGACAAGTTGGTGACATAAGTGCACAATGGTCACCCTAGCATATCACGAGTGGAGCTCGATATCTCAACAATACTTAGCACCACCCAAAGACTGGCATAGCATAGGACCACAAACATTCGAACAAAAAAGTGCCAAGGGCTCATCCATGCATGTGAAGCTAGACTTCTCATGACTATTACATATCTACCTACCATATAAAAAATGATAATGAGAATCAAAATATGAATAATATAGGGGACGAGAGATGCTACAAATGAGTCAAAATTTTCATTCCTTTGAGTGACATATGCCCAAGGAGACAATGCCACAAAGATACATGAGGAAGATCATTAACACCCAATACATGAGGTCATTGGATCTAGAAACAAGTAAATAATAAGGACTACCAATTTTGACACCTCTATCTAAAATGAAGTTGCCACAAGTGATTTTTCTTTTGCAAAACAGAGATAAGACTATTGGTCAAAGTTAAGACATGATGTAGATCATGCAAAACAAAATAAGTAAGAATAGGAAATTGTAAGTATACATCATCGATACCAATAATATCATCTCCTAGGCGTATTGAACTAGAAATGGTATAATGAGTACAAAACCACTTATAATGCAGGGTCACATGAAATGAAGCCCCTAAATCGAGTAACCAACATCGAAAGAATAAAGATAAATCAATTGTGTAGCACCAAGTGAAGAAGTAGTCAATATGTAATCATCTACACTTTACTCCAATGCATTAATCTCCTCAATCTTGACAGTTGATTTAGTGATGCATTGATCATCTTATATCTTAGCATTGATAGTGGATTTAGTGATACATTGATCATCCTATAATCTTAGCATTATCCTACACCTTCTATTTGCCTTTATCATGTCTATCCTGACACAACTTATGGCACTATGGCTATATATGTCCCTTGTTGGGCACCACATACTTAACAACATGAATCTTGGACACTCTCTTATTCCTTCAAGAGATTGAACCATGAAGCATGTTATGCTAGCTATCATCTAGCCACTCATATACACAATGGACTTATGATTTTCTTGGAGTGATCTCCAGAGAAGATATATCAAGAATTATGCACACATGGTAAGCTTCATGATTCATGTAGTACTCCCTTTGTCTCTCAACCCTCTATGGCCTCCATATAGATACATGGGAGAAACATGGTAATGACATGAGAGAGCTTGGAAGAGAAAGGAAGAGCTTCACCAACCTAGTCCTTCACACACACACACACACACACACTCTCTCTCTCTCTCTCTCTCTCTCTCTCTCTCTCTCTCTCTCTCTCTCTCTCTCTCTCTCTCTCTCTCTCTCTCTCTCTCTCTCTCTCTCTCTCTCTCTCTCTCTCTCTCTCTCTCTCTCTCAATGAGAAGCCAAGAAGACAAGAGCAAAGTTGGTACACATAAGAATATGTATTTCTATTCATTCTTAACTCTTTTTTATACAAAGTAGAGCTAGAGTTTCCCCTTGACCCTTTGGAATCTTGTCCATCTTTTGATCATAGATTAGTCTTTCTCATGCACCTAATCCTCCATGTTTCAATGCTAGTCCTTCAAATAAGATTACAATATGCATAAGATGGATCCCAACTCTTGATCCATACTTGAGGGGTCCACCTATAAGATATCATATTTATAATGTGTGTTCGCCTATTCTTCTCTTTTCTCATATTCTTGCATAAAACTTGGTTAACATTTTTCCCCCTCCTAGTGAAGTGTCAATTCCATGGCACTCATGCCAAATGAGCCTGAAGTGCTTGGCTAATTGATGAAGAGATCCTAGAGGGCTATGTTCCTGTGACATCATGGTGAAGAGAGAACTATGGTGGTTGGTGATGGAGGAATTTATATGACTTGGAAAGTGGGGCCATCGATGTTGGTGGGTCTTTATGTGCATCATTCCCTTATCATGCTTCTCTCCATGAGGGTGTGACTACGTGCCTTGGTGGTGTGAGGTGGTAGTGTAGTGAAACTAGGAGATGGGTTGAGTTCCAAGTAAACTTGGAACATTGTCCCATACTTGAGGGTCCAATTTGTGAGAGGTTATTTTTCTATGCTAGCACTAAGATGAGAAGTTTGCCAAGTTGGCTTGGGACATCTTGCCTTTGATAGGCCCTGAGATCGGCCCTGAGATGGGAAGTGGGATATGGTGGACCACTTAGGTGCTATGTGTGTATGCTTTTTTTATTTTTTTCTTTCTTTTCTTTTATCTTTCTATTTTGTTAAAATTTTAAAAAAATGAAAATGGCAAGTGTTACATCACTCAATGAGTGGTTTGAGTGCGTGTTGAAGACATAATGTACTAAGCATACACTCCTTAATGAGATGCATAATTATAGATGTGATTTGGGGAAGAATGGATGTGTACACAAGGAAAATATACTCTCTATCATGTCCCTTAATAGTTTAATATAATGAGTAGGTAGTAGTGAGGTCTTAAGATGCAAGCATATCATAGCTACTTGATCAATTCCTGCATTGACATCAAAGAAGAGTGGCCGAAGCTGCTCCTTGTATGGTGTGATGGGTTGTAGTTTGGTGAGGCATAAGTAATTGCATGTGGTGATGAGGGAGAGATCTAGGTAGTTGGTAAGTATTTTTATAAAACACTTGAATGAAGGGATGAGATCAAAAAGTTTGAATATGTATGTTTTTTACTTTTCAGTATCCTTGGAGTTGGGAATTCTTGGAAAGTTGTATCTCCCATGGTCCTTTTTATCACAATCCTTGTTGGGGTGGCGACAAGGATAAGGATAATGAAGAGGACTTGCTCTACTGAGCCCTTGATAGTAAATGAAGGCCCTCCAGGCTAATTTGTCTCCTCAAAGATTGGGTACTTAAATTCTAGTTATCCTAGCCATGCTAGTTAGGGGTTCATGGTGAGATATCTGCTTGCACCCCATGTGATCTGACAAGATGTTGTGAAGGCTTTTGATGCCCAATTGACAAGTCCACTTCTCAGCATAGGTCTTTGCATCTCATGCATGTACCTATACTTCTTGTGGGGTGAGGAGTTCCCTAGATTGATGAAATCACTAATCTTGAAACAAAAAATCACAATGTCCTTAGATTCTTCCTGCACTCTATATATTTAAAGCTTGTTCTCCACACTTTCACCTTGGATGTTCTCCTCCTCTTTCTCTAAGAGGTGAGCTAGAATGAGGTGATATATTATCTTTTGTGGTTATGCCTTGAGCTCCTCTACCATAGCATCATAGAATGGGGTCATTCTATGAAGCCATTAAATGGTGGCAGATCAGGAAGATTTGTTGGCAATGTTGTAGTAGAAGGCAGATCCAAGGTGATGGGGAACTTGAGAGGTAAGGCTCATTTTCTAGAAGTCCAATGGCTTGAAGTTCTTAGCCCCCATATCCTTTTATTGTATATGTTGGATTAGGGCTTCTTTTGTTATCTTGGAAGTCTCCCTTGTTTTACTCCATGATTTTTAGCATGTAAACGGTTGCACCAAGATGGACTTACTAGGGTCCTCTATAGGAAACAGATTATCAATGCCGCTTCTTTATAATTTTCTTGCTATTTGTTGAAGATGTACATGTAGGCATCTATATTGATTTTATGTTGCAGTTTCTTATATAGCATAGTACCTAGGTCAACTGACAACTTCATGAGGGTTACCTCCCATAGTCCCTATGCTTCCCCCTCTACAAATTCAACCAGTTGGCTTAATTTGAAGGCCATGGTTTGTTGTAGGAATTTATAGGAGGTACTCCATCATTCCTTCTGTAGCATGAGATACTTGAGCTCCCTATCTTGAAGCTAGAATTTTTCCTTGTCTTGAGTAGATTCTAGCTTGAGTTTTGTGAGGTCATAACTCAGCTCCTCTATTTTCTCACTTATCCTATCCATTAACTTCATGTTTTCTTCCCTTCTTCTATAGAATTCTTTGCACTCCACATGCTGATCTCACAAGAGAGATTTGTTTTCATGCAATTGTTTTTGGAGATCCTCTTTTACTACTACATCCTCCTTGCCAAGTTTCTTGGCCCTTTCTTATAAGGAATTATATTTCTATTGTGATTCTTTCTAAAAATCCTCCCTTAATTATATTATAGAGATTACATGGCGCACAGTGGATAGAATATGAGAAAGAAGTAGAGAACACTTAGCAAATATGTGAAAAATAGAGACTATTTTAAACTCAAACAAACTGATACAAAGATGGCTCTATCCACCTGTGCGCTTCCACTATGAAGCTTAGATGGCAATCCAAACAGACAATAGGCGAAGTGCTTTCTTACTGGGTGAAAGATAGGGTGACAATGGCTTCAAGGGGTCTTTCTTTTATAACACGAGAAGATAGTGTGGTTGGCTTGTTTGACCTTATTATGCATATTCCCTACTTAGTCAGGGAATATTACAAGGAATATTTTCTTTATCGTCGAGTTGAGCATGTTACCCCTGAACCTCCATTAGGGGGACCATTAGCCCCCTTGAGATCCCCCAATGAGGGGTCACTTTGGTCACCCTGGACCCCAAAATAGGGGCCTCTGATAACTCCCATACCCTGCAACTCAATGCATTGTGTCATCTCAAGTCACTACTAGCATAACTACTCTATCTAACCCAAAGGCTAGATCCACAAAGGTTACCTTTTTGCCATGTGATCACATAGATGTCATCTAACATACAAGTCAAGATCCATGCAATGTTCATGTTCACACATGGCTTCTCCTCATAATGGGACCCTTATAACTTTGAGCACCATGGATCATTAGTGGTGGCACCATATGAGGGTGGGGCACTGAGCATATCTAACATCCCCTCCTCTCAATGTGTTTGGTGCATGCATGAAAATTTGGATTTTTGGTAATGGCCATGTAACTCTAATTGTCACATCTTAGCACTATTGGATATTCTGTCAAATATGCGGGATCTAGAGCATGGTAGATGTGAAAGCTATGGAGGTTGAAAGAGGAAAAAGAAACTCATGAAGACATTGACCCTAACTAGGACAAATTGTTACACAAGTGAATTAGGTTCCAAGATTGAGACTTGGACTCATAAACACAATCTTGTGTATTGATAGTGACATGACACTTTACTGGAAAGAAAAGAGTACTATCATTGCATTAGAAAAAGTGTGCAAGTACAATGCTTTACAGAAAATGAGTGGTGGTACTTTCACCTACTATGCATATGGGATTCTGGTCCTGAGCCCCCACTATAACAAGTGGGATACACATCGACTAGGGTTTAGACACCCCATCACACAGACCGGGGTATTTAATTTGTAAGAGCCCCAGATTAGGGAAACCAGTTATTATCAAGATCACACTCTTCACCTTCATCTCTAGCTTCCATGGATTCCTTCTCCCTTCTCTCCTCTTTTCTCTCTTCCACTCTCCTCTTCTAGTCTCCTTCCTTCTTCTTCTTGTTCTCTTTCTCTCTCCTCAACTCTCCTTCTCTCTCCTCTCAACTTCTTTCATTACAAGTGGTATCAGAGCTTCAGGCTTTGGTCCTTTTCCTCTTTCCCCTTTCTCCCTTTTCAAATCCCAAAAACCCTAGTTACTCAGCTTACAGGTACATGTATAGCAAGAAGGACTGTAGTTAACTTCAGCTTTTTGGAGCAAGCAGGAGCTATGGCTGGAGACTCATACATATCTGGAGGTAAAACAATTAAAATAGCAGATCACCACTTCTTTTCATGCAAATTTTAAGGGTTCCAGGCCAAGTTTAGAGTCCCAAGAGTTGGAAGAGGGAAAAACGTCAGTCACTTTTTGCCTCAACCCTCTTTCTCTCTCTTCTCCTGCAAGCTGCCATGGCTGCCAGCCCAAGGAAACCCCAAAAAATCTGACCTGAGGGCGCTCCCTGACATCAACAAGCCACGGGACTCCTTCCCTAACCCCCCAAGCTTATGATCAAGTGGTGGACTGGGGGGATTTTCTGCCTACAAGGCTTTCAAGACAGCCCCGTAATTTTTGGCACATTTTGCACTAGCTGTCTTGCCCCTCCCGAGCCCTCCTGCCACTCCTCCTCCCCAACCCTCCTGCCCCTCCCCATCCCTCATGCCACTCTTCCTCTTGCTGCCCTCCCCTCCCTGCCACTCCAGGGCACTGATTTAGCACATTGGCCTTCCCCCTTTGGCACTTTTTCTCTTGAGAATCAACTCCCATGGTGGACAGCAGCTAGGACTGTTTGGAACAGTTTGGGGCAGCCATGGATTCTTCTAACTGAAGCTTTCTCTGATCCGAAGAGCTCAACCCCACAACCCCTTCAGCCCGTGAAGGATTTCTCTTGCCCGGATGAAGCCATTGAGCTCAGCATGCATGGGAGCTTTGCGGGCAACCATGAAAGCTTCACTTGAAGCTTCCCATTCTTGAAGCTCAAGCTCGGGGATAAGCTTGGGAGCCTTCTTCATCAGCAAGAGCACTCAAATACTGAAGCACTCTTCCACGGATGCCCAATCAACAACTGGAATTGATCAATGGAGCAAGCGGCATTACGATGATTCGGGCTTCAACGGTTTTCCCAAGCATTAAAGAGGTATGCCATTCCAATCTTAATCTCTCAATTTAGCCACTTGCTGAGTTTAATCCATTGTTGTAGAGATTCAAGATTGCATAAAAGCATCATACCTCTTCGTGAATTTCATTGTAATGGCTAGCATTAACCTGCTACCTTGTCTTATGATCTTGGATCAATATTAGCCATTGTAAATTGGGTAAGTAGCAGCCAGTGAGTCACTGGACTGCCAAGGTAACCCCTACCCCAACCCTCATCATTCCTTGCATCTCATGAAAAGGCCCAATGTCTTCTTTACAATGCATCCCATGATGATTGCTAATTAAAAATGTTTGCCATGTATACTCCGGCTGAGGAAAAAGGCCGATTCCAGGCGAGGTGGTAAGACAAAAGAGAGGTGACTCTCCCTTACCACTTAAGACCCTAAACGAGTGCACAACCCGGCCCGGGGGGAAGTTTGCCCACCTCCCGGTGATCCAGAGCCCGATACTTGTTTGCAGGTGCAGGTACTTCCATGAGCTCCACTGCCGTCCCCCAATGATCTCTCTTGGATACCCCACAATGCTAATGGCACCCACGTATGCCACTTGAAGTACATGCAGTCAATGGAGATGTATGGCATTGAATGTACTTATGCATGAATGGCAGAGTTGATGGGTATGCAATGATGCTTGGGATTATGCTTAGTATGCTCAGGATGCTATTGATGTGGCAAATCAGGCCCCTTGATCTATGCTCTATCCATGTAAGACATTAGTACTAAGGGCCAGGCAATGTTTTTGGTCATAGTCCTATAGGACTGTCACAAAGATCCCATTAAAAACAATTCTATCCTAAATCTAGGGGTAAAGCCTATATCTCATCTCCAAGAGGGCTTTGTCCCCTCCAATTTGAATCAAAAATATCCCCAATCGGAGCTATGCTGTGAAAGTTATGTCCATTTTTGTGCACTAGGGCCATTGTGGATAGGATGCATATCGCTCCAAGATAGGTACTGTAAATCCCCTATAGAAAATTCTACTCATTTTAATTCATAAAGGTTAGTAGCTCATCTCTAAGAGATGGTCGTTCGCTCCAACTTGAGCCCAAAATCTCATCAATTGGAGTTTCTTACAAAGAGTTATGCCCCTTTTACTGACAATAGGTTCTATGGACTGCACCCAGATGGCTGGCCAGAAAGGCAAAAGCAAGGCCCAAGAGGAACTCCAGAAGGAGATTAGAAACTCCCAGACCTCCATGAATGAGGAACCAAGCTCAACACAAGATTACCATGATGACATATAGGAGGAAATGCCTGAAATGGTCCCATATGCCCTTCTCAATCACACCCTCTGCCAACATGAGCTCCGTCATATGGAACGCCACAATGATATGGTCACCAACCACCGCCAAATGATGTCCAAGTTTGATGAAGCGATCGAGCACATGGCTATCTCAAACTCAAAGACCCAACAAACCTTGGAACAAGTCATTGCTCTTGTTGCTTAACTAACCACTACTTCATCCCAAGAGAAGACCAATGACTCTAGACATGAGTCTAGACGCCCTCCACATCAGGAACTATCGCATGGCCCACAGGTATACTTGGCGCTAAGGGAATTTCCTCTTCTACCTATGAGATTGAGGAACCCTTTCATACGCATGATGAGCCCCTATTGAATTCCTCTGTCCACCATGCCGACAACATTCACTTGAGGCCTTCTTCCACCTTGGTTTGAATTTCACCCACTCTACCTAGGAGCCCCCATGCACCCCATATGAATCAGCCCCATCAAGGACAATATGGTACAAATGGCTAGCCCAGCAATCATGGAGGATAGCATGGTTATAATGGACAACATGGGCTTAATGCACCACAAGGGATGTATGGATAGCAGGGCATGTAGGGCCACCACCACAAGATGCATGGACATCAAGGATTTCATGGGCAACATGGCCCCTATGATCTGTGTGACAAGGCCATTCTCACAAAGTACAATGGGAAATCCTCCTCACCATCTGACCTAGAAGAATGGACGTCCAAGATGGAGTCCTACTTCAACATCTACCCCTGCACTGATGATCAGAAAATACTTTTTGCTTCTCTCCATTTGGAAGCTTTTGCCCACACTTGGTGGCACTATATCAATTGGGAGAATTAGCAGTTCATTGATTGCGAAGATTTCAAAATGCATATGGTCCAAGTTTTTGTGTCCCCTGTGGAAAAAGAACAATTGGCAAGACAATGGTACACTCTTGACCAATGTAACCTCACTGTACATGACTACACCAATCAGTTCAGTGACGATGCTAAATTGCATAAGTACATCTATGGGTTGGAATTGAGTCTATCAACGGCTGATGTCATGGCCCAAAAACCCACTACACTATTTGATGCAATCGAACTGGCTGAGAGATATGCAAGAAAGTACCATAAGGATGAGCATTTCTAGCAAGGTGTTGGACCTCCCCGCATCCCTTCATGATCAGCCCCATACGCATGTGGTTTTCAAGGCACTTCTATGCCTAATAGCAGGCCCAAAGTACCCACTTACCCTGCCTTCCATGCTGAAAGAAAAATGGGCACCTTTGGGACATCATCAGGCTCTAAAGCTGAAAATTAGTATGCTAAAAATAAACAGTCCATTGCATCACCTTCCCATGGATCCAGTAGTCAACGATTCATCTCCCCAAATGTTGTGAAGGAACAAAAATAAAAGGGCCTATGCTTTAAGTGTGGAGATAAGTACACTGCTGATCATGCCTCCAAATGCCCATACAAGACAGCTAAGGTCAAAGTTCATAGCATGTATGTCATGGAAGATTGGCACAATGAGGAGGATGACCTGGCCATTGATCAGACTGAGCCCATAGAGGATGTTGATCATGAGCAATTCTATGACCTGGAGGATGGGTTTCCCTTTGACCCGATCAGTGCTCCCTCACAGATACTTGATTTAACATCCCACCCACCTCCCACTTCCCTTTGCTCGATCTCCTTGGATGCTTGGACGGGTTCCCATAGCCCCAGTACGCTTCACATTCAAGGCAGTATCAATGGGAAGCATGTTCTTATCCTTGTGGATAGTGGAAACACTCACCGTTTTGTCAATAAATCAGTCATTGATCAGTTGAAATGTACCCCTATGGCATTACACCACCCCTTGAAGGTCCAAGTAGCAAATGAAGAAGAAGAAATTAGCACACATGTATGTCACGCAGTTTCCTTATGCTTGGCTGAAAATTATGTGGCACTGGTTAATCTGATTGCCCTAGATATGGGCCCCATTGATGTTGTCTTGGGCTGTGATTGGCTGAAACAATTGGGGGAAATTGCTATGGACTTCTCTTAGCTTTACATGGAGTTTATGATGCATGGACAACCATCCGGTAGTTCGAGATCATGCTGACTTTCAACTCATTACAGCAAAGCAACTCAAACGAGAGTTTAAGAAATGCTCACAAAACTTTGTTTTGCAATTAAATAAGGACACTTCTTATCAGCCCTCCGCAGTATCACATGACTCTTCCTTGTAGGCCTTACTTGAGGAATACAATGACTTATTTCAGATGCCTACATCCCTCCCTCCCAAGAGACAAGTGGACCACCCACTTGACCTAGACCCCCATTCCAAGCTAGTGAACAAACCCCCCTATAAACTCTCCAAATGTGAGTATGAAGAGGTTGCAAAGAAAATCAAGGAGTTGTTGGAGATGGGTTTCATTGAACTGAGTTCTTCCCCCTATGCATCCCCTGTCCTCTTAGTCAAAAAGAAAGATGGCTCCTTTCACATGTGCATTGACTACAAGGATTTGAATAAAATTACAGTGAAGAACTGCTACCCCATACCACAGGTTGATGATTTGCTGGATGAATTAAAAGGGGCATGCTTTTTCACTAAGATTGACTTGCGCTCTGGCTATCATCAGATTTGTATGTGGGCAAGAGATGAGGTCAAAATGGCCTTCAGGACTGATCATGGACTTTACCATTTTCTTGTGATGCCTTTTGGGTTGACTAATGCCTGTGCCACCTTTCAAAGCCTCATGAACAAAATCGTGCAGCCCTTTCTGTTCAAATTCATGCTTGTCTTCTTTGATGACATCCTCATTTACAACAAGTCATCTAGGGAGCACTTGACACACTTTCGAAGGGTGTTTGACATATTGACAAAGCATTGACTCTTTGCTAAGGAGACCAAATGCATATTCATGCAGACATCTATGGAGTACTTGGGACACATTTTGAGCAAAAATGGTATACATGCTAACCCGAAAAATGTGCAATGTGTTAAGGATTGGCCCACTTCTTCCATCACCACTTCCTTGCATGGCTTCCTTGGTCTCTCTTCATTCTATAGAAGCTTCATTAAGGACTATGCCACCATTGTAGCACCATTGACTAATCGCTTGAAAAAAGATTCATTCTTTTGGGATGCCACTATAGATCATAGCTTCAAACAATTAAAGGGCGCACTTACTTCAGCCCCCATCCTTGTTTGCCATGACTTCACTAAGCTATTTACCATTGATTGTGATGCCAATGGCCAGGGTATTGGTGCAATATTGTTGCTGGAGATGTCAAGATTGTGGGAGAGAAGGAAGGAGTCTCACTTGTAGCTTTCTTGCTTGCACAATGGGGGAATACACACAAAGGTGGAGGCTGAAAACAGTTTTCCTCTTCTTAGTTGTGTAAGCCAAAAGAACTCTAATACCAAGAAATAGAAGAACCTTATATATGGGTCTCAAACCAAACTCAACTAACTAAGGTGGCATACTAACTGAGCCACGAACTAGAGTAGATAAGGATAGTTGTCATCTAGCTATTATTCATGGGCGGTGTACCAACCGCATCTGCAACTGACACGTCGGTGACATAAATGCACAACGGTAACCCTTGCATATCACGAGTAGAGCTCGATATCTCAACACTCCCCCTCGAGCTCAATCCCAATTCCTGCACACCAAGTAGGTCTATGAACTTGCGCAGCTTCTCTGTGCCCAATCCCTTCCTAAATATGTCAGCTACCTAATCCTCTGTGCTAACATAAACTAGATCAATAAGACCTAGTAAAACCCTCTCCCGCACATAGTGATAATGCACCTTAATGTTCTTTGTTCTAGCATGATAGACTGGGTTATTTGCCAAGTGTATACTACTCATGTTGTCACAATAAATGACAACTGGCCCATCTGTAGGCTGATGCATATCATAAAGTAGCTTATGCAACCAAGCTACCTCACATGCAGCCATTGTTGCACCCCTGTACTCAGCCTCTGTGCTTGACAAGGCAACTGTAGGTTGTTTCTTGCTGCTCCAAGTGACTGTAGCACTCCCAAAAGAGAACACATATCCACTAGTAGATCGTCTATCTGAAATAATACCAGCCCAATCAACATTAGTGTATCCATGCAACTATATCTGAACCCCAGTCTCATAAAATAGTCCATACTGCAATGTGGACTTCACATACCTGAGTATGCGTCTAGCCGCATCCAAATGTGGTTTCCTTGGAGCTTGCATAAACTGCCTTACCAGTCCAACAGCATAGCTCAAATCTGGCTTGGTAATAGTCATATAAATCAAGCTTCCTACTATGCGTCTATACATACTAGGGTCTTCTAGAAGCTCACCTGCATCTGCGCTCAGCTTCACATTTTGCTCCAAAGGAACTGAAATAGGCTTACAGCCTGCCATCCCATATTTGGACAGCATGTCCAATCCATACTGCCTCTGCAAGAGCTGTATCCCACTTGGTGACCTAATCACCTCAATGCCCAAGAAATAACGCAGCTCTCCCAAATCCTTCATCTCAAACTTTTGCTTCAATAGCATTTTCACATGAAGGATATCTTCATCATTGTCACCTATCACAATCAAATCATCAACATAAATGACAAGTAGCATAATACCTTTCTCTATTTTTCTTACATAAAGTGAGAAATCTGCCTTGAAAATTTGAAAGCCAATAGTGACAAGATACTGTCCTATCTTGTCAGACCATGCTCTAGGTGCTTGCTTCAAGCCATACAAGGCTTTCTTCAACCTGCAAACAAACTCAGGATGAACAACATGCACATAACCTGGTGGCTGCTCCATATAGACCTCTTCTTGCAAATCACCATGCAATAAGGCATTCTTTACATCCATCTGATGTAAAGACCATCCCTTTGATGCAGCCATAGCAATGACTGCTCTTACGGTTGCCATCCTTGCAACCAGACTGAATGTTTATTCATAGTCAATGCCATATGTTTGTGCATACCCCTTGACTACTAATCTTGCCTTGTACCTGTTCACAGAACCATCTGCATTGTGCTTCACCTTATAAACCCACTTACAGCCAATTGCATTTTTACCTTTAGACAAAGATACATATTCCCATGTAGCATTTGCTTCCAAGGCATCCATGGCTTTCTCCCGTTTTTCTTTTCCCATGGCTTGCTCAAAAGAAGTGGGTTCTGGTTCCTGTATCACTTTGACCATATATGCATAGTGAATAGCTGTAAACCCATCATATTTCAGCCTATCCATAGGATACCTAGCTCTGATAGACCTGCGCAAAGTAGGTTCACTCCCGAGTGCTCTCAAAACATCCCTGGTCTTCCTTACTCTAGGTGTAACAATAGAAGGAATACCCAACTCATCATCAATGCTCTGTTTTGAGCCACTGGATTCACCATCCACATAAGAGTGACTTGCATCAAACACGGGCTGATCTACCTTCTCTTTTCCTTTTCGTGATACCTGCATACCACTATTTGCACTGCCTTGAGAAGATTCTCCTAATCTCAATCTGCATGTCCATGGCAAAGAATGTGAACCACTGCTAGAGGACACTCCAGGTCCACTAATATTTTGTGACTGCTGTTGTGAATTCTGTGCAGCATTACCATTTTGTGCATCTACATCATCAATTACATTTACTGGTTTATACCAGCTACTCATCTCATCAAAAATAACATCTCTGCTCACTGTAAACTTACGAGTAGAAGGGTTATAACATCTATACCCTTTCTGCTCTGCAGAGAGTAACCAATAAAGATGCACTTCTCAGCTTTTGGATCCAACTTGGATCTCAACTCATCTAGCACATGAACATAGGCAATGCAACCAAAAATTCTCAAATGAGAAATATTTGGTTTCCTAACAGTATACCTCTCCTCTGGAGTCATGCCATGTATTGCTGCAGTGGGAGTCCTGTTCATTATGTAGACTGCTGTAGCAACTGCTTCAACCCAATAAAAATCTGGCAAGTCTTTTTCGTTGAGCATGGCACGAGATACCTCTCCAATATGCATGTTTTTTCTTTCTGCAATTCCATTTTGTTGTGGGGTATGACTGCATGAATATTGCTGCTTTATGCCATGCTCATGCAGGAACCTTGCAAACTCATTTGAGAGGTACTCTCCCCCTCCATCTGACCTTAGGCATTTTAATTGCAGGCCTGTTTCAACCATAACTTTAAGAGTTTTGAAATGCCCAAAAACTTCACTTTTCTTTTTCATAAAATACACCCAAACTTTTTTGCTATAGTCATCAATAAAAGTGACAAAATAATGACAGCCTCCAAGAGATGCAGCTTTAGTAGTCCACAGATCAAAGTGGATTAATTCAAATGGCTTCTTACTCTCTTGAACATGTCTAAGAAATGGTTTCCTTGCCTGTTTTCCAAACTGACAGGCTTCACATACCTTATGCATTTCTGCAACCTTGAATTTAGGCAATCCTGCAACAGTATTTTGGGCCTGCATTGATTTAAGTCGCTGTACATTAACATGACCAATGCGTTTATGCCAGATATCAATATCTGCAACTACACCGGTCCCATGTGCAAACATTGTTGCACTCAATTCAGGCATGTCTGCATCCAATGTAAACATTATGCCCTTCTTCTTTCCTTTTGCTATCAAGCGACCTTTATTTTTCATATCCTCAACAAAGCATCCATGAGGATTAAATCTGACTTGCAAGCCCTGCTCAACCATTTGACCAACAGAAACCAGATTCTTGGTGATATTCGGGACATGAAATACATCGGAGAGGTATTTCTTTTTCCCATCCTGCATAGACAAAGGAATTTTTCCAATCTGCACAATAGGATGTGCAGTATCATCACCAGTCTCCACAAATCCTGGTTTTTCCATTTTCGTTGCATCCTCCATCCATTCTACATGACCTATCATGTGGTTTGATGCACCTGAGTCAACATACCATACATCGTTGCTTTCTTATGCACTTGTCACAGAATTGTTCATGTTCTGCACCATAAACAAATGCTCATTTCTGTCATCACCCTGTCTACTAGAAGATGCATTATTTCCTTGTTGCAATTTTCCATTCATGATGTCATTCTGCTTTTTATGGCAGTCTTTAGCCATATGACCCATTTTACCACAGTAGTAGCATTCAACATTGCTGTTTGCATTTTGGCCTCTTTGCCATCCACCACGACCTCTTTGGCTCCCCCTGCCTCTAGAGTTACCACGTCCTCCTCCATAGGACTAGTTTTCTTGAGTTTGTTGCACATTCTGATTTCTACCATGGCCTCCAAATCGGCCTCCTCTACCTTTGCCTCTACCTCTTCCAGTATTTGAGTAGAAGACAACTTCTTTTGAAGTTCCTCCTAAAGAAGATGCACCACCATTTCTCTGCTCCTCAGAAATTAGAAGAGCAATCAACTCCTCAAAATCAAGAAATCTTTCACGGACGGAAATGGATGTTCGGAACTGTGCATAATCCTTTCCTAGACCATTCAAGGTCACAGAAACTAAATCATCATCTTCCACTGGCGACCCAATGGAAGCAAGTGCATCTGCAATCTTCTTCACCTTCATGTGGTAGTCATTGATGCTCATACTTTCTCTTTGCACATTATGCAACTCTTGCTTGAGCTGCATTTTCCTGGCTTGTGTATTTGTGCTATACATTTTTGACAAAGTATCCCATGCCTCCTTTGGCGTACTTGCATCTTGAATATGCACAATCATAGAGTCTGAAATACTGATAGACAGCCAGTACATAACTTTCCTAGCTCTCTCATACCATGCTTTGAATGCTTGCATTTGCTGTTGATTGGGAACATCAGGAAGAACTGGTTCTTCTTCATTTCCTGCAACAAATTCCCAATATCCTTTTCCCATAAGGAAATTCGTCATTCTAAACTTCCATGCTTGGAAGTTGTTCTTGTCAAGCTTCTCAGTGACAATCTGTGAAAGAGAATCAAACGCCATTACAGAATACTGCAAAAAAAATTGTGTCACTGCAGAGAACACAACTTCAGTCTCACAAGGGCAAATCTGCAAAACGGACGAAAGTGGTATTTAACCACACAGTCACTTCCTAGTGACGATTTTGCATCAACATGCAACAAGGATGATTTTGTAACTCCCAATGTCTCTGCGCACAGGCATACGATGCAATTTCTACAATAACTTTTCACCGACCTGTAGAACAGTGGCTACACAGCATAAAACTAGGCCTTTTCCTGAGTGCGTGCAGAAAACTTCCGCCTCCAAAATAGGCCCCGAAATGGCCTCAAATAAAAAAAACAGGGTCGCCAAGGGCTAAAGCCTTTCCCGCAGCATATACTACCCTCTTGCTTCACCGCGAAGGGCATCTCAACCTGAGACAATGCACTCTTGCAATTTTCGGCTGTGCTACCTGTAGAGATCTACTCCCAAAACAGAAAATGAAAGCAGCACTGCTCCTCTTACCAGAACTCCGCAAGCTTGGCTTGCTTTCTTGAGCTCCTTACCACGAACAAGTCTTTGATACCATGTCAAGATTGTGGGAGAGAAGGAAGGAGTCTCACTTGTAGCTTTCTTGCTTGCACAATGGGGGAATACACACAAAGGTGGAGGCTAAAAACAGTTTTCCTCTTCTTAGTTGTGTAAGCCAAAAGAACTCTAATACAAAGAAATAGAAAAACCCTATATATGGGTCTCAAACCAAACTCAACTAACTAAGGTGGCATACTAACTGAGCCACGAACTAGAGTAGATAAGGATAGCTGTCATCTAGCTATTATTCATGGGCGGTGTACCAACCACATCTGTAACTGACACGTCGGTGACATAAATGCACAACGATCACCCTGGCATATTACGAGTGGAGCTCGATATCTCAATAGGAGCATGGTGTGATTGCATTTGAAAGCCGCAAGCTTGATGAGAAGGAGATGAAAATGAATGTATACGACCAAGAGATGTTGGCCATCCTCCATGCCATCAAGAAATGGAACCATTATTTGTATGGAAATTTCTTCCAAGTGAAAAGCGATCACCAAGTCCTCCAATACTTCTTGAATCAGTCTACTTTGACTCCTAAGCAAAGGCGATGGGTGGCAACCTTACAGAACTATGACTTTGACACATGTGGGGCAAGGATAATATTGTGGCTGATTCTCTCTCTCGAATGTGGGCATGCAAAGTCTCATCTATCTTAGAATTGCACAGTGATTGGGTTGAAGATCTCCAAGAGGTTTACTTGTTAGATTATCATTTAGCCACACATTTCAAAATTATAGCATGGGGTTATGGCTGAAAACTCCCAATATCAGCTCAAGCATGGCCTTATTTGGTCCCATGGCAAGATTGTCATCCCACACACTTCCCCCTTCATGTAGAAGATCATGGAAGAAATGCATTCTTGCCCCAATGCCGGTCACTTGGGTGTTTTCAAAACGTATGACAGGATTGCCAAGAGCTTTCATTGGAAAGGCTTATGGAGGGACGTCGACTTTGTGACCAAATGTGATCCATGCCAATAGAACAAGGATAGTACACTCAAGCCAGCTAGCCTCTTATAGCCTCTCCCTATCCCTGAAGGGAAATGGACTCACATCACAATGGACTTTATCATTGGCCTTCCTTGTGACTAAGAAAGGGTGGAATAGTATCTATGTGTTAGTTGATCGCCTTACCAAATATTTCCACTTTATCCCCACTAAGGTCCAATATGTTGCCTCTCAGATGGCCACTCAGTTTATGGAAAATGTCTTCAAGTTGCATGGCTTACCACAAGTCATAGTACATGATCAGGATGCAAAGTTTATGAGAAACTTTTGGCAGACCATTTTCACCTCCATGGGGACCAAGCTTGCTCCATCCACTGCATACCACCCTCAGACTGATGGCCAAACTGAGAGAGTGAACAAATGGCTTGAGACATATTCGGGGCACTTTTTCCATGATTTATAGCACAGTTGGGATACGTGGCTTCACTTGACTGAGTTTGCATATAATAACTCCACACACTCTAGCATTGGAGTTTCCCCTTTTGAGGCCTTATATGGGTATAAGGTTCCCCTTCCTACAGTTTTGTTTTTACTGATAAGATCAATCCTCAGAGTTAAGCTGAATTGGATCGCGCATGCAAGCTTTACTTCAGCAATGCAAAATGAATCTTCAAAAGGCCCAAACACGTATGAAACTCTATGCTGATACAAAACGAAGGAATTTGGAATTCCAAGAGGGGGAATTGGTCCTTTTGAAAGTGCCTAAGTCCCGCTACTCAACTCTCAAAGAGGGTAGCAATAACAAGCTAGCCCATCACTTTTATGGCCCATATCGAATCCTGAAGAGAGTTGGCGACTTAGCCTACTGCTTAGAACTCTCCCCTACCACCAGAATTCACAATGTGTTTCATGTCAATCAGCTGAAACCCTTTGTAGGATCCTCAGTGGACTATGTGTACAAACTTCCCCCCATAGATGAGGAGAGCATCACTCAATATGTCCTTGAAGCAATCATTGGGCAGTGAGATAAGCACTTATGATCCCGGTCCATCAAAGAATACCTCATCAAATGGCAAGTCCTACCCTTGGAAGAAGCCTCTTGGCACCCCGCAACCATCCTCAATGAATTTTCCTACCTCCGTGAAACCCAATGACGGCTGGAAGACTAGCCGTCATGCCCCAAATTGCCCACTTCCCACCCGTAATCTTCATTATCAAAGGGCTTTGAGTAGTACTCTGCAACCCTCCCTTAGACCACCCATCACTCCCCTCTATTTCTCCTTGTTTTTGCGGGCAAAAACCTTTCGAGTGGGGATGGATTGTAATAAGCAGGATACACATCGACTAGGGTTTAGACACCCCGTCACACTGGCTAGGGTATTTAAGGTGTAAAAGCCCCAGATTAGGACAACCAGTTATTATCAAGATCACACTCTTCACCTTCATCTCCAGCTTCCATGGCTTCCTTCTCCCTTCTCTCCTCTTTTCTCTCTTCCTCTCTCCTCTTCTAGTCTCCTTCCTTCTTATTCTTGTTCGCTTTCTCTCTCCTCAACTCTCCTTCTCTCTCCTCTCAGCTTCTTTCATTACACTCACTACTCCTCACAAAGGGATTGAAGTAGGTGTGATTGCAAATATATCAACATATTCATCCTATACTCCCATATGCCATAGGATCCTCCTTAACCACATCGCTTCCCATACAACAAAGTTGCATTGTACTTTGCTTTTTAATGTCATAGTTGGTTTCTTCTTGCTTATCTAAGAGAAGATTCCTAAACTTAAAGAGAAACAATATGTAAGAATTGATTTTGTGGAATCACTAGTACTTGCCCAATTTGAGTCATAGTTTCCTAGAAGAGCACTTCCGAAATTGTATGTGATACCATATTCAAGAGTTCTCTTCAAGTACTTGAGCAGCCACATCCCAACTTTTCAATCAATTTCTTGCGGTTTGTTTGAGAATGAAGGGAGCTCTCTAGCTCAATCCCCGAGACCTATGGACCACTTATTGTTCAAGTGTTTTAAGCTGAGTGGCCATGGATACCTCTCACATAGTCGACATGCCATCCCTACCCATGGGGTGTAGTAAGTGATCGAGTAACTTCCTCTATCTTGCATGCCGGTACCTCCACAATCCTTGAAGAAAGCTCAAGCAACCTCAATCCCTCTCCATCAAGCTCCATCTCCCATAGCCACGCGAGACAAGAGAAGAGAAGTGAAGAGGAGAAGATGAAGAGAGGAGATGGAGAGCTTCTTCTCCTCGATCCCTCACTCTCACACACTCACTCCCTCACTCTCTCACACTCCCTCACTAAGCGCTCACAAGAAGACAAGAGAAGAGAAGAAGAAGAAGAATATTTTTTCCACACACCCATGAATGAGCTCTCATTCATTTTTTGAACTTTCTATACAAAGCCCTAAATTCCATTTGGATGGTCATCCCCTTTTCACACGGTCGGTCATAGCCTAGGCCCTTTTTTTCATTGTCCTCCTATCTTCCTAGCTTCCTTCCTACCGTCCATCTACCTTTACAATTTGCACGGTTGAGAGGCCACCACTCTTAAAATAAATTGTGGTGCGCCTTGTGTTCTTTTACAAAAGCACTGACTTGCACTTTTTCTTGTGCGCCTTTCTCCTTGATTCAAGACTTTTTTGCACTTCTTGTGTTTCCATATTTCTCTTAGCGCGCCTTCATCTTATGTTTCACTTTTGCCTTGACCTTATCTTCTACTTTAGATTTTCCTGATTTCCACCTTGTGCGCCTGAGTGTTAACAGAGAACCTACTCAAAATACCAATAACAAAATTTTATATCTAGTCTAGTGTTCCACAAGTACATGAGGTTGCCAACAACATCCTATATCTACCAATGTCTGCTAGTACTGATGTATCCTCAATGCATAACTTTACATTGACCTCCATTGGTGTAGCTATCTTCTTACACTCAGTCATGTCAATGATTTAAGATCTCCCATGTATATTTTTTTTGAGAGATGAAGGTTTTGTTGACTTCAATCCCCGAATAATAGTGCAACAATCCCAAGTCTATCATTTCAAACTAATATCTCAAAGCCTTTTGAGTCTAATGGATTGTATCTTCATAGTCATATGTAATAAGAAGGTCGTCTACATATAGGATAATCACTATATACTTTTTACTATCCCTGTAAACATACAAATTAGCATTTGAAGTACATCTTTTGAAATTCAAACCTTGAAAATTTTTATCCATCCATTGTTTCTACCATGTTTTAGGGGCTTATTTTAGCCCATACAGTGCCTTCTTTAGCTTACAAACTTTGTTCTCAAAATAGGGGGCCTCATATCCTAGTGGTTGATCCATATACACCTCCTCCTTGAGTCACTATTCAAGAACATTGATTTGACATCCATTTGGTAAATTTACTACTTCTTATGAGTAGCCACTACAAGTACTATGTAAATAGTGGATTGTGGTAGTTGGAGCAAATGATTCTTGAAAATCAAATCCTTAAACATGTGAAAATCCTTGTGAAACTAATCTCGCTTTGTACTTTTCTAAGCTGCCATCGACCTTGTACTTTACCTTCCACACCCACTTGGTGCCAATAATCTTCCTCTTTTTTGGTCGATCCACTATCTTTCAAGTATCATCCTTCATTATGCTATCATACTTAGCTTGCATAGCTACTCTTCATGTTGGATTAGTAATGCTTCTTCCAAGTATACCAACTCCTTTACTTCTCTCAAATCTTAGCCACATCAAGGCCATATTGACTATGTGAGTAAAATCCTTTCTTTGCTCCTCTATTCTTAGAGATCTCCTTGGTCCATCTGCCTTTTCCTCAACTCTAGTAGATATATGATTATTACAATCATAGAGCTAATTTATCCATAGTGATAATGGCTTTTTCGATGGCATGATTGCAAGTTGGTAAACTTTGTCCTCATCATTTGAAGATGATGCTTCCTCCTCCTCGAGAGTAGGGAAAGCTCTTGGGATAGGTTCATAGTGGACTAATTCTTTGCTGGATGATAAAGTGGAAGAACTTATATTCTCCTCCTCCATTGTATGTGGTTGCTTCTTGAACACCACATCATGGTCACTACAATCTTTGCATCTTGATCATACAATTTGTAAGCCTTTTTCTCATCACTATAACCTAAGAAGATACACTTTGTGCTTTTTGGATTTAACTTATTTCTCTTATCCTCTGGAACATGTGCATCACATTCACATCCAAAAGTTCTAAAATTTGAGACGGATGGTTTCTTACTAGAATAGGCCTCATGATGAGTTTTTCCCTTAAGAGTCTTTTTTTCCCTTAAGAGTCTTTGTGTAACTCCGATTGAGAATGCAAACTATAGTATTAATAGCTTCTATCCAAAATTGGTTAGGACATCCCTTGCCCTTAAGCATGCACCTTGCGATTTCCACAATCGTATGACTTCAATGTTCAAACAATGCCATTCTGTTGAGGTGTATGAGTCATCGTCAATTGATGCTTAATCCCTTTACTCTTGCAAAAGTCTTCAAACTCCTTTGAGTTTAACTTATCACAACCATATCTAAACTTCTTCACACTTTTTCCTGTTTCAATCTCAACAAGTTTTAGCAATTCTTTAAACTTACCAAAAGCTTGAGCCTTATCACAAAGAAGGTACACCTACATCTTTTTGCTATAGTCATTGACGATCAACATAAAATAAGAAAATCCTCCTAAGGCTTTTATAGGCATTTTACTACACAAATCAGTATGCAAAAACTCTAGAGGAGCCTTTTTTTTGTTCTTACTTTCTTGTGAAAATGCCTTTCTTTTTTGCTTACCCATCATACAAGCTTCACATGGTTCCTTCATTTCAAGTACTACAAGCAGGTGAGCAACTATACCTTACTTATGCATCTCCTACACTGCAAAACCAATGTGACCAAATATTTCGTGCCAAAGTTTACTTATCCCCACACAAGCTATGGCTATAATAGCACTCAGCTCATACAAGTTGTCCCTCCTTTCTCCTTTTCTGACAACTTTGCCAACACTATTGATAATTTTTGCACCTATCTTAGTGAACGTCACCTCATAGCCAACATTAGAAGCAACTAATAGTAGATTTCTCTCAATCTCTAGAACATACAACACATTTGAAAGATTATTGCTCTCACCATTTGCAATAACAAAGAAAATAGTACTTGGGCCCTCATCAGGGCATTTTGCATCATTCGCAACCATCACAGTGATGGATTCTTTTAGAGGCTTCATAGAACTATATGGTCTTTTCTTGTTGGTCATGTGATAGGAGGCGCCACTATCCAATGGCCATGAGGTAGTGTTAGATATTTCTTCGTCAAGGAACATGCCTTCTCAATGGTCACCATGGATAACTCCAACTCTGCTTCAGTTGTATTGGCTATCTCCTTCCCTTTAGTCTTCACGATGCCATTCTTTTCATCTGCCTTCTTGACATGACAATCTGCAATTTTCATATCCTTTCTTCTTATAGTAGAAGCACTCTCTTTGAAACTTTTTCTACCACCCTTATTCTTTTTATCTAGTATTGGTAAAGACACCATCTTTGCCTTCCACATTGTAGAAAATGTGGCATCTTCATATAGTTGCTACCTTCTCTAACTTTGTACTTAATTGTGAAAGATTTCCTTTTTTATAGAAGATAGTGGAAATCTTATGCTACATAATGCAATGGGTAGGTGGCAATTCTCAAGTAGCCTATCAATCCTTACCCTATTATCAACTGTTGGAGTAGTAGGTAATGAGCCACTAGATTCTTGATTGTACTAGTTACGTGAAAGAAAAGGTAGCCCACTTTATACATGCCCACGATTGTGCCAAAATTGACATGCTACTGAGCTGTGAAGATGGTATTCAAGGTGTCCATGATAAGGACAACAAGGCTTATTCCCTTGACTAGCTTGTTTTGTTGCCTATACAGCTACACAAAAGTGTTCATGCATTACTAAAGCATGCTTTCTAATTCATGTATCAAATGATTTTGTACCTATGCTTTGGCACATGCATATTATGATGCAAAAATATTCACAACTTACCCTCTCTTACCATCTTATTACAATAATTGTTACTTGTTTTGGTGGCCTTGGTTTGTTGGTCATGGTAAGTTACTTGTTAGTCATTTTTCATCATGGTCATTGGCATTTATCTTATCGATGGTCATTAGCATTTATTGGTCTCCCTCCCTCTTGCAAAAGTGAGTCAATATTTCCACCTTGGAAGAGGAGTCAAGTGAGTATATAAATTTTCTTTTAAATGAGTTGTATGATGTTATAGTGTTATCCGTATTATTTACAAAAGAATGGTTTGTTTTATTTTTGTACAAGAGGAGATGAATGAATTTGCCTACAATGCTTCTTACCAGCAAAGCATTCAGATGACCCCTTTCCAAGCATTATATGGTCATGACTGTCGAAGTCCCCTAAACTTTTCAGATCCAACCATAAGGGTTGAAGCTTCAAGGCAGATGTTGGAAGAGATGGATGACCAAATAAAGTCAATAAGACAGGACATCCAAGCGGCCAAGGATAGACAGAAGGCATACGCGGATTTGAAGCGTCAAGATAGAGTCTTCAAAGAAGGAGACATGGTCTTCATTCACGTATGCCCAAAGAAGAGTTCCCTATCCTTAGGAGATTACAAGAAGCTAAGTCCAAGTTATTGCGGACCGTACAAGATTCTCAAATGCCTAGGACCTAATTCTTACAGATTGCAACTCCCTAAGAGCCTAAAGGTTCACATTGTATTCCATATCAGCCTATTGAAAAAGTATGTACCAAATCCTAACCATGTACTTGACAATCAACAAGTTGTAATGCCTAGTCAAGGAGTCCTTGAACTAAGGCATGACAGGATCTTAGATGTTAGGGAGAGACAATTAAGATCCAGAACCTTGAGACAATACCTCATCCAGTGGAAAGATTATCCCGAAGAGGACGCCACTTGGGTAGATGAAGGCACTCTCAACCATCAATATCCCCAGTTTCTCTCGAGATGAGGAGAAATGAGTGGTATAGCTAGATAATCGTTCTAAACTATTGACAATGCAAGGGTCCTTAAATTTTGTATTTTTCACATAGAATGAAAGTATTCAACACATTTCTAGCTATTTTTTTGGGATCTCTTGTGTTAATTGATCCAAAATTGTCAAATTTTTATGAAAGAGGTTCTTGTGTTCTTCCCATGTAGGATCCCATTGAGATACTAGCAAGAGCATGCTAGGATATCAGCTAACTTGAGGTCCATGGTAGCAATGTGTTTGGAAAAAGTACTAAAATTAGAGTCCAATTACAAAAATAAATATGTGATTGGCTTATTGGAGAGTATCAATAATTCTTCAATCATTTTGTAGATTGATCAATATTGGTGTGGTCTCTTGATATTGGTTGGTGGAGGGGGTCAATACCTATTAATCCAATATGGGACAGATGTATGAAGATAAAAAAGAATGACCTCTTCTAAAGATAGTGTATCCGTTTTCAAGCACATAGGCAGGGTGGGTCCCGTCACTTCTAATGAGTGATGGGTTTAGTCCTCTTAAGGGGGTGGAGTAGATGGAGAAGGAGAAGGAAGAAGAGAGGTTGAGGTGGAGACTTGTTCTATGATAGGAGTGTAGTGCTTGGGCTCTACATAAATTGTACTGGAAGAGGTAGTGAAAGGGGTCTAGGCATGGACAGTTTAGCCAACCATAGCCTCTGTGATAGTTCCCATAGTAGCCTTGTGCTTCTAGGAGGTTTAAGGTTGTACTTCCTTGGAGGAAAAGGTAGTGATTATGTGGGCATCAACTAAGTAGAGATAGATGCACTTGTCAACATAGCTGATATTACAATTTGTCAAGTACTTGAAGCTACATCCTAAGATAATTTTAGGATGACCTACTCCTTTCATGTTTGGGAGAACATAAAAGAGAAATGAAATACTTCAATCTCAAGTGTGATTGTTATTTTACAATGACCCAACAATATGTAAGGTCATCCTCCATAATGATTCAACTTTACATTGGTTGGTTGTAATGATAGTTGCCCTAGTTTTCTCCAATAGTAGTATGGCAACTTGCAAGGTATTGTAGTTTGATCCCTCATCAATGAGGGTGTCAGTAGCCATTACTGAGCAAGTTGAGGTGAGATAAATGTAAAGGTATATAGCTAGAATCAGAGGCTCATTAGTGGGCTCTATGTTGCTAAAGGTGACATCTCTAATATTTACTATGGTTAGGTTCGAAGTGATGATGGCAGTGCTCAAACTATTCATAGAATATCTATTCTACACATAACATGGGACTCTCCACATTTTCCATGGATGGTTCATGGAATGGATGCCCAAGTGGATAGTGCTTCTTAATTTGGCTACCATTAAAATGGCTAATGGGTTGGTTGTCTAGGGTTTCTGGCTCAACATTTCTTGTCTTGTTGATTGCATAGATACGAAAAGGTCCAAGGTCACATAAATTTCTTTCTTACTTATGGCCTTTAATCGAGTAGAGCAAGACAAGATCTCCCTTGTTAAAAGACCTTTGTTTGAAGTGTTTATTAAACCAAGATTTACATTGAATCTTCTCAGCAATTGTGATGTGTTTGCTCTTAGGGGCACAATTCAATGATCCATAGAGATGATCAGGTGATCTCACTCGATAATCTTTTGAATAACATGATGTTTGCTATGTAGACACTCTCAAGTCCACTTTACAATAGAAGGTCTTGGATGTTTCCATAAGAATTGACCTAAATTTCATGTTTCCATAAGAATTGGCCTAAATTTCATGTTCTAAGTAAACTAAGGTCACTTATCCAAGTTCACTAGTGTCTGTCTTTGAGCAACTACTTGTCCTAGACTACCAAACCAAAGCCGACTCCTATCACACTTGGTTCAAGGAGAGTGGGAAAGGAGGGGGAGTATATGTACGTCAACCCCTCTACCCGTAAGAAAAAATCTCACTTTGTTACCCTAAAACCATATGGAGTCAAGGTTCTAATTGATTCTATGAGTCAATATTTTCTATACTATAATACTGCATCAAATTTGTAAAGAAGCTCTCAACTTACCGAGACTACCCTACCTTAGAGTGGATTTGTCATCAAGAATCATGCGCTCCTACTTCTCAAGGTTGGGTAGTTTTAGTTGTCTACTTACCTAACACATTAAATTTGTATACATAATATTAACTTTATTAATTAATTGTTTAAATTACAGTGTTCGTTCATATAATTTAAATTGCAATACACAAACAATGAAAATAATCATTTGGAAAGTAGCTTCTTTCTTTAATAGAGATTCTTATACAAGTGTTCACCTTTCGCCCATATGGAAGAATGGTACAAAGGCCTTTGTTTTTCTAATATTTCCACCCCTAACTAGTGGTGGGGCCTTAAGAAGTCCATCCTAAGTCACATAAGAGTTTGGGTGATTCCTAGGAGTCTAAGAGTTTACTAGCAAGAGTCCCATTGGCTCCCTTAACTCCTCCAATCCAAGGATCCCCAATGGAGCGACCACTCGGTATTGGGATCGGTCCAAACTCTTCAAGGTGGCAAGCTAATCTCCCCTTGGAAAAGGGACCCGTTAACTAGACTTAGGGGAGGTCTAGCATACCTTCTTTTTATATTGTTGTGCAAACTTAGTATATTAGGACATTGATTCAATTCAATCTCTCCTAAGTTCATCAAGTTAAACTTATATGCATGGTTACAAGTACAAGTAATCTTTCCTTAATAAATATTTTTACACAAATAGGAATGCAATTAGAGTAAGATCTTAACTTAGCGATAATTTTTCCAACTTAGTCCTATTTCTAGCTTCTTGGATTTTTTCTAGTTTCTCTTCAAATATTTATTTTCTATGTTTCTCTTTTTAGATCTAAATTTTGATTAATTTTCCTTCATTGGATCTCTCCTTAGTTATTATTAATGCTTCTAACTTGTTTTAGTCTTCTCTTGCAATTTTATTGTAATCTTTCTTAACCTAATCTTTGTTGTGAAGGTTGGATGTCTACCCTTATTACAATTTTTGACTATTTTTCTAGGATTTTATATGTTGGAAAATGGTTAAAATTTATCCTCATTTGTGGAATTAAGTTGGAACTTGGAATCATGACTTTTTCTTTGAAACTACACAAGTCAACAAAGTGAGTATTTTTCCTAGGAATTTTTAGACTTTTATTTTTCTCAAAGAAGAAATATATTCTCATTTTGGTTATCTCTTCACCTAAGACTCCTATTTCACTTTGTCATATTGACAAAGTGAATTGGTTCGAATATCCTAGGTTCAAAATAGTTATGTGCTCGATTTAAGTATTTCTATGTATGTTATTTAATAATTTTTTACTTAATTTTAATAATTGTAAATTTTTTTCTAAAGAGGGTACTTCTAATCAATAATTGTAATAACCTGCTTTAATTATCTTAATTCACTTTAAATTTTTCATAAATACTAAGAAACTATTTTTTCTATGTTTATATGATTTCTAAATACTTTTTTATATGTAATTTATAAATAATAAAATAAATATTTTAATATAATTATATATTTTTACATTTACATAATTTGTAAATGCTTTAAAAAATATTATTGATGGTATACCTTACTTCTCAATCCTTACTAAATTTGTTGTGGACTTTTTTCCTAATGATCCTTCTTGAATAAAAATTTTGATTTTCTTGATGCACTTTAATTATATGTAGGTAGAGATCATTTATTTAATGCATTGCAATGCCATGCAATTTATTCTATCTTTTAAAATTTGAAATTCCAAATTAATAACTTCTATTTACTCTAACATTTCCTTCTTGTTGAATTTCCATTAAGCTATAATTTTTTCCTCGAATAATAAAACTCTTTCACTTTGGTTCCTATTCATATATTAATAAATAATCATTAATCTACAAAAGAACCTAGTTTTGTATTTTGTGTGATGGCATGTTGACAAGGTTCGTGACCTTATTCGCAACTCTCGTACTCCCCACCCCAAAATACCATATCTTTAGGGCCATTGTGAGAATTGAGTGCACGTATCCTAGCTTTGGTCTTAATCAGGAGACTTGAATGGCTAGGGGATTCCTCGTGAGTATAGGGTTTATTACATTTGAGGAATATCTTTCTAAGACTTTCATTGGATCCTAGTCCTTTGTTAGGAAATAAATTAGAGATGTTGCATCCTCCTCCGGATAGTCTTTCCATTGGATAAGATATACCCTAATCGTCATGCTTCTAAGGATGAATTCCCTTACATCCATTATTCTATCAGGTTGAGGCTCAAGGACTCATTGGCTTGGTATTATAACATGTTATCATCAAGAACATGATCAAGGTTTGATGCCATGAGGCACATTCCACGGTGGATTCCGTGACGTTTTACGGTGGATTCCGTAAACTTAGATGACCGGGGCTCATACACAAAGAGGATTCTTTGTGCGAGAAGTTGATGGGGACGCCTGTCTTTTTCGGGCATTTTATTAATTTAGTGTGTACGTGGGTGATTCCATAGCGGGTGATTCCGCAAAATGCATATTAAATTAATAAACGTTTATGAGTTTAGAGTGCGCACTCGTAATAAATTAAGGTTAGGATTTATTTCTAACTAGTTGATTTATTTATGTAGCTGAAGACTGCTAGGTATTCACTTTTGTCGGTTTAATTGTATTATTTTACTAACGATTATGAATGCTTCAGTTGATGTGTAGAGATAGCAGCAGTGGCGGAGGAAAGCAATGGAGTCTAGCGAGTATTCGATCTTTGGATTATATTTTGATAGGCACCACGCCTATATTTTGTTATGTCTATTGAGACATCGATTATTGATTATTATTTTGTATGCGCCTATGCGCACGGATATGTTATTTCTATTTGGACATTGAGATTGGGCGTGCCAGACTCTATGGGCACCGTCCATTAGCTTTATTTCCTATTTTTGTAGAAAGCAAACTCAAAAGCTAAAAGCTTGTCATATTTTTGTAAATTGGGCTATTATTGAGCATGAAGATGGAAATATACATAAAATACATGCTTTGTGAAGCGCTCACACAAGGCATGGGGGGAGATTGAACCCAATTGGTCTCTTACTTCTTGTCATTCATGCTTTTACATTGTTTTTGTGCAAAAAGGTAGAGTTCATTGTTCTTGGGGACCTTCCGGGATTCACTACGTGAGCATACTGCGACCGATCTGCGCACCAGTGGTATCAGAGTGGAGCTGAGATCAAGAGCTTCCAATCGCTACCAATCTTGAGCGAAGGCGGAGCTCCAGGAACGATCAGGCTCTACAGTCAATCTCATCGCGAACCGTCGATACAGACAGACTTGTGGCGATCAAGAACCCCTGTTTCTACTGTCAGATTGCGAAGGACCAGGCTGTGCAGGCGGAGGACCACACATCCATCTCCTTCATCAAGTCGTCAAGAAATAGTGAGAAAACAAAATTCATATCTTTCATCTCTCATAAGTTTAAGCTTACTTAAGCTTAGAAGAAGCTTTAAGCTTCCAAATTTCTCATCGTGGTATCAGAGGATCCCCCCGCGTTTTTTGCGACGTGAAAAAAAACGCCCCCCCCCCTCCCCCACGAAATCACGACGTCTGTTCATTAAGCTTTTTAAGCTTAATTTCCTTAAGTCAAGTCAAGCTCTCCAAGTCACACAGGACAAGAAAGTCACCAAACTCCGGGTCCTGCGCATCAAAAGTCAAGTTTTGCAAGTCAAGTGGAATCAAGTCCTGCAAGTTCATCAAGTCGGCCTAAGTTCTACAAGTCAGCAACTCTATAAGTCGGCTAAGTCTGCAACTCTGCAAGTCAAACTAGTCAATTGAAGTCAGAACTGACTAGTGCTTAAAACTCCTAGAAGGCTTGTTCCTATGCAAAAACTCTGAACTGGAAAGTTGTTCGTGGCAAAGTGTTCTACCTATCTACAGGTCCGCAGAAGTATTTTCAGCAAACGGAGACGAAAATATTGCAGATTTTCTGAAAATTGAGAAAGAAATACCCAAAAATACATAGCCTTATAACCCCGAATTTGAGCTACGCTCATCCCGCTAACCTGATTTTTGAGTGAGAAAGGTTTATTGAGTTTTACAGGATGACGACCCCACATATGGATGATCCTATGGCTGAAGACGACCTACTTGAGCCTACCATGGAACAAAAGCTGGATCTAATCATGTTACAATTGGAAGAAGAGGGAAGGGCTAGGCAAGCATTGCAAGCGCAATTGACAAAATTACAAAGAGCATCCACCAACAAAGAAGAACCTCAAGCTGAAGATTTGATTCGCCGTACCATCGACGCCACTCTTGAAGCACAAACCATTCGCAAGGAATCAAAGATAAGTAAACGAAGTTTCAAATTTCGCACTTTCAATGGCGTACGAGAAGGAAAGACTGTTTTATCTTTCATTAGCCAGTTTGATGACTATTTCCATGAGGAAAATTATCCAAAAAAAGATAAAATCAAGTGTGTTACTAATCATTTGGTAGACAGAGCATCACTTTGGTGGACTGTAGTACGCAAGAGCATAGAATGTCCTGCTACTTGGGAAGATTTCAAGAAGAAGTTCATGCAGAATTTCCTTCCACCGAAATTTCATGAGAAGGCTATCAAGCAATGGGATTTACTTCAACAACGGGATCGTGAGACTATTCCACAATATACAGAGTGTTTTTGGAATGCACTCCTACAGCTACGCATGCTTGAAGACGTACCAGAGACGACACATAAGCGAAAGTATATATCTGGACTTCTTGGACATTACTACGCTGAAGTGAACATGTTCAAGCCTGCTACCCTTGAAGACGCCATCTCACTAGCTCACGACACTGAAGATAAGTTACGCGGAAGAGACAGACGACCACAGCAATTCCAAGCCAATGGTAATTATGGATCTAAATAATTCAATTCCAATTTTGGAAGGTTTAATCCAGGTCGTTTCTCATCACCATCTTTCCGCAAGAATTGGCCTAAACCACCTGCATTACCCTCCAATGTCAATCCAAATCCTAAGTCTATTCCACAAGCAAATCCAAATGTACCCAGACTTCCAGCCATTGCAAATAATGTAACCAAAGCCAAGCCAATAGTATGCTATAAATGTCACCAGCCGGGGCATCTCGCAGCAAATTGTCATTCAAAGAAACCACCAGCACATATCAACTATCTTGGAGCCATGGACGAAGACGAGCATGAGGATATGCCTGATTTCACTGAAGATGAGGATGATACTACTACTACTTCCAACACTTTACCAGGTATGCCTACTCCACATTCATTATTGACTATGAAATGTATGGTGCATGGAAAGGAAAGAACTATTTTGCATGATGACGGTAGTACTCATGACTTTATTTCAGCAAAATTGGTAAAGGAATTGAAATTACAGACTGTACCTACGCATTATCGCATAAAAGTTGCATTTCTAGGCACTAGGTACACAAGATTTAGAGATTCAAATTGGTTCATACATTGAAAGAAGAAATTTCTTAGTTGTTCCATTACAGTCAAGCGACATTATCTTAGGAATGCCTTGGAGACACCAGCATAATCCAAATATAGATTATTCCACGCACACAATGAATATTAATTTTCAAGGAAAATCCATTACATTATATGGTATGCATGCATCTAATATTTTTCCACTGCTTTCACATACTCAAGCAAAACGTGCATTACAAAAGAGTGCTAAATCATGTCTCATTTGGGTGAATGAATTGCAAGCAAAGGAAAATCATATGCACCCTAGGCATAAGGAATTTCTTACATATTTTAAGGACTTTTTTGCAGAAGACCTACCACCAGGTTTACCTCCTTCACGTCTAGAAGACCATAAGATTGATTTAATTCCTGGCACACAACCACCTTGCAAAGCACCATATAGGCACAATCAAATAGAGCAAGAAGAAATCCATAGTCAAGTTGAAGAATTACTAAATAGAGGCTTAATTCGACCTAGCAGTTCTCCATTCGGTGCACCTGTACTCTTAGTCAAGAAAAAGAATAATACCTATCGTATGTGTATTGACTACCGGGCATTAAACAAGATCACTGTAAAGAATAGGTATCCTATACCTAGAGCTGATGACCTTATGGACAAACTGCAAGGATCTTCTATATTTAGTAAAATTGACCTTAAGTCTGGATATCATCAGGTGAGGCTAGATAAATTTGACATATTTAAGACTGCATTTAGAACACAGTTTGGCCATTACGAATTCTTAGTCATGCCATTCGGATTGACCAATGCACCTGCTGCTTTCAATAGAATGATGAACCGCATCTTTCTGAAATATCAGTATTGTGTGATTGTTTTCTTTGATGATATTTTGGTGTTTAGTCAAAGTGAAAAAGAGCATTATGAGCATTTATCATTAGTTTTTCAAGTACTGAAAGAAAATCAATTGTTTGCAAATCCTGAAAAGAGTGAATTCTTTAAGACAGAAATTGAGTATTTAGGTCATATTGTATCAAAAGAAGGAATTAAAGTTGATCCTAAGAAAATTGATGCAATATTGCATTGGCCTGTTCCTAAAAATGTACATGAATTACGCTCATTCCTTGGTCTTGCTAGTTTCTATAGGAAGTTTGTACGTAATTTTTCATTACTTGCTTTACCATTAACCAAACTTCTTAAGAAAGGAATTGTTTATCAATGGACTGAAACTCAGTAGAAATCCTTTGACTTACTGAAACGTGCATTAACTAATGCCCCTGTTCTACAATTGCCAGACTTTAATAGACCATTCTTTCTAGTTGTGACCGATGCTAGCGGATCAGGAATAGGAGCTGTACTAATGCAAGACAATCATCCAATAGCATATTCTAGTTCTAAGCCGAAACCCTCTGAGCTCAAATATTCCACTTATGACAAAGAACTATTAGCAGTTGTACAAGCATTAAAACAGTGGAAGCACTACTTAATGGGTTCAGAATTCATGATAAAGACCGACCAGCAAAGCATTAGACATCTACTTAGCCAACCCCAAATTTCTGACCGTCATATCAAATGGGCTTCCTTCATTCAAAGTTTTCATCCTATCATTCAATACCAACCTGGAAAAGAAAATGTAGTTGCTGATGCATTGAGTAGAAGACCTGCAATTCATAATATTTATGTCATATCTTTTGATTCTTTGATTGCTATGAAAGATACATATCACCAGGATATTACTTTTCATTCTAATTGGCAAAAATTAGTTCAAAATAATTTCATTCCTGTTGATTCATTGTCATATAATGATGGATTTATGTTTTTTGAAAAGAGACTGTGTGTTACTATTCCATTCCGATCTTTTATTTTGAATGAAATTCATTGTCCCCCATATCAAGGTCATAGAGGCATCATATCTACATTACGCATGTTAACTGAAGATTTTTATTGGCCGCATATGGATGCAGATGTATCTAATTTCGTTTCTGAATGTTTGATTTGTCAAAGAATAAAGAGACATCATGGTAAATAGTATGGATTACTAATGCCTTTATCTATTCCATCTAAACCTTGGGAACATATTTCTATGGATTTCATTATTGGTTTACCAAATACTAAATCTAACCATGACATGATTTGTACAATTGTAGATAGATTTAGTAAGCAAGCATATTTCATTGCATGTAAGAAACCTTTAACAGCATCACAAGCAGCACATTTATTTTTGAAAACTGTTTTTACTAACCATGGATTGCCAAAAGTGATAATTTCAGATCGTGATTCTAGATTTTGTAACAATTTTTGGATTACACTGTTTGTAAATCGAGGCACAAAGATTGATTTCTCATATGCATTTCATCCAGAAACAAATGGACAAACAGAAGCCACAAATAGCACCATTTTAGATCTTTTACGTGCATATACTATCTCTAAACCTCAGACATGGGACACTCATTTGCATTTATTACAGTTTGCATATAACAATACACCGCACACATCTACAAAGAAAGCACCTTTTGAAGTCATTTATGGATATAGATTATCTACACTTGTTGCATCTTCGTCTAATAGAATTCAGAGTGCTGATGATATTGCTACTATGCATAATAGTATTTTTGATGAGGTTAAGGATATGATTGCTAAAGCCCAACAATCATATACCAAACAAGCTAACAAGAAAAGACAAGCCATGCATTTCAAAGTTGATGATTATGTTTGGCTTAGAATAGAAAAACGTAGACTGCAAAGTGTAGATAGACATCCAGTTGTCAAACTAGCTCCTAGATTTTATGGACCATTTAGAATCATTCATAAGATTAATGATAATGCATTCAAGTTACAATTACCATCTCATTGGAAAATTCACAATACATTTCACATTAGTTTATTGAGACCATTTAGAGGCCAATTACCTATCCACCCTGTTTATGAAAACCCACCTTTATTAGAGGAAGACACTGAAATACTTGAACCAGAAGCCATCATAGACACTGACTATATGACCACAAGAACTGGCCGAAGGTATTCTAGATATCTAGTAAAATTTAAGAACCATCCTGTAGAGGAAGCACAATGGATGCACGCTAGAGACTTAAATGCTTTCCCCACTCTGTTAGCTCCACATTGAGCCAATAGCAATTGAGGTCAATTGCTATCCCACCCCGGGGGTATGATGCCAGGAGGCACATTCCACGGTGGATTCCGTGAGGTTTTACGGTGGATTCCGTAAACTTAGATGACCGGGGCTCATACACAAAGAGGATTCTTTGTGCGAGAAGTTGATGGGGACGCCTGTCTTTTTCGGGCGTTTTATTAATTTAGTGTGTACGTGGGTGATTCCATAGCGGGTGATTCCGCAAAATACATATTGAATTAATAAACGTTTATGAGTTTAGAGTGCGCACTCGTAATAAATTAAGGTTAGGATTTATTTCTAACCAGTTGATTTATTTATGTAGCTGAAGACTGCTAGGTATTCACTTTTGTCGGTTTTATTGTATTATTTTACTAACGATTGTGAATGCTTCAGTTGATGTGTAGAGATAGCAGCAGTGGCGGAGGAAAGCATTGGAGTCTAGCGAGTATTCGATCTTTGGATTATATTTTGATAGGCGCCACGCCTATATTTTGTTATGTCTATTGAGACATCGATTATTGATTATTATTTTGTATGCGCCTATGCGCACGGATATGTTATTTCTATTTGGACATTGAGATTGGGCGTGCCAGACTCTATGGGCACCATCCATTAGCTTTATTTCCTATTTTTGTAGAAAGCAAACTCAAAAGCTAAAATCTTGTCATATTTTTGTAAATTGGGCTATTATTGAGCATGAAGATGGAAATATACATAAAATACATGCTTTGTGAAGCGCTCACACAAGGCATGGGGGGAGATTGAACCCAATTGGTCTCTTACTTCTTGTCGTTCATGCTTTTACATTGTTTTTGTGCAAAAAGGTAGAGTTCATTGTTCTTGGGGACCTTCCGGGATTCACTACGTGAGCATACTGCGACCGATTTGCGCACCAAGGTTGGATACATAACTTTTAAGAAGGCTAACATGAAACACATTGTGAACTTTCGAGTGTTCTGGAAGTTGTAACTTATAAGTATTCAGCCCCAGACACTTGGCAATCTTGTATGGCCCACAATATATAGGGCTTAGCTTCTTGAATTTCCCCAAGGATAAAGAACTCTTCTTAGGATGAACACAAATAAAAACCATGTCTCCTTCCTTGGAGATCCATTCTTGTCTTCCTAGATTGGCATATGTTTTTAATTGATCCTTGGTGGCTTGGATATCTTATCAGATAGCTTTAACTTGTTCATCTATCTCTTCCAACATCTTCTTGGAAGCTTCTAGTTTTAGGGTAGGGTCAAAAATGTTTATCAAGTTTAGGCGTTTTTGTCTATACAAAGCCTGGAATGGGGTCTTTTGGATGCTTTGATGATAGATGCATTGTAAGTAAACTCTACCTAAGGTAGATATTATATCCACTACTTAGGTTCCCTACAATAGTAAGCTCTAAGTATGTCTCAGATGGCTTGGTTGACTTGTTTAGTTTTCCCATCAATTTGAGGATGATAGGTGATGTTGAAACAAATTTGGGTACTAATGGCCTCAGATAAACTCTTCCAAAAATGACAAGTAAAGAGAGAATCAAGATAGTTGATGATTATTTTAGGCAATCTATGGAGCCTAAAGATCTCATTCACAAAGATCCTTACAATATCTCAATCCTTGTAGTTGGTTTTAACTAGAATAAGGTGATAAACCTTAGTTAGATATCCACAATGACTCAAATTGAATTGTATCCTCCTTGGATACATGGTAATCTAACTATAAAATCCATGTTGATAAATTTCCACTTCATTTGTAGGATGTCAAGTGGTTGGAGCTTTCCATTCATCTTTACGCGTTCAATCTTTACCTCTTGGCAACTTAGGCATTCAATGACATATTTAAGCACATATTCTTTGAGCTTTTTCCAATGAAAGCTTCTTCTTATAGTGTTGAGAGTCTTTTCATAGCCCGAATATCCCTAGAAAGGAGAATCATGGGCTTCCAAAGTATCTTCTTTTTGAGGTCTTGACTTCTTGGGATGCACAACCTTGTCTTGAAGTAGACAATGCCTCCTTTTGTAGAGAAGTTCAAATACTTAAATACAAAATTAGGGTTTATCTCCTTGGATAGGACTTCTTTTATCATTTTTTAATATCTTAGGTCCTTATATGCTTCCTCTTTAACCATTTCTATTATTAGATTACTAGGAATTAGCAAAATTGATGTTAGAGATGTTGTCTTGGAGGATTCTTTTGAGATAAGGGCATTGAGAAATGCTTTGTGGCTTAGGGTATCTACAATGGCATTCTCCTTACCTAGCATGTACTTGATCTCAAAGTCATACCCCTGGAAGACTTCAATCCATCGTCGTTGCCTCACGTTTAGGTCTAGTTGAGTAAAGATCTGTTTGAGACTTTTATGGTCAATGAGTAAGGTAAACTTGCTACCGGAAAAATAATGTCTTCATAATTTGAGAGTATGAATTACAAAAAGTAGCTTCAAATCATGGGTAGCATAGTTCTTTTGATGAATCTTCAGCTTTCTAGAAGAATAGGCTATCGAATGGCCTTCTTCCATGAGTACACAACCCAATATAAAAGAGCTTATATCAGTGACAACTTCAAATTCTTGGTTCAAGTTAGGTAGTTTTAGAATAGGAGCTATGATCAAGCTCTACTTAAGCTTCTCAAAGCTAGAATATTCAATGGGATTTGCCAATCAGTTCAAGGGTGTGGCAATCAAGGTGGAATAATACTTAATAAAAATCATATAGCTCCCTATCAAGCCTAAAAAACTTTGAGCTTCCTTAACTATCCTTGGGGATGCCCATTCTTATACATCTTTAGTCTTGGCAGGGTCTATCATAATCCCTCTGTCAGAGACTATAAATGCAAGGTATTCAAATTTTCCTCTTAAAGAAGGCACATTTCTTCTTCTTGGCATAGAGCTTGTACGTCCTCATTGTTTCAAGGACAACTTGGAGTTGCGATTCATGATCTTCATTCCTCTTTGAGTAGGTCAGGATGTCATCAAAGAAGACAAGAGTAAAGTTATTAAGATAGGGCCAAAAGGTATCTTGCATCAGTCTGTTAAAGGTTGTGGATGCATTGGTTAATCCAAAACACATCACAATGAATTCATAATGGCCATATCTTATGTTAAATGAAATTCTTGGAAGGTATTATTCTTTGATCCTTATCTGATAATAGCATGATCACAGATCAATCTTTGAGAAGATCTTTGCACCTTGAAGGTAGAGTTAAGTAGTTCCTCTATCCTTGGAATTGGATATTTGTTCTTGATTGTCACCTAGTTTAATCCATGGTAGTTGATGCAAAGACGGAGGGTTCTATCCTTCTTCTTTTGGAATAACACCGAGGCTTTGCATAGTGAATTACTGGGCATGATGTATCCTTGATCCAAAAGTTGCTTGAGTTGTTTTTTCAACTAAATGGCTTTTGGAATGGGCATACAATCGGGTTGCTTTGCTACTGGTGTATTCTTAGTGCTAGCTTAATCTCATGATCAACTTCTATTGGTTGTTGAGATATCGAGCTCCACTCGTGATACGCCAGGGTGACCGTTGTGTATTTATGTCACCGACTTGTCAGTTGCAGACGCGGTTGGTACACCGCCCATGAATAATAGCTACATGATAGCTATCCTTATCTACTCTAGTTTGTGGCTCAGTTAGTATGCCACCTTAGTTAGTTGAGTTTGTTTTGAGACCCATATAGAGGGTTCTTCTATTTCTTTGTACTTGAGTTCTTTTGGCTTACACAACTAAGAAGAGGAAAACTGTTTTCAGCCTCCACCCTTATGTGTCTTCCCCCATTGTGCAAGCAAGAAAGCTTCAAGCGAGACTCCTTCCTTCTCTCCCACAATCTTGACATGGTATCAGAGCCTTGTTCGTGGTAAGGAGCTCAAGAAAGCAAGCCAAGCTCGCGGTGGTCTGGTAAGAGGAGCAGTGTTGCTTTCATTTTCTGTTTTGGGAGCAGATCTCTGCAGGTAGCACAGCCGGAAATTGCAGGAGTGCATTGTCTCAGGTTGAGACGCCCTTCGCGGTGAAGCAAGAGGGCAGTATATGTTGCGGGAGAGGGCTTTAGCCCTTGGCGACCTTGTTTTTTTTATTTGAGGCCATTTCGGGGCCTGTTCTGCAGACGGAAGTTTTCTGCACGCACTCAGGAAAAGGCTCAGTTTTATGCTGTGCGACCACTGTTCTACAGGTCGGTGAAAAGTTACTGTAGAAATTGCATCGTATGCTTGTGCGCAGAGACATTGGGAGTTTCAGAATCATCCTTGGTTCCTGTTTATGCAAAATCGTCACTAGGAAGTGACTGTGTGGTCAAATACCACTTTCGCCAGTTTTGCAGATTTGCCCTTGTGAGGGTGAAGCTGTGTTTTTTTGCAGTGACAGAATTTCTTGCAGTATTCTGTAATGGCGTCTGATTCTCTTTCACAGATTGTCACTGAAAAGCTTGACAAGAACAACTTCCAGGCATGGAAGTTTAGAATGACGAATTTCCTTATGGGAAAAGGATATTGGGAATTTGTTGCAGGAAATGAAGAAGAACCAGTTCTTCCTGATGTTCCCAATCAACAACAAATGCAGGCATTTAAAACATGGCATGAGAGAGCCAGGAAAGTTATGTATTGGCTGTCTATCAGCATTTCAGACTCTATGATTGTGCATATTCAGGATGCAAGTACGCCAAAGGAGGCATGGGATACTTTGTCAAAAATGTATAGCACAAATACGCAAGCCAGGAAAATGCAGCTCAAGCAAGAGTTGCACAATGTGCAAAGAGAAAATATGAGCATCAACGACTACCACATGAAGGTGAAGAAGATTGCAGATGCACTTGCTTCCATTGGGTCGCCAGTGGAAGATGATGATTTAGTTTCCGTGACCTTGAATGGTCTAGGAAAGGATTATGCACAGTTTCGGACATCCATTTCAGTTCGTGAAAGATTTCCTGATTTTGAGGAGTTGATTGCTCTTCTAATTTCTGAGGAACAGAGAAATGGTGGTGCATCTTCTTCAGGAGGAACTTCAAAAGAAGCTGTCTTCTACTCAAATGCTGGAAGAGGTAGAGGCAGAGGTAGAGGAGGCCGATTTGGAGGCCGTGGCAGAAATCAGAATATGCAGCAAACTCAAGAAAACCAGTCCTATGGAGGAGGACGTGGTAACTCTAGAGGCAGGGGGAGCCAAAGAGGTCGTGGTGGATGGCAAAGAGGCCAAAATGCAAACAGTAATGTTGAATGCTACTACTGTGGTAAAATGGGTCATATGGCTAAAGACTGCTATAAAAAGCAGAATGACATCATGAATGGAAAACTGCAACAAGGGAATTATGCATCTTCTAGTAGACAGGGTGATGACAGAAATGAGCATTTGTTCATGGTGCAGCACATGAACAATTCTATGACAAGTGCAGAAGAAAGCAATGATGTATGGTATGTTGACTCAGGTGCATCAAACCACATGACAGGTCATGCAGAATGGATGGAGGATGCAAGGAAAATGGAAAAACCAGGATTTGTGGAGACTGGTGATGATACTGCACATCCTATTGTGCAGATTGGAAAAATTCCCTTGTCTATGCAGGGTGGGAAAAAGAAATACCTGTCCGATGTATTTCATGTCCCGAATATTACCAAGAATCTGGTTTCAGTTGGTCAAATGGTTGAACAGGGCTTGCAGGTCAGATTTAATCCTCATGGATGCTTTGTTGAGGATATGAAAAATAAAGGTCGCTTGATAGCAAAAGGAAAGAAGAAGGGCAGAATGTTTACATTGGATGCAGACATGTCTGAATTGAGTGCAGCAATGTTTGCACATGGGACCGGTGTAGTTGCAGATATTGATATCTGGCATAAACGCATTGGTCATGTTAATATACAGCGACTTAAATCAATGCAGGCCCAAAATATTGTTGCAGGATTGCCCAAATTCAAGGTTGCAAAAATGCATAAGGTATGTGAAGCCTGTCAGTTTGGAAAACAGGCAAGAAAACCATTTCCTAGACATGTTCAAGAGAGTGAGAAGCCATTGGAATTAATTCACTCTGATGTGTGGACAACTAAAGCTGCATCTCTTGGAGGCTGTCATTATTTTGTCAGTTTTATTGATGACTATAGCAGAAAAGTTTGGGTGTATTTTATGAAAAAGAAAAGTGAAGTTTTTGGGCATTTCAAAACTCTTAAAGCTATGGCTGAAAAAGAAACAGGTCTGCAAATAAAATGCCTAAGGTCAGATGGAGGGGGAGAGTACCTCTCAAATGAGTTTGCAAAGTTCTTGCAGGAGCATGGCATAAAGCAGCAATATTCATGCAGTTATACCCCACAACAAAATGGAATTGCAGAAAGGAAAAACAGGCATATTGGAGAGGTATCTCGTGCCATGCTCAATGAAAAAGACTTGCCAGATTTTTATTGGGCTGAAGCAGTTGCTACAGCAGTCTACATAATGAACAGGACTCCCACTGCAGCAATACATGGAATGACTCCAGAGGAGAGGTATACTGGTAGGAAACCAGATATTTCTCATTTGAAAATTTTTGGTTGCATTGCCTATGTACATGTGCCAGATGAGCTGAGATCCAAGTTGGATCCAAAAGCTGAGAAGTGCATCTTTATTGGTTACTCTCTGCAGCAAAAAGGGTATAGATGCTATAACCCTTCTACTCGTAAGTTTACAGTGAGCAGAGATGTTGTTTTTTATGAGATGAGTAGCTGGTATAAACCAGTAAATGTGATTGATGATGAAGATGCAAAAAATGGTAATGCTACACAGAATTCACAGCAGCAGTCACAAAATATTAGTGGACCTGGAGCGTCCTCTAGCAGTGGTTCACATTCTTCGCCATGGACAGGCAGATTGAGATCAGGAGAATCTTCTCAAAGCAATGCAGATAGTGGTATGCAGGTATCACGAAAAGGAAAAGAGAAGGTTGATCAGCCCATGTTTGATGTGAATGCAGGTCACTCTTATGTGGATGGTGAATCCAGTGGCTCAGAACAGAGCATTGATGATGAGTTGGGTATTCCTTCTATTGTTACACCTGGAGTAAGGAAGACCAGGGATGTTTTGAGAGCACCTGGGAGTGAACCTACTTTGCGCAGGTCTACAAGAGCTAGGTATCCTGTGGATAGGCTGAAATATGATGGATTTACAGCCATTCACTATGCATATATGGTCAAAGTGATACAGGAACCAGAACCCACATCTTTTGAGCAAGCCATGGGAAAAGAAAAATGGGAGAAAGCCATGGATGAAGAAATGGATGCCTTGGAAGCAAATGCTACATGGGAGTTAGTACCTTTGCCTAAAGGTAAGAATGCAATTGGCTGTAAGTGGGTTTATAAGGTGAAGCACAATGCTGATGGTTCTGTGAATAGATACAAGGCAAGATTAGTAGTCAAGGGGTATGCACAAACATATGGCATTGACTATGAAGAAACATTTAGTCCGATTGCAAGGATGGCAACCGTAAGAGCAGTCATTGCTATGGCTGCATCAAAGGGATGGTCTTTACATCAGATGGATGTAAAGAATGCCTTCTTGCATGGTGATTTGCAAGAAGAGGTCTATATGGAGCAGCCACCAGGTTATGTGCATGCTGTTCATCCTGAGTTTGTTTGCAGGTTGAAGAAAGCCTTGTATGGCTTGAAGCAAGCACCTAGAGCATGGTCTGACAAGATAGGACAGTATCTTGTCACTATTGGCTTTCAGATTTCCAAGGCAGATTTCTCACTTTATGTGAGAAAAACAGAGAAAGGTGTTATGCTACTTGTCATTTATGTTGATGATTTGATTATGACAGGTGACAGTGTTGAAGATATCCTTCATGTGAAAATGCTATTGAAGCAGAAGTTTGAGATGAAGGATTTGGGAGAGCTGCGTTATTTCTTGGGCATTGAGGTGATTAGATCACCAAGTGGGATACAGCTCTTGCAGAGGCAGTATGGATTGGACATGCTGTCCAAATATGGGATGACAGGCTGTAAGCCTATTTCAGTTCCTTTGGAGCAAAATGTGAAGCTGAGCACAGATGCAGGTGAGCTTCTAGAAGACCCTACTATGTACAGACGCATAGTAGGAAGTTTGATTTATATGACTATTACCAGGCCAGATTTGAGCTATGCTGTTGGATTGGTAAGTCAGTTTATGCAGGCTCCAAGGAAACCACATTTGGATGCGGCTAGACGCATACTCAGGTATGTGAAGTCCACATTGCAGTATGGACTATTTTATGAGACTGGGGTTCAGATACAATTGCATGGATACACTGATGCTGATTGGGCTGGTAGTATTTCTGATAGACGATCTACCAGTGGATATGTATTCTCTTTTGGGAGTGCTGCAGTCACTTGGAGCAGCAAGAAACAGCCTACAGTTGCCTTGTCGAGCACAGAGGCTGAGTACAGGGGTGCAGCAATGGCTGCATGTGAGGTAGCTTGGTTGCATAAGCTACTTTATGATATGCATCAGTCTACAGATGGGCCAGTTGTCATTTATTGTGACAACATGAGTAGTATACACTTGGCAAATAACCCAGTCTATCATGCTAGAACAAAGCACATTGAGGTGCATTATCACTATGTGCGAGAGAGGGTTTTACTAGGTCTTATTGATCTAGTTTATGTCAGCACAGAGGATCAGGTAGCTGACATATTCACGAAGGCATTGGGCGCAGAGAAGCTGCGCAAGTTCAGAGACCTGCTTGGTGTGCAGGAATTGGGATTGAGCTCGAGGGGGAGTGTTGAGATATCGAGCTCCACTCGTGATACGCCAGGGTGACCGTTGTGTATTTATGTCACCGACTTGTCAGTTGCAGACGCGGTTGGTACACCGCCCATGAATAATAGCTACATGATAGCTATCCTTATCTACTCTAGTTTGTGGCTCAGTTAGTATGCCACCTTAGTTAGTTGAGTTTGTTTTGAGACCCATATAGAGGGTTCTTCTATTTCTTTGTACTTGAGTTCTTTTGGCTTACACAACTAAGAAGAGGAAAACTGTTTTCAGCCTCCACCCTTGTGTGTCTTCCCCCATTGTGCAAGCAAGAAAGCTTCAAGCGAGACTCCTTCCTTCTCTCCCACAATCTTGACATTGGTGAGGGAAGTTTTGTTAGCTCTTCAGGAAAAAAATTTACATATTCCTTTACCCATGATGTTTCTTCATTAGTTTTCTTTCCTATGTCAACCTTATTAAGTTGAGACTAACTCTCCTTTTTGATCCAGGAATGTGATTTGAACTTTCTCACAATGAAGATAAGTGTCATTGGGGATTAGCTAATCCATTTCTAGCAAGCACTCGTAAGCTCTTACATTCATGACTCTAAATCCCATATTGGAAAGATTTCCTCCTAAGTTAAATTCAACTCTTCTAGTATGTTGAGTAGAAATTACATCTTTCGCATTTGCAAATTCCACTAACAACTTAAATGTAGCCACTATTTACTCATAGCGTTTTTACACACTTTGATGAGATAAATGAGTGGGTGCATCCACAATCAATCAAAATCTTACACGTTTTATCTTGGTAGGTTTCTAGGGTTTGGATTTCTAAGAACTAGCAATTGGGACCCTTCTTGTTGAGAGCAACATGTACCGTTGCTCTTTTCATATCTGCTTTTAAAGTGGGATCTTTACCTTCGTCTATTCCTTTGTTCCTCCCTTTAAATGATACTCCAGCTACTTTACCTTCTATGGTTGAAACTACTCAATTATGGCCATGAAATTATCCTTGGTAGATTGGTTGACCTAACTTTGGATGTTGTCTCTTTTGAAGTGGCTGGGTTCATTGCAATGGAAACATCTTGCTATCTCCTTGTTGTTGATTGTGTTGATAAAGTTTTCAATTATACTTATCTTGTCCTTCTTTCTTTGACAAGTCTGGTATTGTCCTTGGATCCTCTTGACATAACCTTGCGGTCCTTTGTATGGAAAAATTTTTCCCCAAAATCAACCATTCTTGGATGTTGATTAAAGTTTTTTCATAATGGGTCTTGCTTGAATTAATGTGTCTTGTAAGTAGAATGGGTGCATTGCTTCGAGATGAGTATCCAATGGAGGGTTTAGTCCGTGACAAAACTTTGACACCTATTGGATGATGTCCATGGGTAGAGCATACTTCAAAAGGGATACAAATCTAGAATAGTAGGCTACCAAACTTAATCTAAATTACTTCAAGCTAGAGAATTCAATCATTTTTAGCACACAAAATACCGGTGGGAGGTATCGCCCACGTACAACTTACTTCAGTTTTTCCCAAGTAATGGTTGCTTCCACAACCCCTTGGTCCTTGCACCATTGTATCTACCAAATTTGGGCTTAGGCGATCAACTTTAGCTTAGTTATTATTGCCTGATTAGGAGGAATAGTACCTGTAGAAACAAAGTAATCCTCCATACATTCTATCCAAATTTTGACTTCAGACTTGATATCCTTTCCTTTGCTATCAAACTCGGGCAATTTTATTTACTTGAGAATGAGTTTCTTCTCTTGCACTTCAACTAGGGTAAGCATAGGATGAAGGCATAATACCCTAGTTTTGTTAACATTTGTAAGATTAGTTGCAGGACTTCAATGCTTACAATATTCACCTCTCTTTAAGGATTTTAATACCTAATGTTACTAAATTGATTTCTTATTACGCATTCTCTATTTAATAAATTTACATCACTAAATTAATAACTCACTTTTCTTTAAGTGTTGATGATGATTTAGAAACTAGTATTCCTAGTGCATAACTTAATGGGGTGATTAGAGCACTGTGACGAGGATATCTGGTATAGGCAATACAAGTTATGAAGGGGGAAGGAAGTGTTTGCCAAGTGTAAGAGTGTACACAAGAACCGAAGAGTTACACATAAATGAAGATGGATTGAGTTCTAAGAAGAGGAAGAGTGTTAGAATTGTGTATATGTATTTATTTGTGAATCCGAGGACGCCTGGGAACGTTTACTTGTGTGTAGTGAGCATTGCATTCATTTGGGGTCATCATCTCCCTAATTACAAGTCAAGGTTTAAGGTATTTTCTCTCTTAATGAATTAAGAAGAGAAGTACTTATTTCACTAAGAAAGACGAGAGAGGTAATTCTATCAGTAAAAGATGAGAGACGTGATCCTCTGGAAGTGAGGAGAGAAGTGATTTTCCCTTTCTAAGGTCTAAGATGACACAAGATTTTGTGTGGAAGTCAATCTTAAGGTTGAAGCCCAAGGCAATCTAATGAACTCTCCTTATCTATGGCTCAAGGTGGTTGCATGGACCATAAGTTAAGAATAGAGTTTAAAAAGTTACTTTTCCTAAAATAGACATGGTGAAACCATTTTTAAAATATCTCACGATAGAAACCCGATCTCAAAAAACAGCCTGCGATAGTGATTAGAAACGACAAGATCTACAAATTTTGTGTTGGATGTTTTTCCATGTGAGCAATGTACAAAGAGATATTCCAAAATTGGTGCTACAGAGAGTAGGTCCTAGAACAACCACATCTTGCATAAAGATCAACCTTTCCAATCTTAGCACTCAAGTCTCTCTCCAAGAAGAAAAGCTATTGGAGCCTATAAAAGAGAGGCTCTCCTTGGGTGTGGAGGAGGTGCAGGATGCATCACTTTGCATGCATGCAAGAGGAGGAGAGAAGGTAGTTCAAGTCTCACAAAGTGTTGTGGAAGCTCTGCTGAAATCAAGTACCAAGAAGAGAGCCCTACACATATTGCATAGGAGAGAAGAAGAGAAATCAAGAAGATCAAAGGAGCCAACTTTTGAGTTGTGCAAGTGATTGCTGGTTGTATACCATGCAAGGATCTGTATAAGTTCAAGCTTGCCAACCCTCGACTTGTGCAAGTGCTGCGAAAGCTGTGCTGAAATCAAGATCCCTACACATATTGTGTAGGAGAGAAGGAGAGACTCAAGAAGGATCAAAAGGTGGCAACTTCCAAGTTATGCAAGTGTTAGCTGGTTGTATACCGTGCAAGGAACCGTGATCTTGTTCCCAAGATCTACAAGTTAAGAACTGGTTTATATGTAATGCAGGAGCTTGCTCCTTGTCAATAATATAACTCTACAAGGGGGGGGTCTTCCAGTCCCTAGTGTGTTGTCAATCTCTCTCTCTCTCTCTCTCTCTCTCTCTCTCTCTCTCTCTCTCTCTCTCTCTCTCTCTCTCTCTCTCTCTCTCTCTCTCTCTCTCTCTCTCTCTCTCTCTCTCTCTCTCTCTCATTTGTTCTCTCTCTACACCAGCATAATATTTACCATATATCTTTTAAGTATATAAGAAGGTCGAACATGTACCTCAGATCTTATAACACCTAAATCCACAAATTTTAAATTTACAGCATAAGATTAGTATGAAGTACACAATCTTGCAAAAATTTGAGACTCTTTTACTATCCACGACTCATAATAAGACTAAGTAGGTTTCTTTATTGCATTAAGTAGATAATTGGAATCAATCTAGGGAGACTTCTAGGTTATAATAGTCCTACTTGTGAAATTCATATACATCAATGGTTTTGTATTTTGGAGGTTTATCAAATATATTTAGAAATTTGTATTTTTGGGGAAGATTTAGAAAACTATATTTAAAATAATTATGGTGATGCAAGTGCTCTAAAATGGTGACACGCTTGACTAGGGGAGTATAGAGTACTTGATCATAAAGATAATAGTTCTAGTGAAACCATTCTCTACCTATTTTGAGGATAGGATATAGGAGTGATTCTTCGAAGATGAATAGCTTGACTAACTTAAGATATTCCATCCACTTGATTCTCTTAAGATTGTTTTGGAGATAGGCAAGTCAATTGGCATTGATGAAGCAATAGACTCTACTTCATGTGCATCAATGCTCCTAATACAGTGGTGAAGGGTTGTACATATGCTCCAAGATCCTCATGAAGCAATCCGACCAATAATCAAATTCAAGGAAATGCATCATTGAGATAAGTATTACTTGGAATAAAAATAATTTTTGTCAATCTTCATTACTCTGAAAGAGATTCCACCAAGAGTTAGAGGGTGAATCTTTTTGCATCAAACGTTTCTTTAAAAAAGGTTACAAAAAATATTCATATATACTAATCCTATTTTTCTCTAATGTCACATGTGACATGCCCACTCTAAGACATCCTCAAGGGCAAGATTTAGTGATTCATCGATATATTTTCTAGATGAGGCTCTTTGGTACTCTTTTAAATAACACAAGGTTTGTTGCCTAGACTCTCTCGAGTCCACTTTGCAATGGAAGGTCTTGGCTATTCCCACGAGAATCTACCTAAATTTTGTATTCTAAGTAAACTAAGATCACCTATCCAGGTTGACTAGTATCGGTCTTCAAGCAACTCCGTGTGCTAGATTACTGACAAAAGCCAACTCTTATTGCACTTGGTTGAAGGAGAGTGAGAAAGGAGGGAAGTATACATACATCGAATCCTTTGCTCGTAAGACAAAGTCTCACTATGTTCCCCTAAAATGATATAGAGTCAAGGTTCTAATTGATTCCATGGGTCAACATTTCCTATACTATAACACATGGAATTTGTAAAAAAAATCTTGGTTTATTGAGTCCACCCCACCTTAGGGTGGATTCTGCCCTCTACTTCCCTCCATTGGGTAGTTTTAGTTGTCTACTTACCTAACATATTTAAGTTGTATATATAAAATCAACTTTCTTAAATAATCCTTTTAATCATTGTGCTCGTTTATGCAATTTAAATCACAACACACAAACAATGAGAATAATCCTTTGGAAAGCAGCTTCTTTATTTAATAGAGATTTTTATACAAGTGTTCACCTTCTATCTATACATAAGAATGATACGAAGGTCTTTATTTTTCTAAGATTTTCATCCTTAACTAGTACGAGAGCTCATGAAGTCCTCCTAAGTAATGTAGGGTTTGGGCGATTCCTAGGAGTCTAATAGTTTGCTAGCCAAAGCCCCCCGATCATCCTTAACTCCTCCTATCCAAGAATCTCCCTACAGAGCAACCTCTCATCGTCGGGATCGGTCTGAACTCTTCAAGGTGGTAAGCTAATCTCCTCAAGGAGTTGACCTTATAGAACATATAATTACCATGTGAGTTCAAAGGAAATAATATTTTATTTAGTAAAATTAATAAACTATATTTATAGAATGGATTTTTAAATTATGATCTAGAAAAAATTCGTAAGTTTAGTAGAGTAAAAGGGGTCATTTTATGGTCTTATAGCGTATAAAGAGAGGGTAGTTCTTAATACCCTTTGAAACATGTTATATAGATGATTTCTTGTAAGTGCATCCCTAGGGCTAATCCTCCCTTAGAAAAAAGACCTATAACTAGCCTTAGGGAGGTCTAGCATGCTTTCCTTTTTATCATGTTCCAAACTTAGTATATTAGGATGTTGATTCAATTCAATCTCTCCTAAGTACATCAAGTTAAACTTATAAGCATCGTTACAAGCACAAGTAATCTTTCCTTAAGCACTATTTTTACACAAATTGAGAGCCAATCCCTCTATCTCCTCCTTTCACTCTTCCTCTCTATTCTCCTCTTCTTTTTATCTACTTCTACCTCTCTTATTCTCTTCTCTTCCCCTATCCCCTTACTTTTTTCTTCCTCTTCTCCTCTTCCCTTCTTTTCCTCCTCCTCTTCCCACTTCACCTCTTTTCCTCTCTCTCTCTCTCTCTCTCTCTCTCTCTCTCTCTCTCTCTCTCTCTCTCTCTCTCTCTCTCTCTCTCTCTCTCTCTCTCTCTCTCTCTCTCTCTCTCTCTCTCTCTCTCTCTCTCTCTCTCTCTCTCTCTCTCTCTCTCTCTCTCTCTCTCTCTCTCTCTCTCTCTCTCTTTGTGCAACTGGTGCATGAAAGGCAATAGAGTGCTAGCTCAAGTCTTAGATTGAATCTAACACTTTATAACCTTGAAAAGCTTAACCTTCTCATTTTAATAAGGAAATAATAAGTTTTTTTTAAAGACTCCCTCATTTTTATCAATGGCCATTATGACTATAATCACATTTATCAATGCTCATTGAATCTCATTCTTCTCATTTGATCTCATGGTGGCATGGTGTTCTTTGATCTCATTGTTGCCTGCTCAACTGTGCATTCATGGATTTTGGTGGAATTGATGTGGTGGAGTTTGATTCTTTTTTATAGTGAGAATTTTCTTAAGGTTATACACGTTAAGAGCATGCCTCTTCTTTACATGTGGGTGATTGACATGTCATCATCTTGAAGTTAGGGGATAAGTTGGATTGCAAGACTTGTGGGATAGGACTCCTCACGCTTTTGTGGTGAGACATTGAAAGTCCATGATTATAAGCACAAGGTAGAATAGAATTATAAAATAGCTCTTATTTCAAGTATAGGGTTTATTACATTTGAGTAAGATCTTTCTAAGACTTTCATGGAATCCTAATCCTTTATTATGAAAGAAATTAGAGATGTTTTTTATATAGGGTGTCCTCATCCATCCAACCGGCATCATCCTCAAGATAGTCTTTCCATTGGATGAGATATATCATAATAGTCTTGCTTGTAAGTATGCATTCCCTTACAGCCATTATTCTATCATGTTGAAGCTTAAGGACTCCTTGGCTTGGTATTACAACTTATTGATCATCAACAACGTGATCAAGGTTGGGTACATAAATTTTTAGAAGGCTAGCATGAAATGCACAATTGTGAACTTTCAAGTGTTTTGGAAGTTGTAACTTTTAAGCATTGAGCCCCAGACACTTGAGAACCTTGTATAGCCCATAATATCTAGGGCTTAGATTCTTGAATTTTTCCAAGGATAAAGAGCTCTTCTTAAGATAAACACTAATAAAAACCATTTCTCCTTCCTTGAAGATATGTTCTTGTCTTCCTAGATTAGCATATGCTTTCTATCAATCCTTGGAGTCAAGATATCTTGTTTGATAGCCTTAACTTGTTCATCCGTCTCTTCCAGCATCTTCTTGAAAGCTTCTACTTTTAGTATAGGGTCACAAAATTCAAATGGAGTTGAGGATTCTTGTCCATACAAAGCTTAGACTTGATACTTTGATGATAGGATGCATTGCAAGGAAACTTTACCAAAGGTAGGTATTATATCCATTGCTTAGATTCCCTACAATAGTAAGCTCTAAGTATGTCTCTGTGATGACTTGGTTGACTCATTCAATTTGCCCATCAGCCTTGAGGATGATAAGCAGTGTGCTGAGTGAAACAAAGATGGGTACCAATGGCCTCAAATAAAATCTTTTAAAAATGACAAGTGAAGAGAGAATGATGACGTTGAATGATCCTTTTAGGCAATCCATGCAGCCCAAAGATCTCCTTCACAAAGATCCTTACAATATTTGAAGCCTTCTAGTTGTTTTAATTACTGGTATAAGGTGAGCAACCTTACTTAGCATATCCTCAATGACTAAGATTGAATTATATCCTCCTTGGACATAGGGTAATGCAATTACAAAATTGTTGGGACCAAAAACGAGCCAATGAGTCCTTAAGTATGCATTCCCTTACATCCATTATTCTATCATGTTTAAGCTTAAGGACTCCTTGGCTTGTTATCCAAAATATTATTTTCATGTTTTCTTTCCTCTAACGTTATGCTACATTGCAAAGGGATAAGGGCTAACCCATGCTACTATGCCTCTTTAAACTTAAATAAATCAAAGCCTATATGTGATAATATGCAATGAAATTAGAACTTATTCAAATCGTATCTCTTTTCAACCCTCTTTCTCCTAGCACTTAGGTTTTGCTTTCGTACATAGGTATAAAATGATTTTATAGTTATTTTTCGTATAAATAAGAAATAAATACACACTTCTCACACATAAATGGAGGTAGGCTAAGACAATCCTCATGCCCTATCCTCATTATACATCCACATACGCTGTCTTAATTTTTTTTTATTTTTCACACATTAAAACTAATTTCTCCCTATTTTTTACTTCAAAAAGACTATTTGTAATGATTTTTCAATTTATTTGAGGAAAAATTACTGATTTTCATTTACATGACTAATATGAACTATGATCCATCAGCATATCAATTATTATTCTATGCAGACAATATTGAACCCTCAAAACCCAACAAAATCTCCATTTTCGCATTAAATCTTGCATCTTGAGTTTTTTTAATTTAATATTTTTTATGTAAACGACTAAAAGTGACTGATTTTTTTAATATTTCAAACTTAAGCAAACATAACTCAAGCATTTTCAACCAAGTTTCATGGTAGATGCAAGGGATACAACATAATATGTAATAAATCAATACTTACGCTAAATCTCATATACGTGATGTATTGTATTTCAAAAAACGAAGCCTCTTGATGCACTCACATAGCCACTTATACTCATCTTTATACTGACTCCGTTCCTTGCATCTTATCACTAGAGCCCCAAGAGAGACACCAAGGAAAAGGGGATTCTACTACAAGAAAATCTATCTTGTAACATCAACAAGCTTTTATTTCATTCTTTTGATGACCAAAACAAAGAAAACAATAAATCTTCACGTAGCAGCATAGTAGATAGCTCCCACGGATTTGATAGAATCAACCATAATCTTCAACATCTTTATAAAATCCATCAATAGAACAAAGAACATAAAAGAATACACCATTTTTGAATGGAAATCAAGCACATAGTATTCATCTTCAATGGCTTCATAGATTTCTTTCTCAATCTCTCATAGAAAGATACATTGTTTTGATAGAATTGGCTCTCTCTCTCTCTCTCTCTCTCTCTCTCTCTCTCTCTCTCTCTCTCTCTCTCTCTCTCTCTCTCTCTCTCTCTCTCTAACTCTCTCTCTCTCTCTCTCTCTCTCATTTTGGATAGCTGGACCTCATCAGTTGTATCACAGTTTGTCTCATAGGCCAATTTTGGTCTTTAGAAGACGTTAATATAACTCTCTCTCTCTCTCTCTCTCTCTCTCTCTCTCTCTCTCTCTCTCTCTCTCTCTCTCTCTCTCTCTCTCTCTCTCTCTCTCTCTCTCTCTCTCTCTCTCTCTCTCTCTCTCTCTCTCTCTCTCTCTCTCTCTCTCAAAATAATACATCATCTCCTCACTAAAATACTCAATAATGACTTTCAATAATCCTTATTAGGTCGTGGATGCACCTCCCAAAAGGTATGTTTATGTCGAAGAGGCACCAGAGCCACTACAATGTCTCTTCATAGCTCACTTCTGTCTCTATCACTCCAGTCTTCTATTCAGTCTTCAGCCTACTTCTTCCATTTGTTTTAGCTCTTTTGAACTTAGATTCATCCTTTCCAAAAGTTAGAAAACTTTTTCAAAGTCACACGTACATTCTATAGAACACTTACAGAAGATCTATAGAATAGAACAGAATAGGAACAGAGCAGAGACAGAAGGTCTACAAAAGGTTTATAGAGAGTTACAAAAGGTCATCAGAGAACATCAAATTGTCATAAATCATACTAAAACCATTCCAAACTATAAAAAAATATTCAATAAGCTTTTAAAAGATTTCAACCTTCATCAATCATCAATCTATGCTTCATACAAAAGAAAATCAGAATAAAATAGAAGCTATACAAAAGGTATCAGAACCTCAACAGAACCTATCAAAACAGCACAGAGACTTATATGTCTACTAAGAATCATCGTGAAATTTCAAAAGATAATCAATATCATTCAAAAAACTCTCAAATACTTCCATTAACAACTAAACATAACTCAAAATCCATCAAAAATCAACAATTTAGGCCTCAAAAACAACAAAAATCAGTCAAAAATTAAGTCTTTTTCCAGTTTTTTTCCACTCTCAACATATCCCCACACTTAGAAAGAAAGCGTCCTTGCGACCTAAGGAAAAGAAGAATGTACGTTCAGTAAAGAGCTCAATTTGATCTTCTTTAGTATCTTCAATAATCACCCCAAACGAGGACCCCAACTTATCACCTATATATCTAGAAAACATTACAACGAAAGAAAAACACCCTTTTGGATATTATCTCCATTTTTTTAAAAAAAGGTTAGCAATCACAAAGTCATAAAGGATATAAGAGTTTTCTTTGAATCAACATCATCTTCTACTAGCTTGTGGTCCAACATCTTCTTCATCAATCCATCTTCAAGTTCAACTCTATCCAACAAACATAAACAATATATACATACCACATATACAACTCACACAGATACAACACTAGGTAATATGAATGGCATATGCCCCCAAAAAATGGAGAGCACAGAAAAATACTTACATTAAAGAAAAAGAACTCCATTGCTAAGCAGGATGTAGACACTTCTTCTTAAACTGCATGCTAGACTTGAGACGCTCTAGAGTTTTACTTTCATCTACAAAATGCAAAGGCACATTTTGGAGGAACTGTATACAACACATCCTTTCCAGCAAAATAAGAAACCTGGTAGGGAAATATTGTGCGAAGTAATACAGAATATCCATCTAAGCAGTAGTCACATCCACATTTGGATTGATGATCAAATGGGGGATACACTTGCGAGTGTTCAGATTAGACTGATGATGCATAAAAGCAAGGTACCAGCCAAAGTGAGCTACACATACAGAGGTATCCTAAGAATAAGCATGCAGGCGAGCAAAATGAAGGTAAGAGTTCGAACATGCTGTAGAGGTATCCTAGGACCCTGGAATGAAGTATCCAACACAGATTGAGGAGGAAGGTTAATGTAATCGGAAGGAGAGGGGAATTGAATAAGATGAGATAATTGTAAAGGAGGATAGGATAAATCATAAAAAGAAGGGAAATGAAGAGATAAGGAAGATGGAAGAGACGAAAAATTCAGCAAAAACTTATGAAGGGAATCTATTGAGAAAACAGAAGGAATAGGAGAAACTACAGGAGAAGGTTCAGAAGGGGTAGGCGATGATGTCGGATCAACAATGAAAGGGCAAAAAGTAAAAATAGGAATGTGAGGGGAATTAGAAGGAGTAAAAGACAATAGAGGAATAGTATCAGGGTTGAAAGTGAGGAGGAAAATATACAATGGAAAACGATAGGACATAAGAGAATAAGACAAAAGATCAATGGGATCTAATGGATAAAAAGAACAACAAGAAGCAAGACCTTGGAAAAAAGAATCAATGAATAATGGATGATTAAAAATATGACGCAACAGTTGAGTTTGCAAAGGCTGGATATCAGATTTGTGGAATACACCCTTGAGACAACAAGGTTCCAAAGCAACATCCTCCGAAGGTAGATGCTAAGCATGTCCCTCTACACCAAGACGTCTGCTCATGATAATGCTTCAAACTATATGCTAGCAAGAGCTCAACTGAGTGCATGTATAGCACTGCTTGTAAAATCACATCTCCCACATAAACATTCAAATCCTCTTCATCAGGAATCTGCAAATGCCCTGTAAGATACATGAAGCACATCAACTGTACTTCATGCAAAATCAGCTCATCAACAAATCTATCAAACATAGACTTCAACAAATCTGCAGACCACAAATTCTGCCACCCATCCTCTGGAGGTTCTAAATCCACATTGCTCAAAGAGATATACAAGGCAAAATGCTACTAATTATACTTAATCCAGAAAGATGGTGGGGGTGATACTAGCTCAGCATAACTAGTAAAATCATCCTGCACACAGTTCATATGTTGTTGAAGGAATTCTACCTTAGCGGAAAAACCATTACACAACTTTGCCTTCTGTTGTAATTGGTCAAGCTCCTCGTTGGAAGATACTACAGAAGAAACCACAAGAGGTGGAGGAACAGAAAGAGTAACAATCTTCTAATTAAGCTCTGCAATCATCTTCTTTTGTGACTCAACAGTTTCTTGAGAAGACTATAGCTGACCCTCACAAGTACCTAGCCTACTAGCTAAGTCGATCATCTCCTCAAGGGAAGAATTCTTCTCTTTAGTCAAAGATGCATTCTCTGCTTCCAAGGTAACTACTTGAGCTTCTAACTTCTGAATGGTGGCCTTCTGGGAATCCATCAGGAAAGTAGCTTGAGTCATTTGTCTATGAATATCCGTTAGGGAAGCTTTCTCAAATGCTAGATCCTCCAAAGCCTTACTCAATTGACTAGTCAAGGAATCCACTTTGTCCTGTAAGGAAGTATACACCCCTGTGTAAATGGACTAAAGACAAGTGGTTTGTGAAGTCTCCGTAGCCTGAAACTAGTTGAGGAAGCAAAGGTCCAGCTAACATTGTTTGTAAGGAAGCATGGATCTGTTTATCCAACTGCCCATCTCTTTGTGCTACAAATAGATTAGGACATGACAAGAATGAAGGAAGGGAATTGGTAGAAACAGGAGAAATGGAGTCCTGTGCAGGAGAATCAAAAGTTAAAATAGAAACATGAATAAGGGGCCCTTTAGTATGTAATCTTTTACTGCGAGAGAATGTGGCAAGGGGCTCATCCTCCGAATCAGAATTGGGCTGTAATGGAGTAGGAGTTGGAATAGAAGGTGGAGGCTGCTTCGGAAGAGGAGCAGGATTAGGAACTAGCACACCACCAGGAGGAGATGCAAGGGAGATAATCTTCTAAAGAAAAACACCGTAGGAGACATTACTGCCCTAACCCTTCCGAACTCTCTAAAAATGATGATCCATCTTTGCGAGCATGAATGTTGCCCAATTGAACCTGGCTCCCTCTAGGATCCTAATAGAAGCAATGAATAGCTCCTTGGAGAGACATTTGGAAGCAGGCTTCCCTAACATGAACCTGTCTTGCAGAAACTGGTGATAATTGGTTTTCATACCGGGGAGAAGATGTGAGCTACAAAAACCCCAGAATTGGTGATAACTTTGTTGGAGACCAAAGGAGTAGAGGTTTCTTTCTGCAGGAGAGAAAGGATCTCCTCAACTGTCAATAATTGATTTCCACTAGAGACGAAAGACGCTGAAAGAGGCAAACACAACGCATCACTGATATCGGCTGTAGACAAGCAAAAGCGTCGGTTATAAACCAAGCTAGACTGGTTCTTGTAGGATGCCAGGAAGGAGTGGCAAATCGTGTTGTCCCCACTGGCAAAAACTTCAAAGCCACAAAAGGATGAAGACTAGCATGGCGAATGCAATCCACCTCCAGGACAAGAGCATAGTCATGCACTGGCAATGGCACATGCTGGATGACAATAGGAGAAATAGAGGTAGATGCCATTCAGATTACAACAAAAAACCACACACACAACCAAGGAAAAAGACAAAAAAATTCCTGCAAAACTTGGACAAATCAACACTGAGAAGAATATCAAAACAAAGGAAGATGACCAGACTAGACTGAACCAAACTTCCCTCAAACAATCCACATTCTACAAAAAAACTTTTGACATGACCTACGCACTTGTGTGACCAAAAGCTTCATGCTATGCAACAAGTAGGCACCCTGATCCTACGTAATTAAGCAATCAATAAAAAAAACTCAAACATGTCGTATCCTAGACAATGACCAGACTCAAACAGAATCCAAGACTTGGACCAACAGAATAAAGAGAGATGAACAAGACCGGCATCTCGGGCTTAACAAATCCCAATCCCCGTAAACGCATTGCGTAAACCCATGGTGAAGTGAGGTGGATGGGTGAACACTATCGAATTCATTTTAACCATGTACAAATTAGTTTGTAGTTCGTTATTAGTTAACCATTAATGCATAGTGAGTCAATTCTGCAATCCCAACCCCTATTTAGACTGATTGGACTGACTGGGGGTCTCTAAAAATGCAATTCATTGTTACAACTTACGTGATCTGTGGCACAAAGTGCATGCATGTGTGATGGTGGGGGTTCATTTTAATTACAAATAAATTGTGTTTGTAGCGCGTGTGCACGTGCACTATTGTGGATTTATTTTTAGAAAATTATATGGGTTATTGTGCCATATTCTCATGCAACAGCGGGATTCCTTTTACAATTAACAGTTGGGTTTTTTAAAAAATTAAAAATTAATGAAGTGCATTCTGTTTATTTGGTGAGTGCAACGGCCGGTTGATTGAATTACAATTACGTGTGTGTTACGGTGCAACATGAGAGAGGGAAAAAGAGGAAAAACCTGGCAATGAGTGGGATTGTCTGCAAAGTTTGATACCACGTCCTCAAAAAACACGGAAAGGCGCAATCCATAAATATTCCACACAACGGACAAAAGGTCGACTAAAACTAGTCATCCTATCATACAGAAAAACGAAAAAACCACTAACACATTGACTAAAAATAACAAAACAAATGATACGTATGATCAAAATAAAAATATGGATATGTTGGGATGTTGAATTGATTGGGATTTATGATTATGATTTTTTTAATAATATATTTTAGTATTTTTTTTTAAAGGATGTGAACATGAAATTTCAGCACAACCAATCATGAGCATCAAGTGTCAAAAAGGTAATCAGATTTACTTCACATTATTCAGCTCATTGTTGAGATTTAAAATGAATTTTTCGAGAATTCAAGCATCAAAATTAGGGTTTTGTCTTCAAATAATACTTTGGCCACTTAGGGAAGCATTTTCAATTTTTCAAATATTCTCAAAATATATAAGAGAGTTTATGGAATTTTTTGATTTTTTTTGAAATTATATTCGTATTGTGGAATCCCTCCACACCACCACCAGTCTGACGTCACCAGTTTGTTAGGATGTCTGACTTGTAATAGTTAGCTGTAACAAACCAGGCCACTTCTTGGCAGACACTTGATCTTGCCCTTTGGGGTATTCTTGTATTTAAGAAGAAGTCAATGGTAATGGAGGGGAGGAGAGTTCACTAGATCTGACACACGAGTATTGCACAATGCATTCTACATTGGTGGAGACGGCGAGCAGATCAGCATTTTTTCTGTCCGTTCGCTTTCTTAGGTCGTGCTCATTCCCCTTTTTAGGTTTTCACCCACTGTCTCAAATCTAGAGCATGAGTCACCCTCTCTCTCCTCGGCATATGCCTACTTTCCCTCAGTACGAGGACGCGTCGATGCAGCCTGAGTTCAGGCACCAAATATCACTAGACCAAATGTTTCAAGCTGTGTCAAACATTTTACTCCAAGTAAACCACACTAATCAGACCCTGGTTAGTTATCTTTCTACCCAATCTGTACAAAAACACAACACCGATAGCAAAATTCGACCTAAATCTTTCTCTGGCCTTCCAACTGAAGATGTACTTACTTGGCTTGACCATTATGATAACGTGTCCAGTTATCACGATTGGTCAGAAACTCGAAAAACTAGGAAAGCTCGCACATTGTTTGAAGGGGTAGCTGCGACATGGTTTGTCCAGCAGGATGATTCAGTCAAAGAGAATTGGGCAGCTTTGAGAACCCAGTTAATTCAAAACTTCGCTCATCAGAATGTCACACAGACGGCATTACAACAACTACAAAACCGCAAGCAACAACAGCAAGAGCCCGTTGCGCAATTTGCAGTCAAAATGAACCAACCTCTACTACGTGCTGATCCCACTATGTCTAAAGAAATGAAGCTTTTCTTTCTATGGCCTCATCTTTGACATGATATATCCCGAAGGGTACGTGATCAAGGACCCACGACATTCCAGACGGCCATCCAGATTGCACAACGTATAGAAGGTACATCAATCCAACCTGATCAGCCAACAATCTTTGTTTCTTAACCTCCAACACCCACTCAAACTACAAATGCCTTTCCAACACCTATGGACATAGATGTAAAAAACTCCCAAATCAATTCACGCAGGTCCCTCCTAGCTGGAGACTCACAAGGACGCCCAAAATGCTTTTATTGTAACAATTACGGGCATGTTAGGAGACATTGCAGAAAACTTCAATCTACCCGGCAACATCAAAATGCACAAATTCAGATCAATGATGCCGCAACACTTGCTGCTTTGCCGAAAAACCTCTGAGCGAGTGGTTGGTGGAAGAACATCACCCGCATTGTCAAGCCACTTCATCTTCCGGATGCCTAGTGTGTTCAATGTCAGTCCACCTCAATGACACACTCCAAGAAGCACTTCTTGATTCAGGAAGTTCCATTTCTTCTATTAGTCAATCACTAGTCGAGCAACTAGGTCTCCCCACTAGCAAAGCCCCACCAATTTTTGTTCTTTTTGGGGATTAAAATCAGTTGTATCACTCTGACACAGTAGCCCACGTTAGCTTTTATGTTGCACACAATCAATTTAGTCATCCTTTTTATGTTTTGCCACGCCAGCTTTTTGCTTTAACTATTGGATGTGATTGGTTTGTCGAAAACAGAGCACGTTTGCTGTTTGATACTCACCACTTAGTGTTGCCAAACACAATACCAATTCCTTTCATACGTTCTTTGCAAGGACCGAACTTTGTTCACACACAGTGTGTAGTTGCACATAAAGAACACCGCTTGCATGACATTCGATCTGTACTCACCAAATTTCCAACACTGTTTCAATCACGCACAACTACTACACAGATCAATATGCCTATTTGTCACTCTATTCGGATAGGAGATGCCCATTCTATACACATGGCATCTAGATGCAGGTCACCTCTTCAAAACCAAAGGATAAATGAAGCAGTGCAGGATATGCTCCAAAAAGGTGTCATTCAGCCTTCCTCCAGTGATTGGGTGTCAGAACCTCACCTTGTGAAAAAGGATGATGGAAGCTACCGTTTCTACATCAATTTTCATCCCCTCAACAAGGTAAATATCCATGACCTGTACCCTTTACCACGCATTGATGACCTACTTGATCAGTTAGGCAAGTCAAGATACTTCACTTCTCTTGATCTAGCTTCAGGGTATTGGCAAATCAAGGCCTGGGAGCAGTTCTCCTCCAACAGGATGATGCTAATCGTTGGTGCCCACTATCTTTCATTAGCCGCTCTTTAACTCCTACTGAATTGAATTATTCTACTACAGAAAAGGAGCTACTTGCAATTGTTTGGGCTTTTGCAAAATTTCATCCCTACTTACTTGGTGGGAATGTTCAGGTGGAGAATGATCACCAACCTCTAATTCCGCTCATTCAAAAACAACACCCTCCTGGTCGCCTGTTGCGATGGGTTCTCGCTTTACAGGATTACCAATTCACACTTACTTATTGCAAAGGTGTCACAAATTTCATCGCGGATGGATTGTCTAGATCTAAATACCAAGCCACTCAGTTTACTCCTCCACCCGCAGATTTACCAGTTCGAATGGACCAGATGGCCATTTTCCAGCAACAAGAAGACCCTCATATTAATGACCTCATCAACCAGATCCGATCTCCTTTTCCAAACACACAGCAGCGTCGTTTCATTCTCATCGACAATGTGGTCTTCTACGCAGCTCCTAATCAACAACCCAGGGTGGTAGTACCCAAAGCTCTGCAACTCACCTACATGCAGTTCTACCATGCGCATCCTCTATCAGGCCATTTGGGATTTCATAAGGTACTAGAGAAACTCAGAATACATTATTATTGGCCAAAAATGAGACAATCAGTCTCTCAATTCTTACAACAATGTGAAATTCGTCAAAACATCAAATCACCCTCACAACAGGTGGGCCATTTGTCTCCAATTGTCATCAATGAGCCATTCGAACTGGTCGATTGGGATTTAATGGGCCCATTCCCTACGTCCAGCTCAGGTAACCACTACATCCTAGTGATTACAGAATACCTAACTAGGTGGTGTGAGGCTCTCGCCCTTCCCGATGCTACTGCTTCTACTGTAGCTACTGCTCTACTAAATAAGGTGATTTTCAATCATGGATGCCCATTGCAACTTCTCTCAGATCAAGGCACACAGTTCAGAAGTGAAGTCTTGCAAGTTCTCACAAAAACTTTGGGAATCCATCAACTGTTCACATCTCCATATCACCCACAGACCAATGGGTTAACAGAGCGACTCAATCGCACCATAAAACAGGTCATCGCATCTTTTGTAGACCCCTTACACCAAAATTGGGATGAGGTGCTACCATTTGCTGTACATGCATACAATACATCGGTACAAGCATCCACATAGGTGAGCCCCTTTTGCACATTATATGGCCGTGATCCCCGACTTCCTCCTGACCTTAATACAATTCAGGTCCAGCCAACTAAAGCTGATGCAACAGATTGGTTGTTGTACCTACAACAACACCAACCTCTTCTTCGACACGCACTCATTCATAACCTCCAACAAGCTCAACGCTGACAAAAAAAGCAGTATGATGACGCCAAGCTGTGGTTTATCCAGATGGATCACTGGTACTACTCTACTATCCAGTCCGCTGCCCAGGTTTAAGTGAATCTTTGCTACACCGCTGGGTCGGTCCCTACAAGGTCTTGCAACATATTTGCACCAATACGTATCAGTTACAACATATGGCAAAGAATCTAGTCACCACTGCCCATGTTATACGCATGAAGCCATACCATCCAAACTCCACTTAGAATCAGTCACACTAGTCATCTACTTTTAGGGAGGAGGTGTGGAATCCCTCCAGCCACCAGTCTGACGTCACCAGTTTGTTGGGATGTCCGACCTGTAATAGTTAGCTGTAACAAACCAGGCCACTTCTTGGCAGACACTTGATCTTGCCCTTTGGGGTATTCTTGTATTTAAGAAGAAGTCGATGGTAATGGAGGGGAGGAGAGTTCACTAGATCCGGCACACGAGTATTGCACAGTGCATTCTACAGTATTTTTATCAATTTTTAATGAATTTTGGCCAATTTTTTAATATTTTAAAAAATCAATTTTTAAATTTTTACAATTTTTTTTGTAATATTTCCAATTTGAAAAATATTTCAATTGTTTGTAGAAATATTGGAGATTTTCCAAGATTTTTTTGTAATTTTGTTGGATTTTAATTGAATTTTAATGAATATTTGAAAAAAATTTAATGTATTTTTAGAGATTTCGGGATTGGAAGTACCCATGACTGCATATGAACGGCTGCTGATTACTGTGACTGCGTACGAATGGCTGCAAGACCCTACCGCACGAACAAGGCGGATGCGCATCCTCACGTGTGAACATACGCGAACAGCCACCGACACGAAAAGGTTGATCGCAGCGTGTGAAGGGGGGCGAACACGGGGGGAGTGGTTAAGGACGAAGGGAGGGGGGTGGGACAGGGGGCGTAGGTGGGAGGTGAGGTAATTAAAGAGAAGAGGAGGGGTAAATTTGGGGAGGGGGGTCAAAAAATGGGGGGGGTAGGTTCAAAAAAAAGGGGGGCTGGGGGGGGGGGGGGGGGGGGGAGAGGAGACGAGGGAGGAGGAGTGGGAGGAGGAGTAGCGGAGCAGAGAGACATACAGAGCAGCGAAAGGTGGCAGAAGGCGGCGGTGTGGCGGCCAGCGAGGCGTGGGGAGAGGAAGGGGAGGAAGAAGAGGAGGAGAAGGGGCGGGAGAAGAAGAGGGAGGGGAGAGGAAGGGAGGGAAGAGGAAAAGCAGGGAGGAGAAGAAGGAAGGGAGGAGGAGAGGGAAGAAGAAGAGGGAGGAGAAGGGAGAAGAAGAATAGAGGAGGAGAAGAACGAGCAGGGAAGGAGGAAGAGGGAGAAGATGGGGAGAGAGAAAGAGAAGGAGAGAGAAAGAAGAAGAAAGGGAAGAAGGGAGGGAAGGGAAACCGTCGGGTGGGGGTGGGTTTTTTTTTGTTTTTTTTGTTTTGTTTTTTGGTTTGTAAATTAATATGTTTGTTTTTTTAGTAAAGAATTAAAAAAAAGAAAGAGAAAAAATAAAAACCCCCCTCATCCTACGTAGAAGCACGGGGCGAGGTAGAAAAATTTGTAGTAGGGGGAAGCGACAGGGGCCGGGATGGCGATGGGGAAGGCGCAAACGCCACTAGGGTGTCGCGAGATGTGTAAAAGAAAAAACACACGCGTTCACGCGCGAGGCGAGGTGCACAAGGGCATAATAAAACAAAGAAAATTGAATATCATGCAAACCGTGAGCCGGAACACAATGCAATAAAAAGGAAAACTGTGCCGGAAGGCAAAGGAAAGACTGCAAAAAAGTACAATGGGGCGGTCACATGGAAAAAATACAAAAAAATAGGCCTAAAAATGCATACGATAATTAATATAAAAAAATCCACTCGTCGAAATGAAATGCAAGAAAGGGAAAAATTGTGAGAAAAGTCATGGCGAGCATGCCTATCATGTCAGAATAGAGTTCTAACAGAGATAAGACCTGTTCACATGGAAAAAACCCAAAGATCGTACTCAAAAAGAGATTCGAAAATTAATATGGAAGGATCCGTGCACTGGAAAGAGGGGTAGTAAAAAAGGAAAAATTAAAGGACACATAAAATCTTCAAGGCTCTCACGTCAAATCGCAGTTCCGATGGGATTAGAGGAGTTCACATGGAACAAATAAGAAAATAGAGCTAAAAATACCAATAAAAATTAATAACAAAAAATCCAGAGGGAAAAACAGGGCAGAGAAAAAATGAGAATTGTGCAAGAAGGGTGGCCAGACAAGGTTATCTAGTGAGAATGGAATTTGGAAGAGAATAGGGCATGTTCACATGAAAAAATGGCAAAAATACGCAAGAAAAATACACGAAAACTCACAAAAATTAATAACGGACAACTCGTATAGTGGAAGGACAAGGTGTAAAAAGGAAATATGTCCAAGGGAAGGCGTAGGACAGGGCCGGTATGTTAGATTGCTGTTTTGAAGTGAGAACGATGCGTTCACATGGAAATATATCCATTGGCGAAGGATAGTCACTCAGCTCATGGGCACTCAAGAGGAATGAGAGAATAGTCACTCACCCCCATAACTTACATCACTCGAGGTAATATTGATGGAAACCCAAATCTCACACCCGGTTTAGGAATCGACAAGGGGATATAGAGGGAGTATGCCAGGGTGCACGATTGATGGTGCATTAGTGCGTCCAACCGGTCTGGCATAGGTGCAAGCAGGAAATCCAAGGAGCCTTGCAATGCAGTGTATAGAACAGAGTGACGTGTCTTGTGAGACCCATCCCGTGAATGTAGAGGGAAACAGAAATGTACCTGATGCAAATTTTCATAACGTCCCTCAATCCTCGCCTCTCAATACTTGATTGAAGAAACATCCATCACACTCAACCTACCCTCTGTCTCACTCTCTGTTGAAAGATCCAGGAAAGGAAAAACCATTGATGTAATCCTCGTTGTCACTTGTGCAGAGGTTGTATGCCTTGTTCGCATTTGATGGTGCAACTGTGCATCCCGCCCTATGTTGACATAGAGTGCAAAAAGGAAGGCCAAGGAGCCTTATAGTGCAGTGCACAGGAACAGATCATGCATTGTGCATTGAGAGGCCTAGCCCATGTGTGCAACACTCCGTTCACACATCTTATCTCTCATTTGATTTGAAGGGAAAGACTGGTCACTCACCCCACCCTTTGTCTCATACTCTGATAGATACAAAGGACAGCCCATACACACGTCCCCATCCTATTAGGATAAAAGCTCACATCACTCAAGGGGTTGGTGATGAAGATCGTGTCGACTCTTGTTGTCATCAAAATATTGAAGACGAGGCGTACCCAGGGAGGCATCCAACAAGTCTGGTACTTCAATGGTTTGTAAGAAAGGTTGTCTGTTAAGGACAGATGGACTGATATTGTAGAGACAGTGCACCAAGGGAGGTGGCTTCAAATTACTTGCTGGAAAGGTTCTGCTGGTGAGTCAGCTATCTTGAACTGCGGAGTGTTACCATCTTTTCTGTCAGCTTCCCGCCCAAGGGTGTTTCCATCTTTTCTTAGAACGAGGCCTGTTATGATAGGGAATTTCTTCCTTTTCTCCCATAACATTTTCTTTGTTTTCTTCTCTTTTTTTAAAACCTTTTTTTTTCTTTTTTTCATTAATAAAGAGAATGGTAGAAATACCATGTGTCATGACCAACCTCACCACCGTTGTTAGATTAGATGAGAAGAGGACAAGGTAGGATTGAGAGGTATCTATGAGGGGCTAGCAGCACGAGACCACCTCATGAGGAAGATCATAAGGGCTATCATAAGCACATAGAGAATGACAATGCGACGTCAAAAAGGGAGAGGGTAGGTCGAGTGTGATTGTCAAGATCCCCAAGGAGGGAAGTACTTCTTTAGATAATAGCCATTGATCACGAAAGGATCATCAGAGGCATCAACGGTCTGCACCTGAACAGAGCCGTTAGGATTGATAACAAGTACCTTGTATGGGCCCATCCACCGTTGTTGAAGCTTGCCAGGAAACTTGCCAAATCTCGAATCATAGGCCAGGACAAGATCACCTTCTTTCAACTCCTTGTGGTTGATGATGTCGCTCTTGAGTGGTTTCCATGCATTGTAGAGCCATCCTCCGAATCTCATCCAAACATTCCAAGTGCAGTAGGCGGCATTGAAGTGACTCATCATCTCCCAAGCGTTATTTAACTGCCACTCACAAAGAGGGCAATTCCAATTCAACAGGGAAGACAACTTCTGTACCATACACTAGCTGGAAAGGGGTCTATCCTGTAGCTACCTTATGGGAGGTTCTGTATGTCTAGCGGGCCTCTATAAGTCGATCGTCCTAGTCACGATGATGTGTGGCAATCGTTCTTGTCAGGATTGACGAGGAGAGGATGCGATTGGTGACTTCAACTTGGCTACTGGCTCTGGGGTAGTAAGGAGTGGATTTGCGATGGCGGATCTTATACAGCTCCATTAGATCCTCCATGATTTTGTTCAGAAAATGAGTATCTCTGTCACTTACCAACTTGAGGGGACTGCCAAAACAGGTGATAATATTCTCGTACATGAATAAGGCTACATTGTTACCATCATCCCGCTTCAGAGCTTTAGCTTCACACCACTTTGTGACATAATCCATACATACTAAGATGTATCTGTTCTGCTTCTGTCTAGTGGGTGGATCAATGGGACCCACGAAATCAATCCCCCACTTCTCGAATGGCTTTAGGGGAAGAATAGGTTGCATTGGCATGGCACTTGATTTGGTGGGTTTTTCCATTCGTTGACAAGCATCACATCTCTTGCAATAGTCATATGCATCCTTGTGGAGGATCGGTCACCAATATCCTGCCAACAGAGCCGACTTGGCTATCACTTCTCCTGTGAAGTGTCCACCACATGGTTCGTCATGGCATGCTTTCAATACTATGCCGATATCATCCCCTGCAACACATCTTCGCAATACTTCATCTTTGCCTCTCTTGTACAGTACACCACCTAGCAAAGTGTCGGGGGCTGATTCTAACAAAAGCTTCTTCTTCTCATGGCTTGAGATGCGAGGAGGATAATGTTGAGTTGCCAGGAGGTTGGCTATGTCTGCATACCAGGGAGTAATTGTTTCAACTAGAAACAAGGAAGCATCAGGAAGGTCTGGATCATCTTGTTCCTCTTTTGTAGTTTGAGGGATTCGTGATAGATGATTGACTAGGACATGGGAACGGCCACGCTTAGTGACTACTTCAAAATCAAACTCCTAGAATAGGACAAACCATCTCATTAGTCGTCCTTTGACATCTGCTTTATTCATCAAGAAGGATAGGGCTTCATGATCCACGTAGAACTTGAAACGCGTTGATAATAGATAGTATCAAAACTTCTCTAGTGCAAACACCATTGCCAAGCACTCAAGCTCTATCACTGTGTAGTTCCATTCTCTATCAGTGACCTTTTGTCTTGTATAATATATCAGTTGATCTAATTTAGAGGGTCCCTTTTGACATATAGGACAACACCTAGCCCTTCAACTAATGCATCTGTGTGCACATGAAACTCCTTCGTCCAATCAGGAAGCTGTAAGATAGGTACTTGGATAAGGCACTGTTTTAGGGTATTAAAGGCTCCTTCGCCATCATCAGTCCAAAGGAAATCCGCATCATTCCTTGTTAGAATATCAAGCTCATACTATTCTCCTGTTAGTATGTATGACCGACATTAATCTTGTCCAGTTGTATCAGCAAGTGTGGGACATTAAGTAAGTCGGTGGTCTTAGACCCAGTGTGAATGGTCCTAAGAACCTTAGTACTATTGTATACACTTACTCTTTGTGTGTGGTTAAGAGAGAATGAATGAATGAAGAAGATGAGAGCATACTTGCTCCTCACTCTGTCTCTGCCTCTCTCAATCTCAACATGGTATCAGAGCACCCATGACTAGGCTCTGTGGAGTGCATATGGGAAGAAGACCTGAAGATTGAACTATCAGGGTTGAAGAGAACAAAGGACTGGCTGTCATTTTCCTCCATTGCTCTAACACAAGGTATGCATCTGTTCATGTGAGACTCTATGCTTCATGGCAGTAGTGAAGACTTATCTGGGAGTCTTTGGGAGCATCCTTGAGCACATTTGAGTGTTCATCATCATCATTATCATCAATAGTAGCTGCTGGAATCAGATCTACAGGCTGCGTGAACTGCGCCTGTTTTTAGGCTGAATACATCTGCTGTACTTCATGCTAGTACTTGGTCATACACTGATCTCTGCCTTATAAACAAGCCTTGGCAAGGTTGCTAAAGACTTGTGGCATGCTAATGCCAGACTGGGAATGAGATATGAACTGTGAGAATCTGTCCAAAACTGTTGTATATAGTGAATATTCAGCAAGTACTTGACAGTAACAAGTAAAAGATTGAGGCTTCCGGGCATGCTCAAAAGGGACTGTTGAGCATATACATATTTGTGAAGATATGAATTGTCTGACATGGTTGTGGACTGAAGTTATTGACTGAAATGCTCAGTTTTGGGAAGCCAATGACAGGCTGAAAACTATCATAAAACTGTCAACAATATATACTCATTGGCCTTTTGAAGAATTACATGCCTTCTATTACCTACAAGGAGTTGTATGGTACGGGATATGAATGTTGAATGCTATAAGCATTGATATGAGCATTGGAAGCTCTTAAAAATTTGAAGTCTGAATCTGGAAACAAATGTATTCACAAGGTATTGGCTGGTCATAAACAGTGAATGCATTATATGACATTGCCTCTTACAGATAGAGTGTTTGCGGATGCTTGTTTGGTCATGTATTGACCTGTACACATAGTGGCATATGTATGAAGTGGTTTGAGGTTCTCTTGGGCTGAAATACATCTTAGTTTTTGACAATTTATTGGCTGTATACAATCTGTGAGCAGATTTATGTCACTTGTACTTGCTAGATATGCACTGTTTTGTGCCCGTATGGTTATGCTTGGAGGACTGCTACATGTACTAGCAGATGTCTATGAAGGTTTGGGACATGTATAACATGTATATGACTCAGTTTTGGCTTTGAATAAGTTGCTGGTCACTAACAGTTTATAGTTTTCAGACTATATGTATTTATCCTGGCAGTAAGGTTGCAGGAGTTTAAGCTGAAAAGCAACTCCAAAGCATAAGTCTTGACTGGTATACTTATGAGTTAGACCACTGGTTGTGGAATATTTTGAGCTGTCATTGGGCTGAAATACTCTAGTTTTTTTACTGTAATTAATTGCAAAAAACTGTCATAAATAGTTGAGGATTGTCATACTTGTTGGTTTGCAAGAAGTCATGCAGTGACTAAATAGTGTTTGGTACAACATGGCTAATGCAAAGAGGACTGACAACATAACCCAGATAGTGGGGGAAAAGCTTGACAGTAACAATTATGCCATATGGAAGTTCCACATGGAGAACTTCTTAATAGGGAAAGGCTATTGGGAGTTGGTGGCTGGAGCGAAAGTTGAACCTGAGCTCCCAGATCGACCTACGGCTAATCAGAGACGATTACACCGAGCTTGAACAGAAAGAGCTCATAGAGTCTTGCACTGGCTCTCTTTATGTATCTCAGATGCCATGGCAATGCAGATAATGAACTACATCTCCCCTAAGGATGCATTAAACATTTTGGTCAAGTATTATGGCACAACCACAAGTGCCAGGAAGATACAGTTGAAGCAGAAGTTCAACAACATGGAGAGGAAGAGTAGATCTATACAAGATTATGTCACAGAGGTTAAGAGCATTGCAGATCAGTTGTCATCTATTGGTTTGTAGGTTGAAGATGAAGACATGGTTGTTGTGGCTTTGAATGGCTTGGGGCCGGAGTATAAGTCTTTTGACACTTCTGTGTCTGTGCGGGCTGAAATGCCTGATTTCAATGAGCTGGTTGCATTGCTTATCCATGAAGAGGCTAATCTTAGTTTGGCTACAGGATCTAGTAGTTCTAAAAACAAGGATGCAATTTTCTATTCCAATCAACGCAGCTATGGAAACCATGGTAGAGGCTATGGATTTGGTAGAGGAGGCCAGCAAAATGCATCCTATGGCAATAACAACCAGCACAGGTATCGAATGCAAGAGGTGGTGGAAACTTTAGAGGCAGGGGGAGATCTAGCCCTAGAGGTAGAGGCTCCTGGAAACAGTAGCGTCCATCTGACAATCCGAACAAGGATAAGGATTGTCATTACTGCGGAAAGTATGGGCATATTGCCAAGGACTGCTAGAAGAAGCAGGGCAATCAGAAAGGCAAACAACATGGACATTTTGCTACATCTAATCAGACAGATGATACTTCAGGAGATAGATTGTTTGCCATGTAGTATGTAAAAGACATAGTTGCTGAAAACTCCACTAATGATGCAGTTTGGTATATTGATTCAGGGGCATCGAACCATATGACTCCTCATGGTGATTGGTTCACTAATATGGTGGCTGAAAAATGGCTATGTCTCTACAGGTGATGGCATGCAACATAGCATTGAGCATAAAGGCAAAGTGCCTCTTGTGGTTCATGATGGTAAAAAGAAAAATTTTCATGATGTATTGCATGTTCCTTCGATTACAAAGAACCTACTATCTGTCGAAGCAGAACTTGCAGGTTAGATTCAACAAGCATTGTTGCTTTATTGAAGAGTTTAGTAATGGATGCAAGTTAATAGCTCATGGTCATAGGAATGACAGAATGTTTACTCTTGATGCTACCTTGCTAGAGCTGAATTTAGCCATGTTTGCCCATGGTTCTAGCACTATCAAAGACTTGGAAATTTGGCACAAGAGAGTCGGCATGTAAATTTGCAAAGGCTGCAAATTATGCAAAAAAAACAATTTGTTACAGGTTTACCCAAGTCCCAATATTCAGATATTGGTCATGTATGTGATGCTTGCCAGTTTGGTAAGCAATCAAGGTAGCCATTTGTCAGGCATGTAGGGCAGAGTACACATCCGCTGCAGTTAGTGCACTCTGATGTTTGGGGGGCAGCCCATAATGTATCCATGGGAGGCTCGAAGTATTATGTGACATTCATTGATGATTACAGTCGCTATACCTGGGTTTATATTCTGAAGACAAAGGACGAGGTGTTTGCTGTTTTTTAGCAGTTTAAAAAGCAGGTTGAAAAGGAATTTGACTATTATATCTCTTGCTTGAGATCAGATAGCGGTGGGGAGTATGTGTCAAATGAGTTTGGCTGAAAATGGCACACGTAGGCAGCTTACCTGCAGCTACACTCCTCAGCAGAATGGGGTAGCTGAAAGAAAGAACAGGGTCTTGATGGAAGCTGCTCATGCCATGATGAATGAGAAGAAGATGCTGCTCTATTATTGGGCTTAGGCTGTTATGACAACCATGTATATCTTGAATCGAACCCCCACTGCAGGTATTCATGAGATGACACCGTTTGAGAAGCTGTATGGCTATAAGCTGGATGTAAGTCACATGAAAGTTTTTGGTTGTCTTGCTTATGTGCATATTCCAGACGAAAAAAGGAAGAAGCTGGATCCAAAAGCGTGTAAGTGTGTTTTCATTAGGAGAAGGCATACAAATGCTATGATCCCTCTACCAGGGAGACCTTGGTGAGCAGGGATGTTATTTTTGATGAGATGGGTTCTTGGTATGTATCACCGCCTACAGTGCCATCAGATATGCCTTCTACTCATGTATCCACAGTTGATATGCAGCAGAGCACTACTATGATAGGCCCTAGTAGTCAAACAATATCTCCATGGACAGGGAGATTGAGAAGCTCACCGTCCACTGACACCAGAATGTCAGTGAGGAAGAGATATGATGTCGCGGACAAAGGAAAAGAGAAAGTTACTGAGGATGTATATGGGATGATGACACTTGGTAGAATGACTTCTGGATATGATTCTACTGACACTTTAGACAGTGAACTTGGTATTCCGACTGCCTATACGCCCAAGGCAGAGAAGGTACATTCCACCTCATGAGAGAGGGGAATCGAGCAGTGCACCACAGCTTAGATGCTCACAGAGGGCCAGATACCCTATTGACAGGTTGACATATAGTGGCTACACTGCTGCAAAGCATTATACTTACATGACAAAAGTGATGGAGATCAAAGAATCAAGTACATATGCTGAAGCAGTGAAAAATGAGAACTGGTGTGCAGCCATGGATGAAAAAATCAATGCCTTGGCTGAAAAGAAGACATGGGATCTTGTGCCACTGCCTGAAGGGGAAAAGACCATTGGTTGCAAATGGGTCTACAAAATCAAATGCAAGTCGGATGGCAATTTTGAAAGGTACAAAGCCAGGCTAGTTGCTAAGGGGTATGCCCAACAGTATGGACTTGATTATGAGGAAACATTCAGCCCTATTGCCAAGATGGAAACCATACGCACTGTGATTGCCTTGGTTGCTACTAGAGGATGGAAATTACAGTAGATGAACGTTAAGAATGCATTTTTTAATGGTGACTTAGAAGAGGATGTCTATATGGTTCAGCCAAAAGGGTATGTTCACCCTAATTTTCAGCATTATGTATGCAAGCTGAAAAAGGCACTGTATGGGCTGAAGTAGGCTTCGAGAGCTTGGCATGCTAGGATCAGTAACTACTTTGCAAAGGTTGGGATTTACTGTTCGTAGGGCTGATCACAACCTACTTACAAAGAATACTTGGTAGTGCTAGTCATATATGTTGATGATTTGATAATCACTGGTGATGATGACTTGGGCATACAACATGTAATGAAGATTATGAAATCTGAATTTGACATGAAAGATCTCGGTGAGTTGAAGTATTTTTTGGGTATTGAGGTAATCAAGGCTGAAAATGATTTATGGCTGATGCAGAAACATTATGCCATGGAAATGCTGAAGAAGTATGGCATGGCTGAATGCAAACCATTGGATACACCCCTTGATCAGAATGTAAAGCTGGACATTGGCACTGGAGCTGAAATTCAGGATGTGACTATGTACAGGCAAATGATTGGAAGTTTGATCTACTTGACCATCACTAGGCTGGATTTGAGTTATGCAGTTGGGCTCATAAGTCAATTTATGCAGAAGCCTAGGAAGCCACATTTGGATGCTGTTAGGCGGATTATGAGATATGTTAAGTCCACTGTAGATTATGGGTTGCTCTATATGAGAGATAAGCCCTTGAAACTAGTTGGATACACAGATACGGATTGGGCAGGATGCTCATATGATCGCAGATCTACGAGTGGTTATGCTTTTGGCTTTGGAAGTGGCATGATCAACTGTTACTGGCAACGAATCCAGTATACCATGCTAGGACAAAACACATAGAGGTACACTACCATTTTATCAGAGAGATGGTTCTTGCATGGAGAGTAGATCTTATGCATGTGAAGACTGATGAACAAGTTGCAGATAACTTTACCAAGTCTTTGGGTAAAGATAAGTTTAGTAGTTTTAGACAGCTACTTGGATTTCATCAGATGATCTGAGCTTGAGGGGGAGTGTTAGAATATCAAGCTCATACTATTCTCATGTTAGTATGTATGACCAACATTAATCTTGTCCAGCTGTATCAGCAAGTGTGGGACATTAAATAATTCAGTGGTCTTAGACACAATGCGAATGGTCCTATGGACCTTAGTACTATTGTATAAACTTTCTCTTTATGTGTGGTTAAGAGAGAATGAATGAATGAAGAAGATGAGAGCATGCTTGCTCCTCACTTTGTCTCTTCCTCTCTCAATCTCAACATTCCTTAGGAGCTTGTGCAGAGGGCTACCTTGGTTGCAAAATGTGCAATAAATCTTCTGTAGTAGACCACATGGCCAAGAAATCCTCTCAATTTCTTGAGGTTTGTTGGTGCTGTCAAGGCAGAAATCTTCTCAATCTTCACCGGGTCTATTGCAATCCCTTGTGCAAAGACAATATGGCCCAAAAGAACTCCTGATGAAATGCCAAAGACACATTTGTCAGGGTTGAGAGAAATCCCATACTCTCAGCATCTGTCGAAACATTACTTTAGGTGTCCCTAGTGCTCATGGATTAAACTATAGACACAAAAGTCATCAATTTACACCTTAATGAAATCATGCAAATGATTCTAGAAGGCAGCCATCATTACTCGTTGGAAGATGGCATGAGCATTACAAAGCCCAAATGGCATCACTCTATAGGCATAGGTTCCCCATTCTGTGGTGAAGGTTTTTTTGGATTGGTCCTCCTCTGCAATTTGGACTTGGTTATAACCGTTGAATCCATCCAAGAGGGAATACAGCTCATGGCCTGCCACTATGTCCAACAGTTGGTCTGTAAAAGGAATAGGAAAATGATCCTTCTTTGTCTTCGAGTTCAGCTTTCGAAAGTCCACACATATTTGAAGTTTCCCGTTTTTCTTGCGTACTACCACAATGGGTGAAACCCATTCACTGTTAGCCATGGGATAAATGAAATCGACCTCAAGAAGTTTCAATAATTCAGCCTTCACCAGTGCAAAATAATTAGGATTCGTACGCCTTTGTCTCTGTCTCAGTGGTTTGGCATTAGGCTCTAGGTCAATGTGATGTTGGCATACTGTGGGATCAATCCCCTTTAGATCTCTATATGACCAAGAAAACACGTCTAAGTTCTCCTTTAGTAAATCTTGCAGGACCACTAGTTATACTTCTGGAAGATTGAGACCCACTTTCAGGTGACATTCAGTACCGTCAGTATCCAGGAACTTCACTTGCATTTCACCTTCCACTTCGCGGATGAATGTCTTACATATTGCTTCTAGATAGAGGTTTGACTCTTTCAAGGAAGTAGTGTCCTCGTCTGATGTTCCTGAAAGGTGAGAAGGATCAAAGCTTGCACGCGAGCTATGGTGGGAGAGCAAGAGCAAGAAAGAGAGAGACAAGAAATGGGAACTCCAACAGTCACAATGTGTGACCGGGCCTTCCTTTATTTACTAGTCACTAAAATGAATGTAAAGAATAAAGTGACGTGACGGGCGCCCGACACCTGTAGTGTGCAGTGGTGGGTACTGTCAGTGTAGTAATACACAGGGCGGCATGGCGGAGGCGCCTTTACCCCAACAACCTCCCACTTAAAGGAGAAACTGCCCCAGTGAGAGAGAAAAGAAAAGAAAAAGACAGTACAACTGTACATAGGTACAAGGGATGAGGAAAGGCAACATCTCATCCAACGCCCATCAATCTCGTGAGGAAGGCAAAGCACTCAGTAGTGAGGCTTTTCGTGAGCAGATCTACAGGATTCTCGTCAGTGGAGATCTTGACAAGGTCAACAGACTTGTCCTCCATGACACCACGTATGAAGTGATACCTCACCTCAATGTGTTTCATCTTCGCATGGAAGACCGGATTCTTAGCCAACTGAATGGCACTCATAGAATCTGAATGCACTGTAGGTATAGCATCAATCCCAAGGTCAGCAACTAGACGGCCTAGCCATATGGCCTCCTTGCAAGCCTCAGTGGTGGCTGCAACATACTCGGCCTCAGTGGTAGACAAAGCCGTACACTTCTGAACCCTGGACATCCAAGAGACAGCACCTCCAACATAGGTGAATACATAGCCAGAAGTGGACTTCCTACTATCTGCATGTCCTGCATAATCGAAGTCAGTGTACCCCACAACCCCTGTATCCTAGCTACCATAGCAAATACACATATCTGGTGTGCCCTTCAGGTACCTCATGATACCCTTCACGGCATCCCAATGTTTCCTACCAGGTGTAGCCATATATCGTGACACAACACCAACTGCAAAGGCAATATCTGGACGAGTGGCTATCATGGCATACATCAAACTGCCCACGGCTGAAGCATAAGGGATCTAGACCATCTCGGCCCTCTACTCATGGCATACATCAAACTGCCCACGACTGAAGCATAAGGGATCTGGGCCATCTCGGCCCTCTGCTCATGGCATACATCAAACTGCCCACGACTAAAGCATAAGGGATTTGGGCCATCTCGGCCCTCTAGGCCAACTACAAAGGCAATATCTGGATGAGTGGCTATCATGGCATACATCAACCTGCCCACGGCTAAAGCATAAGGGATATAGGCCATCTCGGCCCTCTGCTCATCTGTCTACGAACAATCAGCCTGTGATACCTTCACATAAGAAGGCAATGGACATCCAATAGGCTTTACGTCCTGCATGCAAAAGCGCTCAAGGACTTTATGAATACCATTCCCTAGGTGCCTGCTTCAAGCCATAAAGACTTTTCTTCAACTTGCACACTAGGTGCTCCCTGCCAGATGTTGGGGGTAAAGGCGCCTTCGCCGTGCCGCCCCGTGTATTACTACACTAACAGTACCCGCCACTGCACACTGCAGGTGGCGGGCGCCCGTCACGTCACTTTATTCTTTATTCTTTTAGTGACAGTTTGAATAAAGGAAGGCCCGGTCACACATTGTGACTGTTGGAGTTCCCATTTCTTGTCTCTCTCTTTCTTGCTCTTGCTCTCCCGCCATAGCTCGCGTGCAAGCTTCGATCCTTCTCACCTTTCAACTGGTATCAAAGCTTGGCATTCTCTTGCTCGAGCTCGACTCAGTGCTTCTCGACCTTCCCATCGACTCGCTTCACACATTGGGTCTCCATCCCGGCAGCCATGTCCGATCTCCCCGAGCTCTCGTCACTCCCCGGCTTCCCGAGCACCTTCCCAGCCTATTGAGGCACCTTCAAGGCATTGATACTGAGGTATTTGATCATTCTTTCACGGTTTTATTTCAGTCTACAGGTTGCAAACAGCAAGGGCAGCCATGGCTTCAAACCCTTGAAGCTTATTCCCCTCATATTGTGCCTTACACCTAACAAGGCTCAAAGAGGCTTGCCATAGGCCTTTGATAGGCCCTTCTTGAGCCCCCCATTACCCCCTTTTCAGCCCATGTGGAGCAACAGCAAGTTCAGCACCAACAGGGCAGATTGCATCATTTTTTTCCAGGCTGTGAGCACTCATCTACTTCAGCTCCACACTTGGCCATTGCTTCTTGCTCTCTACCTTGATCAAGAGGGCTATAGACTTCATGTTTGATGTCATTCAAGCTTTGGGCATTGGTCTTGATCATTTGGGGCTGATTTCTTCAGATTTGGGACTGTCATAAACTGTCATAATAGGCTGAAAATAGGGCAGCACCATTGGCATTAGCATTTGTTGCTTATACTCCATTCCGGTTGTGCTATTTGATGCCCGTATGTGGTCTACATGATGCCTAGTGCCTTGGAAATGTATGCACATGATTATGCCATGATTTTGGCTTGAAATATTGGCTAATTTGGGACTGTTATTTACTGTTATGCAGTGCTGGAAACAGGGCAGCCACACTTGGCATTGGCATTTGATGCTTATACTCTACTCCGGTTACCTTATTTGATGCCCGTATGCGGTCTACTTCCTACCCGAATGTATTGCGGATGTATGCATTTGGTTTGACCATGATTTTGGCTTGAATTCGGGGCTGAAATCTACTGTTTAGAACAGTAAATACATGCTGGAATAACAGTGGGCTGAAGGTACTTTACATGCTTTGGCACTTACCTACCGATACCGGATGTATGCTTTGAGCTTTGGCATGATGTCTCTGACATTTGGGGACGACTTGGAGCATATGTATGAGATTATGGGATGCTTTTGAGCTTCGCATTAGCTCCGTCTTCACTGGCATTTGGACCGACTTGGCATGCTCGTGGACTGCCTATGCCTCATGTCTCTGCTTGACAATTAGGCTTTTGCATTACAGGCTTTGGTTCGTGACATATGCTATTTGGTTCGTGTATGCCATACCGACATTTGGAGCTTGGATTTGGATGTATTTGAGCATTCCCAGCTTACTTGATCACTGATCTTGGTTGCTATTTGGATGTCATTGAGTTGACCGAGAGCTTATTTGGGCTTATGTATTGCTTCATGGTTAATACGATCGGTGCTTCATGTATGTCATGCTCTCTTGGATGCGCTTGATGCATTGACAGGGTCACTTATCACTGGTGTGTTCTCTTGGGTTGTTTGAGCTTCTGAGCTCGCTTTGTATGCCTTTTGTGCCAGTGGGAGTATTTTACATGCTTGCTTGACCTTTGACAGTTGCATGCTATTGGAGCACTTACATGTATTTGGAGCAGTTTATGTCTTGAGCAGCTACATACGCATTGAGACTTTGGGATCATACTCCGATCTTTATGGATATGCATTGATGTTTTCTTGGTTCACAGGATGCTTATGAGCTGAGTCTCATATTTGGATCTTTCTCTTTGAGCAGACACCTATTTGTGTCAGGTTTTGGCAGTTACAGGAACACTTTGCCTAGAGTGTCTGGGGGTGTGCCTTTCACTAGCAGATGTTATTTTGACATGCTTCAGTGTTGAGCTCATGTTCTTTTCACTGTCATTGGCCTTTCTTATGTCCATTTCATGCCGGCTTTGGACCTAGCATTGTTTGCTTGACATTGGATCCTATTTTGGGACAGTTTGCTCTCTAGACTGCATACCTGCAATTTATTACAGCAAGCAGTTATTGGTGGACTGAGGTGTACTTTTCATGCTGAAATATCTTGATTTGGTGTACCGCACCTAGTACTAAGTGGGCAGTAACTTTTGGCACACTTTGCTTGCCCTTTGGACCCCGTTTTGGTCATTTTTGGGCAGTTTCTGTAGTAAAACAGCAAGCAGTTTTTGGACTGTTTGGGCATTTCTAGCCTGCATAATGGCATCATCTTCGCATGATAGTGCCATCTTTAACATTAAAAAGTTGGATGGTACCAACTACTCTTATTGGAAGAGTCAAATTTGGCAGGTCTTGGTACAGAAATCTCAGATTAAGCCACTTCAGTTGAGTGGGGAGCAGCCTGAAACTATGGACAATGACGACTGGCTTGAACTTGATGAGCTATGCAAGTCCATGATTGTATTGTCTCTCACTGAACAGGTACATTATAATGTATTTGAGGAAGCACAGAGTGCATGGGATCTATGGAATAAGATCAAGAATCTTTATGATAAGAAAAGTCCGGCGAGTCAGATGTACTGGTTCAAGCAGCTTATGGATCTGCGCATAAAGGATAATGCGACTATGTCTGCTCACTTGAGCTAGTTCCATGCTATACTGAAGAACCTGACTTCGCAGGATATCACCTTTGGAGAGGAAGTAACTCCTCTTTTCTTGCTTGGGACTCTGAATGAGTCATGGGATGTATTCTGCACTGCCCTATGTGCCTCTAGTGCTACTCTAAAATTGGCAGATGTTGAGAGTGCTCTTCTTCAGGAAGAGGTGAATCGCAAAAACTTGGATGCCTCTCGTGGTAGTCATGCTTTGACAGTTAGAGGCGGGAATGACAGGTATGACCGTGGTAATGGCCGAGGCCGTGACTCGCAGAAGGGTCGGTCTAAATCTCGTGGTGGCAAGTCGCGTAGTAAGTCGCGTGGGCGCAATGCAAATGTCACTTGTCATCATTGTGGGAAAAAGGGCCATATTAGACCACAGTGTCATGAGTTGCGCAATGAGAAGAACAAGGATAAGGGGAAAGATAAAGTGCAGGAGAAGTCCTCTGATCACAGCATAGTACCTGCGAAGTCCAGCGTCAAGATTGAGGAAATTAATGTCACGTAGACTGAGGAGTCCGATGGTGGTGATGAGTTTATACTTGCAGCTAGTTCTTCTGATGCTTCACACTTGACTGAGACATCTAGTATGTATGCACAGTGCTGGTTATTGGATTCCGGAGCATCCTTCCATGTGACGCCTTACCGTGAGTGGTTCCACTCTTACCGCACTATATCTGGTTCAGTCAGACTTGGGGACGACAGGTCTCTTGACATTGTGGGCATGGGTGATATTCAGTTGCAGTTTTCCACTGGCAGTTCATTTTTGCTTAGGGATGTACGTCATGTACCTGCGCTTACGCGCAGTCTTATGTCTGCAGGACAACTGGATGATGCAGGATTTCATGTATGTTTTGGGGATTCTGCCTGGAAGATTACTCGTGGCAGACTTGTGCTTGCCAGAGGCGCCAAGTCTGGCTGCCTCTATCCTCTTGTTGTATCTGGGTCCTCAGTTGACCATGTTTTGGCAGTGGGTTCTATCCCACATGTATCACTTTGGTATGCTTGTTTAGGGCACATGTCTTTGAAGGGAATGAAAATGTTATCTAGTTTGCAATATCTTCCACCTTTGGATTATGCATGTTTTGACTCATGTGATCATTGTCTTTATGGTAAGTAGAATAGGTCTACGCATAAGAAATCAGGTAGGCCACGCATGAGTGAGCCCTTGGCATTGGTGCATTCTGATGTTTGTGGGCCTATGCCTTGCATGTCTATGGGTGGCGCGAAGTACTTCGTTACCTTCATTGATGATTTTTCTAGGAAAGTGTGGGCTTATCCCATAAAGCAGAAGTCCGATGTCTTGGCAGTTTTTCAGAGATGGCTTGCTCTTGTTGAGAACCAGACTGGGTGTAGGCTGAAATGCCTTAGGACTGACAATGGGGGAGAATATGTCTCACGTGCTTTTGAGTATTTTTGTGATGACAAGGGTATTAAGCGTTAGTTGACCGCCCCTTACACCCCACCCCAGAATGGTTTGGCTGAGCGCATGAACAGGACTATTCAGGAGCTTGTGCGCTCTATGCTTAGCCATGCAGGCCTACCCCAGAGTTTTTGGGCTGAGGCAGTTAGTACGGCAGTGCATGTCATAAACCGATCGCCTTCCAGTGGATTGGATTTCCAGGTTGCAGAGGAAGTTTGGGCTGGTAAGCCACCCTCTTATGCACATCTCCGTGTCTTTGGATGTGAGGCATTCTGCCATGTGCCCAAGGACAAGAGGAGTAAATTGGATCCAAAGAGCATTAAATGCATATTCATTGGCTATGGTGAGTCAAGAGAGATGGGCTATCGCCTATGGGATCCGTAGGCGCGGAAAATAGTACGTAGCCATGATGTCGTCTTCCATGAAGACAAGATGCACAGGCAGCCTGAGAAGGTGGTTGAGATCCGCAGAGTGATCTTTCAGGAGGAGCCTAGAGCTCCAGCACAGCCAGTAGTACAGCCTGCAGCAGTTCCTCCACAGGGCCAGGGTGTTGGACAGGCAGTTAGACAGGCAACAGAGCTTGCGGTGAGACGGTCTGCTAGAGACAGACGCCCACCTGACAGATTTCCGCCCTCTATGCATTATGTTTTGGTTACAGATGCAGGAGAGCCTTTCACTTATGATGAGGCTATGCGCAGGGGTGACAGTCACTCCTGGGAGAGGGCTATGCAGTCTGAGACAGACTCCCTGCATAAGAATGAGACTTGGGATTCGGTTGCCTTGCCTAAGGGCAAGAAGGCTTTGCCATGCAAGTGGGTGTACAAGCTGAAAAGTACCCTTGGACACCCCAAGCCGGCATACAAGGCTAGATTGGTAGCAAAGGGTTTTAAGTAGAAACATGGTGTGGACTTTGATGAGGTCTTCTCTCCTGTGGTTAAGATGACCACCCTGCGCTTAGTCTTGGCTTTGGTTGCACAACTTGACTTAGATCTATATCAGATGGATGTCAAGACGACTTTTCTACATGGGGACTTGCATGATGAGATCTATATGGATCAGCCTAAGGGCTTTGCAGAACCTGGTAGGGAGCACCTAGTGTGCAAGTTGAAGAAGAGCTTGTATGGCTTGAAGCAGGCACCTAGGGAATGGTATCATAAGTTTGATGCCTTTATGCATTCACAGGGCTACAGCAGGAGTGCTATGGATCCGTGTCTTTACACGAAGAAAGCCCGTGATGGCAGTTTGCTTATCTTGGTACTCTATGTTGATGATATGCTGATAGCAGGGAAAGCTCATGATGAGCTTGATGCTCTTAAATCTCAGCTGAAGAAGAGCTTTGAGATGAAGGATTTGGGACAGGCCTCACATATACTTGGGATGCGCACTAAGCACGATAGGCATCAGGGGCTTTTGTATCTCTCACAGCGGGAGTACATTCATAAAGTCCTTGAGCGCTTCCGCATGCAGGACGTAAAGCCTATTGGCTGTCCATTACCTTCTTATGTGAAGGTATCACAGGCCGATTGTCCGTAGACAGATGAGCAGAGGGCCGAGATGGCCAAGATCCCTTATGCTTCAACCGTGGGCAGTTTGATGTATGCCATGATAGCCACTCGTCCAGATATTGCGCATGCAGTTGGTGTTGTAGCACGCTATATGGCTACACCTGGCAGCAGACATTGGGATGCCGTGAAGGGTATCATGAGGTACCTGAAGGGCACAACAGATATGTGTATTTGCTATGGCAGCCACGATACAGGGGTCGTGGGGTACACTGACTCCGATTATGCAGGACATGCAGATAGTAGGAAGTCCACTTCTGGCTATGTATTCACCTATGCTGGAGGGGCTGTCTCTTGAATGTCCAGGGTTCAGAAGTGTACGGCTTTGTCTACCATTGAGGACGAGTATGTTGCAGCCACTGAGGCTTGCAAGGAGGCCATATGGTTAGGCCGTCTAGTTGCTGACCTTGGGATTGATGCTACACCTACACTGCATTCGGATTCTATGAGTGCCATTCAGTTGGCTAAGAATCCAGTCTTCCATGCGAAGACAAAACACATTGAGGTGAGGTATCACTTCATACGTGGTGTCATGGAGGACAAGTCTGTTGACCTTGTCAAGATCTCCACTAACGAGAATCCTGCAGATCTACTCACGAAGAGCCTCACTACTGAGCGCTTTGCCTTTCTCAGGAGCTTGATGGGCGTTGGATAAGATGTCGCCTTTCCTCATCCCTTGTACCTATGTACATTTGTACTGTCTTTTCTTTTTTCTTTTCTCTCTCACTAGGGCAGATTCACCTTTAAGTGGGAGGTTGTTGGGGGTAAAGGCGCCTCCGCCGTGCCGCCCCGTGTATTACTACACTGACAGTACCCGCCACTGCACAGTGCAGGTGGCGGGCGCCCGTCACGTCACTTTATTCTTTATTCTTTTAGTGATAGTTTGAATAAAGGAAGGCCCGGTCACACATTGTGACTGTTGGAGTTCCCATTTTCAAAGCCCTTAGGCTGCTCCATATAGATCTCATCATGCAAGTCCCCATATAAGAAAGCCATCTTGACATCCATCTGATATAGATCTAAGTCAAGCTGAGCAACCAAAGCCAAGACCAAGCAGAGGGTGGTCATCTTATCCACAGGAGAAAATACTTCATCAAAGTCTACACCATGCTCCTGCTTAAAACCCTTTGCTACCAGTCTAGCCTTGTATGCCGGCTTGGGATGTCCAAGGGTACTTTTTAGCTTGTACACCCACTTGCACGGCAAAGCCTTCTTGCCCTTAGGCAAGGCAACCAAATCCCAAGTCTCATTCTTATCCAAGGAGTCGATCTCAAACTGCATAGCCCTCTCCTAGGAGTGACTGTCATCCCTGCGCATAGCCTCATCATAAGTGAAAGGCTCTCCTGCATCTGTAGCCAAAACATAATGCATAGAGGGCTGAAATCTATCAAGTGGACGTCTGTCTCTAGCATATCGTCTCATTGCAGGCTCTGCTGCCTGCCCAGTTGCCTGGCCAACACCCTGACCATGAGTATCTGTTGCAGCTGTAGGCTGTCCAACTGGCTGTGCAGGAGCTCTAGGCTCCTCCTGAAAGATCACTCTGTGGATCTCAACCACCTTCTCAAGCTAGCTGTGAATCTTGTCTCATGGAAGACTACATCATGGTTGCATACTATTTTCCGTGCCTGCTGCAGATCCCATAGGAGATAGCCCATCTCTCCTGAATCACCATAACCAAGAAAGATGCATTTAATGCTCTTTGGATCCAACTTACTCCTCTTGTCCTTGGGCACATGGCAGAATGCCTCACATCCAAAGACACGGAGATGCACATAAGAGGGTGGCTTACCAGCCCAAACTTCCTCTGCAACCTAGAAATTTAATCCACTTGAAGGCGATCGGTTTATGACATGCACTGCCGTACTAACTGCCTCATCCCAAAAGCTCTATGGTAGACCTGCATGGCTAAGCATAGAGCGGACACGCTCCTGAATAGTTCTGTTCATGCGCTCGGCCAAACCATTCTGGGTTGGGGTGTAAGGGGCGGTCAACTGACGCTTAATACCCCTGTCCCCATCACAAAACTTCTCAAAAGCACGTGAGATATATTCTCCCCCATTGTCAGTCCTAAGGCATTTTAGCCTATACCTAGTCTGGTTCTCAATAAGAGCAAGCCAACGCTGAAAGATTTCCAAGACATCGGACTTTTACTTTATGGAATAAGCCCACACTTTCCTAGAAAAATCATCAATGAAGGTAACAAAGTACTTCCCACCACCCATAGACATACACCGCATGGGCCCACAAACATTTGAATGCACCAAAGCCAAGGGCTCACTCATGCATGGCCTACCTGATTTCTTATGTGTAGACCTATTCTTCTTACCATAAAGACAATGATCACACGAGTCAAGATGTGCATAGTCCAAAGGCGGAAGATACTGCAAACCAAATAACATTTTCATTCCCTTCAAAGACATATGCCCCAAACGGGCATTCCAAAGTGATACATGTGGGATAGAGCCCACTGCCAAAACATGGTCTACAGAAGACCCAGATACAACAAGAGGATAGAGGCAGCCAGCCTTGGCGCCTCTAGCAAGCACAAATGTGCCTCTGGTAATCTTCCAGGCAGAATTCCAAAAACAGACATGAAACCCTGCATCATCCAACTGTCCTGTAGACATAAGACTGTACGTAAGCGCAGGTACATGACGTACATCCCTGAGCAAAAAGGAACTGCTAGTGGAAAACTGCAACTAAATATCTCCACAGCCCACAATATCAAGAGACCTGTCATCTCCAAGTCTGGCTGATCCAGATACAATACGGTAAGAGTGAAACTACTCACGGTAAGGCGTCACATGGAAGGACGCACCTGAATCCAATAACTAGCATTGTGCATACATACTAGGTGTCTCAGTCAAGTGTGAGGCATCAAAAGAACTAGCTGCAAGTGTGAACTCATCACCACCATCAAAATCCTCGGTCCGCATGACATTAATTTCCTCAATCTTGACGCTGGACTTCGCAGGTACTATGCTACGATCAGAGGACTTCTCCTACACTTTCTCTTTCCCCTTATCCTTGCGCTTCTCATTGCGCAACTCATGACACTGTGGTTTGATATGGCCCTTTTTCCCACAATGATGACAAGTGACATTAGAGTTGCACCCATGCGACTTACTACGCGACTTTCCACGAGATTTAGACCGACCCTTCTACGAGTTGCGACCACGGCCACGGCCACGATCATTCCTGCCTCTAACTGTCAAAGCATGTGAAACATGAGAGGTATCTAAGTTTTTGTGATTAGCCTCTTCCTGCAGAAGAGCACTCTCAACATCATTTAGTTTCAGAGTAGCACTAGAGGCACATAGGGCAGTGCGGAATACATCCCATGACTCATTCAGAGTCCCAAGCAAGAAAAGAGGAGTTACTTCCTCTCCAAAGGTGATATCCTACGAATTCAGGTTCTTCAGTATAGCATGGAAGTGGCTCAAGTGAGCAGACATAGTCGCATTATCCTTCATATGCAGATCCATAAGGTGCTTCAACCAGTACATCTGACTCGACAGACTTTTCTTATCATAAGATTCTTGATCTTATTCCATAGATCCCATGCACTCTGTGCTTCCTCAAATACATTATAATGTACCTGTTCAGTGAGAGACAATACAATCGTGGACTTGCATAGCTCATCAAGTTCAAGCCAGTCATCATTGTCCATAGTTTCAGGCTGCTCCCCGCTCAACCGAAGTGGCTTAATCTGAGATTTCTGCACCAAGACCTGCCAAATTTGACTCTTACAATAAGAGTAGTTGGTACCATCCAACTTTGTGATGTTAAATATGGCATTATCAGTCGAAGAGGATGCCATAATGCAGGCTGGAAATGCACAGACAATCTAAAACTGCTTGCTGTTTTACTGTAGAAAATGCCCAAAATCCACTGAAATGAGCTCCAAATGGCGAGAAAAGTGAGCCAAAAGATGCTGCCCAATTAGTACTAGGCGCGATACACCAAATCAAGATATTTTAGTATAATACTGCTCAGTCCACCAATAAATGCTTGCTGTAATAAATTTTAGAACTACAATAATGAGAGCAAACTGTCCCAAAACTGGATCTAATGTCAACTAGACAATGCTAGGTCCAAAGCCGGCATAAAGAGGACAAAGAAAAGCCAAATGACAGTGAAAAAAAATGAGCATAACACCGAGAGATGTCAAATAACATCTGCCAGTAAGAGGCACACCCCCAGATAATCTAGGCAAAATGTATCTGCAACTGCCAAAACTTGACACAAATAGGTGTCTGCTCAAAAGAAAGCGGATCCAAAACTGAGACTTAGCTCATAAGCATCCTGTGAACCAAGACATATACTCAATGCAACATCCAATTGTCGAAGTATAATCCCAATGTCTCAATACATCTGTAATTGCTCAATGACATAGACTACTCCAATAGCATGTAATCCCTGCTCAAGGTCAAGTAAGCATGCAAGATGCTCCCATTGGCACAAAAGGTGTACAAACAAGCTCAAGGGCTCAAGAAACCCAAGACAAAGTACCAGTGACAAGTGACCAAGTCAATGCGTCATATGCATCCCAAGAGCATGACATACTTGAAGCAACTAATGGACACAACCAACGAGCAATACATAATCCCAAAATAAGATCTCTGTCAACTCAATGACATCCGATAGCAACCAAGTAAATGATCAAACTGAGTCGAAAATGCTCAAATGCATCCAAGGCAAATCTCCCAATGTCGGTAAAGCATAGACAAACCAAGCGGCATATGTCACGAACAAAAGCATGTAATGTATGAAGCCTAACTCTCAAGCATAAACATGAGGCATAAGCGATCCAAGAGCATGCCAAGTCAGTCCAAATGCCAGTGAATACCAACCAAGACGGAGCTTATGCGTAGCTCAAATACATTCCATAGATTCAAACATGAGCTCAAAGTCATCCCCAAATGTCAAATACATTATGGAAAATCCCAAAGCATATATCCAGTACCAATAGGTAAGTGACAAAGCATCCAAAGTACCTTCAGCCCACTGTTATTACAGCCAAGTTTGACTATCAAAACTAAGAAATTTCAGCCAATATTTCAGGCCAAAATCATGGCATAATCATGTGCATACATTCCCAAGGCACTAGGCATCATGTAGGCCCCGGACATCAAACAAGGTAACTGGAGTAGAGTATAAGCATCAAATGTCAATGCCAAGTGTGGCTGCCCTGTTTCCAGCACTGTATAACAGTAAATGACAGTCCCAAATCAGAGAATGTCAGCCCCAAAGCTTCAATGCCAAGCACAAGGCCTAAAGAGGCTTTCAAAGTAGCTCAAATGCCTTCTAGAAACCATTGTTTAAGTGCTCATTTAGGAGCCAAGGCATATAGGCTCAAAACTTGATGAGTAGGCAGACAGAAATTTGGTGCAAATTCAGCGTAGGCTGTCCTGGGAAGTGGCTGCTCCATGTGGCAATGTTGTGTGGATGGGAGGCTCAAAGAGGCCCCAAAGAGGGCATACAACAAAGCCATGAATGCCCAAGAAAAGGGCAAGGGATATATGGAGCTTTGAAGCTTCAAATGATGGCTTCCCCTCTTCTTCCACCTGTTTAAAACTGAGAACTGAAGTAAAACCTTTGAAATTCTGATCATAAAACGAAGAAGAGATCTTGTTAATATCCTCGTGAGTACTACCTCTAGCATAGAATGGATTACCCATTTACCATATCAACTTAAAAATCTTTTTAAGATTACAATTTCTGTCATGCAATACCTCAAGGGCAAGGCCCTAAAGAAGCCCAACAATGCCGATAGGGAGCTCGGGAAGCCGGGGAGTGTCGGAAGCTCGAGAGATCGGCTATGACTGCCAGGATGGAGACCCAATGTGTGAAGGGAGTCGATGCGAAGGTAGAGAAGCACGGAGTTGAGCTCGAGCAAGAGGAAGCCAAGTTCTGATACCACTTGAAAGGTGAGAAGGATCGAAGCTTGCACGCGAGCTATGGTGGGAGAGCAAGAGTAAGAAAGAGAGAGACAAGAAATGGGAACTCCAATAGTCACAATGTGTGACCGGGCCTTCCTTTATTTACTAGTCACTAAAATGAATATAAAGAATAAAGTGACGTGGCGGGCACCTGGCACCTGCAGTGTGGAGTGGCAGGTACTGTCAATGTAGTAATACATGGGGCGGCACGGCGGAGGCGCCTTTACCCCAACAATTCCACTAGAGCTAGTGTCCTCCTTCTGAACAGATGACTCATTTGTCTATTGGCATTGTTGGAAGGGTATCAAAGCTTTGTTTGCTTCTATGTGAGTGGTGATTTCTTCTGGACTTAGGGATTCATCTTTAGAGGATGCGTCGAGGAATGTCACATAGCATAGACATTCTAGAATCCATGGATTTGATGGTTCTGGCTTTTGTTGACAAGGGGCATCATCATCATCTTTTCTCCAAAATGAATGGTCAGGGCGATAGGAGCCACTAGTGAACTTAATTTGTATGCCTTTGATCCATTGCTTATGTAGATTTTGCATACTTTTGTGGTCCATTGGTCAACCCAAATGGAACCATGGTCATTCCCTCCAACATCCCGAGATATTTGGCCTCTGAGGTCTCTCTAGGGACATCAACAAGATGGTCCACTATCAGAGGATCTTCTTCAATGGCACTTTCATAACATGGCTCTGTCTCTACTTCTGTAGAGGCTCCGTAGGAGAATAACAAATCTCCTGCCTCTGCGTCTGCTTGTGCTTCTGCTTCTATCTTTGGCTCTGTCTCTACTACTCTCTCTGCGATTGCCATGTAACAGGGAGAATAGTACATCCATGCTTCTATTTCACTATCAGAGGTGATTTTAGAAGTCAATTCTAGTTGAGGTAGGAGGTATTCTCCCATGGACAAAGACTTTACTTCCTTTGGTAGTTGGCTTACAGTGCCCACTGTTAGGGACTGTGCCTCTGTGTTATTGGGAAAGATCTATTTAACAGCCTCTTCGTCTCTTGATGTGCCATCTGTTACTTCATTGGAGGAGTCGGTTATGACTTTGATGGATGTGGATCAATTTCCTTTTTGAGATCCATACAATTTTAACACCACTTTGTTGGGTCCTCTTCCTAGGATTAGGGTTCCTTTGAATCAGTCCGTCCTGGCTCTCACTTCAAAAAGCCAAGGTCTTCCCAACAACAAAGGGTATGAGGTCCCATAAGAGTTTGGTTTGACCACCAGATAGGTCAGCCCACCAGTAATCTTTTCCTACAAGGGTTGTTTTTACTTATGGGAGGATGCCCAATGGTTTAATTCTGCTTTGGTCTACCAATCTGATAAGCCACTATGTAGGTTGAATTCCTTGTAACCCTAAGTCCTTCATTGTCACATCCATCATTATATTTACTGATGAGCCTCCATCAATCAATGCATCTGTAATAAAGCATCCTTCAATCCATACACCAATCTCTAGGGTTATAGGATCTAGGAAGGCATTAGACACATCTACTTCCTTGACAGGCCGCCGTCGGGCCTTATTGGACTTGGTCACTGTTGAAGGAGAAATCCTTGGTCCACGTCTTCTTGTCAATATGCTTTTAAATTTCTTTCGGCAGTTGGGAGACCTCATCAGCCAAAATGGTAAGTTTGGTTTAAAGGTGTCTAGGTCTTTGACCAAGTCATATTCTTTGATAGGATCCACGTGCTTCTCCAACCTAATGGGGAATGGGGCTACACCCATTTTCATCTTTCATTTTTCTTCTAGCAATGGCAGCATCGGCACTTCCTCTATTTTTAGAGGTGCTTTTGTATCTTCTATCTCTTGGACCTCTGGTCGTGTTTCTGGGACTATCTCTATGACTCTCTATGGCACTGCAGTACTCTGTAGTAATGCACTGTTCTATCCTGTATTGTTCTGTCCCTCTATTGGCAGGTTGAACTTCATAGTCTTAGTAGGGGAATTATTCTCGTTCTGGACAATTGGTTCCTTCTTCTTGGCACGCATGATAGCGGCAACTTCCAAATCTACCAAATTGGAGGTAGGCTCTTGTACCTTCTATTGGCTATCAGTGGCATTGGCCTTGATAGGGACTAGACTTGGACAGTCCTTTGCAGTGTGGCTTTCTCCTTTGCATCAGCTTCATAAGGGCTTGTAATCCACAAATCTTCTGGGGTTTGGATAATTTGGGGAGATATGACCCTTTTCTCCACACCTATAACATTCCACCTCTCTGATTTTTGACTACCGCCAGATTATCATCCTCTCTAACTTTGAGAGAGAAACCTCCTTGGACCGAAACTAGGACCAAAATCCCTAGGCTTTGGTCCAATATCCTGTGTTGTCATTTTGGATCCTAGCAAGTTGAATCTTGCATTTTCATCTTTCTGTCTTCGTTCATGCATCTCTTTTAGAGAGCAAATATCCTCCCTATGGTTCTTCCTCAAATAGTAGGAACAATAAGATCTAGGAATTGTTGGTTTTCGGGTACATTCAGTGGCTAAATGTCCCGCTTGATGACACTTTTCGCACCATGTATTAGAATGCATCACATCTCTCCCACCTCCCGCAGGAATGAATATATTGGCAGTATTCACCTTCACCGTCTGTAGCTGCTCTGTAATCACATCCATAAGCTCTTTCTTGATACTTGCAACTGAGTTGGATAAGTAGTCCTTCAGATTTTCACCTCCTAAAGTACTTGTAGTAGGGTTTTGGGAAGCTTCTGTTGATCCAGAGGGTCCTCTGTTCTGGTTCTGATTCAGAGCTCTTATTGAGACTTGGGATTGTTGATTCCAGTTGATAGGGTTCCACTGTTGTTGAGTTGCCATTGGAGGAACTGTTTAAGGCCACTGTTGTTGTGGTTGAACCATCAATTGAGGCACTATCGTCTGTGGTAACCACAGTGGATTAGGTGCATTATAGTGCGACACTCTTTGCATCCGAGTATAGGGGTAGGGAGCTGTCCCTGGGACTACATTTGGTGGGTATACCATTCGTGGCATGGGAGGAGGTAAGACTCTTCTTCCTGGAGTCATTGATAACCTTGCTTCAACTTTGTCATACAATCTTGCGCCTTCCATTGCAGCTTGCAGATTGACTAGTCTTCTCAATTCCATGAACTCGCAAACTTCATGTTATAGGCCTCTAAGGAACACTCCTTTCTAGATACCTTCGTCCAAATGATGGTTAGTCCATCTCTTCAGGATGGATTCCATTCGCGAGACATAAGCTTCTACTCTTTCTCTAGAGGACTGACTTAGGTTCATGAACTCCTCTCACATCCACTCTTCAAAACCTTCATGCCTGAATTTAGTGAGGAAGGCCAACTTCAGGTCATCCCATGTGCCAAAAGTTACTGCTTCTTGTCTCTTATAACACTGAAACGCTACACCCTTGAAAGTGGCGGAGAATATTGCTAACCAATGCTCAAGGGTTTTGGCATTGTTAGCCACACATGCTACCATAAACTCTGCTACATGAAGATCAGGGTCTTCATTGTACTCTCCCTTAAAAATTGGCAATGGGACTATATTTGCTGACCTGTCATCAATATTTCTAGGACAAATCTGACTAGGAAAGGGACCTTAAGTCACCATGGGAACTTTTGTAAAGAGTTCTTTTAGGGCATCAAAGGAGGCTTCTACTGCAAGCTCATTCTCTATCTTGATTCTTGCATTTGCTCTTCTCGCGTACCTCTGGACTCGTTCTAACACTTGCCTCTTGATTGTGTCATTCATCAGGGGGTTGGCTCCAACCACTTGGTCTGTACTCAACAAAATAGAATTGGAGAGGGCTTCACTCTCTAAGGGATTCTCTGGCCAACATCTCTTCTACTTCCTTCTTTTCAACATCTCTGAATTTGGCTTTCAAACCACTACAGAGGGGGAGATATTCCATTCTGAAAGTATCAAAACTCATTCTTCTTAGAATCATTGTTGTGCCATTATAATAATGCCAACTTCTGAGGGTTTCGATAGTGTATGTTGTGAAAAAAAATCTATCTACCAACTTCCAATGGGTTGCTAATTGGACAAACAGAAGATTGTCATTGCACCAAGAATCCCATGTATCTTGCTGTTGAGGATCCACAAACAAATTCCAACTCTTTTCCTTCTTGTTTTCGTGAATCTCGACAGACCATGACTCCTGAAGCTTCTTCACGATCTCCCACTTGATGATATCTGGAAACTTCTCAATGAATACCAAATCTTCCATGGATAGTCATTCTCTCTACTTTTGCTCTTCAGTTTGTTTCCAAACAATTTGCCACCAAGAGACAAGTTTCTGTTGCTTCAATAGGAAGAGGAAATAGTCCACCACATAGAGCTTGCGTCATGATGGTAATATGTTCCACCAATGGGGGATGAGATTCTTGTGGAAAGTGGATTTGATAATAAGAATCTCCAACTCTTCAGTGGAAGAAGGAACTTTGCAAACATCCATTGAATTCTTTTCTTCTTGGCAATGCCATTTCTTCCATTTTCAGCCTCTTTTGATGCTTGTTGATGGCAAGTTTCCCCGGATACACACCAAAAACATGGAGCCCCAAGAGAGACACCAAGGAAAAGGGGATTCTACTGCAAGAAAATCTATCTTGTAATATCAACAAGCTTTTATTTCATTCTTTTGATGACCAAAACAAAGAAAACAGCAAATCTTCATGCAGCATCATAGTAGATAGCTCCCACGGATTTGATAAAATCAACCATAACCTTCAACATCTTCATAAAATCCATCAATAGAACAAAGAACATAAAAGAATATATAACTTTTGAATGAAAATCAAGCACATAGTATTCATCTTCAATGTCTTCATATTTTCCTTTCTCAATCTCTCATAGAAAGATACATTATTTTGATAGAATTGGCTATCTCTCTCTCTCTCTCTCTCTCTCTCTCTCTCTCTCTCTCTCTCTCTCTCTCTCTCTCTCTCTCTCTCTCTCTCTCATAATAGATCATCTCCTCACTACAATACTCAATAATGGCTCTCAATAATCCTTCTTAGGTTGTGGATGCACCTCCCAAAAGATATGTTTGTGTCAAAGAGGCACCAGAGCCACTACAGTGTCTCTTCATAGCTCACTTCTGTCTCTATCACTCCAATCTTCTATTCAGTCTTCAGCCCAGCTACTTCTTCCATTTGTTTTAGCTCTTTTAAACTTAGATTCATAATTCAAAAAGTTAAAAAACTTTTTCAAAGTCACACATACATTATATAGAACACTTACAAAAGATCTACATAACAGAATAGAATAGAACAGGAACACAGCAGAGACAGAAGGTCTATAAAAGGTTTACAAAGAGTTACAGAAGGTCATCAGAGAACAGCAGATCATCATAACTCTTACTAAAACCATTCCAAACTATAAAAATCTATTCAATAATCTTTCAAAATATTTCAACCTTCATCAATCATCAATCCATGCTTCATACTGAAGAAAATCAGAATAAAACAGAAGCTATACTACATAAGGTATCTGAACCAATCAGAACCTCAATAGAACCTATCAAAACATCACAAAGCCTCATATTTCTACTAATAATCATCATTAACTTCCAAAACATAATCAATATCATCCAAAATACTCTTAAACACTTCCATTAATAAGTAAATATCACTTAAAATCCATCAAAAATCAACCATTTAGGCCTCAAAAACAACAAAAATTAGTCAAAATTTCAATCTTTTTCCACTCTCAACAATCACGAACTTGCATCCATTCCCCTTATCCTCTTAGCCCATATGAACAGTAATTGTGGTGACAAATAAAGAGAAGGGAGAAAGGCTAGATTTTGATCTTTTCATTCAGTGCATCATTTCTCTTGCTTATCACAGTAAAATAGAGTAAACTTTTGAAGAAACCCATGGCCTAGGTTGCTCTTCCTAAAATTTTTAGGCTGCCAAACTCAATTTCATAGGGATTGAAGGGGTGAAAAATGTGCCCTCTCCCCTCTCATGAAGATTTTGAGCTATGCCCCTTCTGAATCACTAATTAGCAAATAATCCATTCATTTCCCTCGTGTTCACACTATTGGCAAGTGGTTTGCTTAAAATCGGAGTCCCAAATGGACTCAAAGTTAAAATCTAAAAATACAAGCACACTCTTGGCATCGAGAACTACTACCATGGCCTCCTAGATGCTATTTCCAACTTCTAAATCAAGTAGCTGCTTTATAATGCCAAACATACTGGCCGTTAAATGGGGAGGTCAAATGGACTCCATCGATGAATAGACACTTACCTTGGATTCTTCGCTAGCTTTTTAATCTACGATCAACACATTTTTTGCCAAAACTATGAATTTTACGGCTCCTAAACCACTTTTACTCTTTTTAATTCACTCTCAAAATCAACTCTCATTAGTGACCACGGGATAGGGTGGCTCAGCTTGTTGAACACAAAAACTGATTTGCAGACTTACAAACGTAAAGAGCATCAAGTTGCTCCAAATAAAACACACAACATAGCACAACACTGCTCTCTCCTATCCCTTAACAAAATCAAGGCATGAATTTAATGAGAGATAATCCAAGTATAATCTAACAAAGAAGTCAACAACTAGTGGAAAACCAACTGGTCCAATACAAATGAGCTAAAAGAGCTATCAAATGAGTCATCCTAAGTGGTGGTTTGACCCGCCTACCTAACCTAGAAAATTTGGACCAAGAAGTCGTACTAGACGAGTACTCCTATAGCATATCTAATTTATATAAGTTTTTCTTTTGGCTCAATCTTTGATCTTTATCATTTTGTACTCGGATGTTTAAAAAGGTGTGAGTTGAGCATATTGTGACCCAAGGAGAACATGACACCGCCGAGTCTCGATATCCAAGAACCTACCAAGCTATCGTGAGAGGTGACACGATTTTTCTTTTTATTCCTGCTCACTTTTATTTTTGCTCCAACCATCCTTATTTTCTTTTGACTAGAGGTTAGCGCCCCCCCCCCCCCCCCAGGAAGACAAGGCATCAGTCTTGGGTCAACTCATCCCCACGAATCTACCAGGCCTCCACAAGGTGATGAACATTAGCTCTTTACAATTTTTCTTTCTTTATTTTTTCTTACTATAGGGGTTAGAACTCCTTTTTACACACCTTCGTATTATAGGTATTTCAGATATAGTTATCATTTTTTTCTTTTACTCTCGACAAGCTTCCCTAGGTGTCTCACAACTAATAAGGATTCCTAGTACAAGATTCCTAGTAGGCTAGAAGATAGGTCAGTAGGACTACCCGCTAAAAAAACTCGTGATAATGTCTTCACAACAGGTGGACAACTGCTCAAACCTCCCCAGACATACCTAACCTAAACCTGAGACTTCATGCCTTGATTATAGGTCCCTGACATAAGAAAAAGATTCCCAAAATACACATAACACATTTTGCTTAAGGGAAAATAACTTGGAAAGGAAAGAAATCACCTAGACTAACCACAAAAAGCTTCCACACAACAATTGGCTCCTTGCAGGTGCTTCTTCAAATGTGTTTAGTGCAATACTAAAACAAAGAATAATCAAACACACCGGCACCAACACCAAATAAACATGTGGCCCTATCTTGAGCTAATGAAATCAAACATTATATCCAAAGCAATCAACCCTCTTGGTCTAATGAAATCAAAAATTATATCCAAAGAAATCGGCCCTCTTGGCCTAACGAACTCAAACATAAAGCACATTATTCAGCAACCTACTGCTAAAAATAAACACTTGATCCCCACATAACATTATTGAAGCACAAAACCAAATGGATGGGCTACTTATACCCTATACTAAATGCATCAAATTTTTAGCTAAGCTCCCTGCATAAATGCCAATGGGATTTTGATGAATATGTCGTTGAATGATCCGATGCATCCATGAAAGAATTGGAAGATGATCAATTGCTACCTTGCTCATAATCCATACTAACCATCAATGGCCAAGCAACAAGTAGTCCCCATAGTAGCCTTGGGATTACATAAGGAGGAAATTCTAAAAGTCTCTCAAAACCATAGTTGAGAAAGACATCTTCAACAAAGATATAATTAGCCAAGGAATCTGCAAAGTGATTCCACTAGTGAGGAATCAACTAATAATTCATTGCCTCACACTATAGGTCCCATTCAATTGATTGTTCACTAATTGCAAACTTCCTTTCATCAATAAAAATGGCAAATACCACCACGTCTAGCTAAATTTAGCCTCGTAAGTGAAGCCTTTTATTCTACCATGTTATTAGAAGAAGTGATGCCTAAACACATTCTCATTTTCAAAACCATGCAATGATGGTGTTGTGTCACTACATGAACATTGTGAAAAAACCTGGAGTGCATCATCATCTGGCTTTCTTATAAATCTAGAGATTCAATGCCATATTAGTCATTAGTCTTAGTATACATAGTATGGATAGTTCCAAAATACAAGATTTTTGGATAAATTTAGCATTTTTTACAGTTTGGATATTATTTCTTGTAAATATTCTAAAAAGGTGTAGAAAACTTCTAGAATAGGATGATATGCAAAAAGCAAGTGGCTTTTTAGCAAGTTTTGGGATACCTCATACAAAAAGAAGGCACTTCAAAATTTGCACAGCACACAAGCACAGTTTGTAGGCAACAAACAACACTCCAAAGGGAGAGAAGAAGAAGGAGCGATCTGGGTGAATTTTGATCAAGCATCTTGGGATTTTAACCCCCCTTTTGGAGCCGACAAAACCATCAGATTTGCTATCTCAAGAGCAACAGAGAAGAAACTAGTATTTGGGGCACATTTTTGGTCTACCAAAGAGCTCTAGGAGATCTAATGCTTGGAGATTGCTTCTAAGTAGTCCTAGATAAGGATTTTTCTTATCTTCTGAGGTTCTATCAATACACAGTGCTTTGATTCATTGAGCTTTGGCTTTACCTTGTGTACCTCTTGTCTATTCTTTTCTTTTGTTCTATCTCCTATTCTCTACTTCCTTCTCTATCTCATCCTCAGTGGATATGACCTTTCGACTAAGACCCCCTTGACATTGGTGAACCTGGTGTCAAAAGTCGTCCTAAAGGAAAGACAGGATGGGAGGATGTCCAAGCACAATTTCAAGTGATGTTTTGTAGCAATTAGCGCAAAATATGAACACGCTTATTATTGAGAATCTGCCAATCACACCCTATGTATGCCCCTTTGTATGGAACAACTAGGCTAGGAAGATGCAGTTCATTCTAGGAAGAGAGACAGATCCCATAGGCACAGTGATGAAATGTGCTACCAAGCAATCCTATATAATGATGTACTTGACTATCACTTTCATATGATGATAATGCAATAGTACTTGTCTCTTTCTGTCAAGTCTCTGTGTCATTGTCAGTCTTACACAAGATTGTGTTTATGAGTTCAAGTCTCAATCTTGAAACCTAATTCACTTGTGTAACAGTTGTCCTCTTTGTCAATGTCAACATCAGTAGTATCTTCATCTTCCATCCTCCATAGCTTCCGCCTTTGCCATGCTCTAGATCCCGCATTTCTTACACTTACGTAGCCCGGGGGGTCCACTAGGATTTAACGTATGGTACCACGTGAGTGTAAGGGAGGGGGGTTTATTTAAGGGAAGGAATGTACATTTTATAAGGTAAGGTCCCATAAATAGGGGGTAGATAAGGGGTATTTTCATATATTTCTTACACGCAGGTGATGTCTAGTGAATCCCCCATATTATGTAGGTACAACAACAATGACAGGTGATGTAGTCTATTGGTCAAACAAAAACTGTTGTGATGGATGCTCTACATGTAGTAGAGTATAAGATAAAGTTGTTTAATGGCAAGAATGTATATATATATATATATTTGCTTACCTATGCTCAATAGATGGACTTATTTGGGGTAGCTTAACTTGCATGGAGCTGATATTTTGTACAGGTCACTCTACATTCTACATGAATTGAAAGCCCGAGTCACTAAATTGTACAGACAAGATTCTGACTGGGTAGCTTTCAAGAAGACACTCAAGGAAGAATTTTACATTGAAGATACCTACTTGATTACTTGTAAGAATTTCCAAGAGTAGGTTCTAAAATCCAATAAAGGGTCTTGTGGCTATAGAGTTATCAAGAGAATTTAAAAGTCAGTTTGAGTAGTTAGATCTTGCAAAACATCAAGCTCTTGCAAGTCAAAAAATTAAATTGTTTCTATAAGCAGCAAATGCTTGATGATTTATAGAAGATCTCTCAACAAAGACATGGCTTAAAATGGAGTGGAAGCATATTAAGGAAGTTGTTACTACACTGATGAAAAAGTAGAGAAGGAGAGAAAGATTGCATTTATCTAGCTTGCCCACTATTACAAGCAAAATAGTTTATGTATATAGTAAGCCATCCACTTCTATGGCTAACCTTATGGCTACAGGTGTTGTTCCCACTATTAGGGAAGATGTATTAGATGCATTGTTGAAGGCATTCATGATCTTTATTTGAAGATCGCAAAATTGATTAAGAAAGGACAAGAGGAAACGGGAAAAGCAATAACCCTTAAACTAGGAAAAATATGTATGCTATGTGATAGTTTGCAGCATGAAAGGAATGATTGTGCTGCTTATCATTCAGACGGCCTTGGTACAATAACTCATGTTTTGATAAGATGGCAAGATCTATGCACAAGAAACATGATTGCCTCTTGCTTTGAATTTTAGAAACGGAGGTACGCAAAAGTTGTTGAAAGACTTGGCTGTCTAAAATGCTTATGCGATTGTACATGCTTCTACTTTTGGTCTATAGTTGGATATAATGCCTAGCTAGGTGATGGTTGGTTTGAAGGCTACAATATGGACACATGCTTTGCATGCCGCTAAAAATATGAAAGTTACTAATAGTGAAATGTCTCATGTAGGACAAGACATTCATGACTTAACTGGATGGTAATTATCGGTAGATGCATATTTAGCAAAAGGGCAAAATATGGATGCACTTACATAAGAGAAACAAAAGAGAGATGATAATACAAGGACACATAAGCGAGTGACAAGAAGAAGTGTGGATCAACCTAAAGCTACAAATGAGCCACCTCTCGAGCATGTTATGGAAGAGGTTGGAAGGAGCAATAACATGATAGCAAACAAGAGGGGAAATAACCAAGATATAAGCTACAGTTTGATATTGAGACATCCACAGATGCCTTGGAAGATCTTGTAGTGGAAGATTCGGCCATTACATATGTAGATATTCTTAATGTATCTAAAGAGGTTTACAAAGCTCATGTTTTACTTGATTTAGGGACTTAGAGAGAGATTGGTGACTTTCTGGAAGTATATGATTTGCATTAGATAGTTGTTGTCTTTGAGACAACTCATGAGTTGAAGGCTATGCAAATAGAGGATCCTATGTATGATGCTCCACAATTGGAAAATTTTTCAAATGCTTTGTCAAAGGCCTTGATAGGCAATTCAAAGATGCTTCAAAATATGGATTGCTTCACTATTTTTTGAGATGGTCAGAATGTGTTGGATACAAGTGAGGCTCAATTTATATTTAATGTGGTACACAATTGTCAGTATAAGAAGATTTTCATGCGCTAGACTTTGAAAGAGTAGGCATATTGCTATGTATTTGTTGATGGGTGCATTGATGGAGATTCAATAGCCTCTAGTATATGATGCACACCCAAGGCTAGATGACCTTGGAGTGGATGCTTGGTATGGTGATAGAGTTGTGCAAATGCTACTTATTTTAGTCTGTAATCTAGTGGGATACCTTCTTATGTGCATGATGAGCAATAAGTTGATGCTACGGGTGTTTGACCTCGGTGGTGCATTAGTGGCACATATTGAAGGATATGAAAGTTGAGAGGGGGTGGATGTCATGCTGCTATATGAACATAGTGTGAAAAAATGTGGAGTGCATCATCATTCAGATTTCTTATGAATCTAGAGAGTCAATGTCATCTTAGTCATTAGTATTAGTGTCCATAGTATGAATGATTCAAAAATATGGGATTTTTGGATAAAATTAGCCTATTTTTTATATTTTGGATATTAGTTTTCATAATCATACTAAAAATGTGTATAAAACTTCTAGAATAGAGTGACATGCAAAAAGGAAGTGACTTTTTTAAGCTAGATTTGGGAGATCTCATGAAAAAAAGAGGGGCTCCAGAATTCCTGTGGTGCATGATCATAGTTTACAGGCAGTAAAACAACACTTTGAACATGGAGAAGAAGAAGAAGCAATCTAGAGAGTTTGGACTAGGTATCTTAGGGTTTTACCCACCCAATCTGAGCAATAGAGAAAAAGCTAGTGTTTGGTGTGCATTTTTGGTCTACCTAGGAGCTCTTGGAGATCTAATGCTTGGAGATTTCTTCTCTAGATAAGGAATTTTTTTATCTTCGTAGGTTCTATCAATACATAGTGCTTTGATTTATTTAGCTTTTTCTTTAACTTGTGTACCTTTTGTTTATTCTTTTTATTATATTCTATCTCCTATTCTCTACTTCCTTCTCTCTGTGATCCTTGGTGGATACGACCTTTCAACTAAAACCCCTCCAACATTAGTAAATCCAATGTGAAAGGTCATTGAAAGAAAAGTTAGGATAGTAGAACCTTCAAGCATAATTTCTAGTGATGTTTTGTAGGAATGTATTTGCATATTTACATACATGTGCTCAAAAGATGGAGTTCTTTGGGGTGGCTCAACTTGCATGGCGCTAGTATTTTGTATAGGTCACTTACATGAATTAAAAGCCCAATTTACTAAATTATACATGTAGGATGCTAATTAGGTAGATTTCAAGAAGACATTCAGGGAATAATTTTACATTCAAGACACTAATTTGATTACCCACAAAATTTTCCAGAAGTGGGCTCTAAAACCCAATAAGAGTCTTGTGGCTATAGAGTTATTAAGAGAATTTGAAAGTCAATTTGAGGAGTTAAATCTTGCAAAACATCAAGCTCTTACAAGTCAAAAAATTGAATTGTTTCTACAAGTAGCTCCAAATAGCAAAATACGCAGGCCACTTACAATCCATTCGTGGTACAAACCTGACATATCTTATGCTAATCATGAGATTTTAGCCCGTGATAATTGGTCATCCTTAGAAAATGCAGACTTGAGAGAACATATCATACCCGTCGAAGTGCAGATAGACTTGATAATTTACTTCACAAAGCATTCTTCTTTAGTTGAAAAAACCCAAGGAGCGTGAGGTAGCTACAAAAGACCATCAACACTCGACTATGGCTTTGGCTAAAGCGCCTCCATCTTGCCTATCTCCTTCAAATCCATTCGTGCCCCTGCAGTGTCTCTCTTTCTTGTGATGTTGTCCCATAGTAAGCTACCCACATTCTTGCAAATATGCATGGGATTCAACGAGTGGTTAATCTATATGTGGGTCTAATACGGAAAATCGTAGAAAATTGAGAACCATCGTATTTCGTTTAAATGTGACTCTGTGTGGACCATTTTTTTCTCGTACTAGCTTTGGGCATTCATTCATGCTGGAGGTCGTCCAAGGAAACCTTCCCTCAATTCATGACCCTCCAGCAAGAAAGAAGCGTATCCTTGATATACCATCTTCTTCATGATTCATGACCTTCGGGAGTCTAATTATGATGCCCACACAATGGACATGCATGATAACGTGAGGTAACTAGACCTATCCCAACACCTCTATCCAATGAATACAAACTTGAACAAGCTATGATAGATATTACCAATGAGAACGAAAGCCTACTTACCTGAGCAATCCCCAAATCCCAAAAATTCATGCATGGTCCACATGAGAATGGCTCGAATATTGGCGGACCATCGACCATCGTGCTTGCTCATATCCTCCACAACATGGCAACCCCCTCCTCCCACAAAATCTTAAGATCATCGACTAATGCACAAAGATACACGTCCATATTTTTGACTTTGTAGCGGCTAAGAACGAGCAGCCTAAGAAGGAGGTGTCCTCTCTTCGTAAAAAGCGATGGAGGGATGTTGCAGTTAACAAGGACTACATGCCACATACTGTAAGAAGTTGAGTGCAGACCTAATGGGTTCCGGGCATCCATAGCAAGATCGAGCTGCAGATTCCTTGGCTCTTGTGCAAAGCCTTGAAAGGTAGAATCAATGTGGCTCCATGCGCATGAATCTGTTTATATTCGTTGGATTCCATCTTTAGATCTATTATGCGCATGCCACGTTGTCAAGCTCGCCATGTCGAATTTATGAAACATGTGATGTATATGGGGGATAAGCGAAAAGCATCTAAGAATTTTTTGAGGGATGGTTTTCCCTTGCAAGTCCCGTCGTTACCTGTGAGCACCACACTTTGGACATATCTCCATAGTCTCATATTCTCCTCAAAACAATATGTAATCGTTGACACATGCATGGATGCTATTGTAGTCCATGTCACTTTCAATAAAACATGTCGCACATCATCATGAGACTCAGGTATGGTATTTGTAAGTAGTAATATATGATACTTTAGTAACCTGAAAAAAAATCATAAAACACCTTGAAAAAGCACAATTGTTTTTTATGATGGTGTCGAAAAGAAATCAACAAAGCATAGGTAGAAGGTACCTGAATAACTCGGTCACACTCGTATCGCTCCACATGTATTTTGCTTGTACACTTGGGAGTGCAAGCAATGTCTACAAGTGAGATACTCGACACCCATCATATAATAATATGGATGCTTCCTCTGTAAGCGGATCGGATGTCTCAACATCCATGGGCATCAATGCATTGACCATTGCCTCCATCTCAAGCTCCAAGATTGTAGAATATTCTGGAAGGCTACATGTCTCCTCTAGTATTGACAGTATAGATTGGATAGTACCTTTTGTAATGTGTCCCCCTGTCTACCTGTAGGACACGTCTTAGCGGCCCATCGGTAAGAGAGTCCAGAAATGCTGCTCGGCACTCCCAAGGAATGTCACGGGGTTTGTGATTTAGGTCTTCCCGAGTCTGCCACGAAGCAAAAGCATTCTGGCCGTTCCCACTTAGGACCGATCTGAATCAGAGTTTTACTAATGGTCAAGTTCCTATGAGGTAGCTAGCGTCGAACCACTTTGCACAGAAACATCAGGGTCGAAGCGGATTTATATTGCACTTAGTTCAAGGAGAATGGAAAACGAGAGGATAGGAAGCTCGACCTCTGCCCGTAAGGCATAGTCCCATTCCGTTCCCCTAAAACAGCACAAATCGGGACTCTAGCTTCCTAGATTCTAGGTCATTGTTACCTTGCTATCAATTCCTTTGAGAAAAGTTCTCGACCAAACGGGACCACCATTCCATAGAACGGACCCAGGGTCACATCCACCGCACTTTCCTCGGGTTGCTTTAGTTATCTAATTACCTACCACATTTAGTTTGACAAGCAAAAATAGCTTCTTTAATTAACCAATTAATCACTGGTTCCTTCACGTAACTTAGGCACTAACATAAAAAAACAATGTCAAGCAAGTTTCTTTTCAACATTTAATCTTTATTTATTAGTCTTTGGAATACATCATATAATCCGCCCGAAGGCTATTCCAGCAATCCTTAGGGATCGCTATTCCAAGTTCCGCCTGTTGACTAGTATGCGGGCCTCAAGATCCCATCTCGAGTCATGTTGGCCTCTTGTGCAGGATCCGAAGACAAGGGATTATTAGCCAGAGCCTCCCCTAGCACCCAAGCGTCCTTCTGCTCCAAGTAGCAGACCTCTTGCGGCGGGTTTGGTCCACGTACCAGGCGTGGCTAACAACCCCCTTGAATAGGGTCAGGCAGACAGTCAGAGGTAACTCATGCTGCCTCTCCCTCTAGGCTTTCAACCTGAAGCATTAGTTATTTTTTCGGCATTAGTTCCTTGAGCAAAGAAGTACAAACAATGCTGCTAAGTGTACAATCACGAGCATTCTAGTGGTCATTTGTATGGCCAACTGCTAAGGTGTGAATCCTTCTCTCCGAATATATCCAACATTCGATCCGGGATCAATCACGACTTGGCAAGATCCCAAGGGTTTCGTAAGCCGAGTTGCTTGTTTATCCCTTTTTCCTTGGGTTAGGGTTTATACCCTGTTGACCCAAATTGTCACTACCTTAGGTATCCTTAAATTATGGATAATAAATCCTAGGCAACCTCGTTGCCCTAACTTGGTTGGTCAACTGCTTTCTTGGCAAATTCATAACTCCCCTAACTTGGCAAATAAACCCCACGGAAGGGTGATGTAGCAGGATGACTCCTCATCCTCTAGAAAATTAGACTTGTACTTAGAACTCGCTAAACTTGTTCTAAGGAGTGGCAATACTAATTTTGTCATTTAGACACAAGATCATACGACGTTGCAACTTGTGCCACAAGATAGGTGTCAGCACCTAACTTGTGGGATTATTTTTCTCATCACACTGTATTCCTTGGTCAAGAATACCTTTGATCAAGATGTAGGGATTGTGAGGCCTCTTGACTCAATCCAAAACCTTAACCCTACTAGGCTGATAGTCGTTTTGACCCTAGGGTTCCTAAATTCATACGGAGGTCTAGTATTTGGTCAAATTATCATTAGGGTGAGAGCCCTAGATCGTTCTTGCACGGTGTTTAAATATTCCTAACATTTCGTAAATATGGGTAGGACCTTTGAGATCGGAAGTCTTAATTCGGCATCCCAAGTGCGATACTAGGCAAAATTTTATCATAGCCTAACCCTACCTAGCACACTGAGGTGATTGTCATATGCTAACTAATCGTACCTTTATGACTTTCACGTAAGCTACTCAATTATACGCGAATTACTTAGTTGATCTAACCAACCCACGATTAAAAATTATCTTTCCTCTAAAGATGCAAATGATTTCTTCTAGAGTTCGCAAGACTTTCCTTAAAAGATGGAAGTAATTGCAAGATGTATCATTCCATGCAAATATGCAATTTCAAAAACCATAGACCTTTTGTCTTTATGCAATTAAAGGATTGACATTGCATGCAATTTGTAAGGTTCATAAATCCCTTCCATGCATTGCGATTATTTGGACATCATTTAATGACCGTCTACGATTATCTTCTACATGAGTCACAACCAGGAATTTATTTCATAAGTGCATTATGTGTCATAAGCCCTATCCTATACACGATGCAACAAAGATGCCTTTGCACAATTCTGTCTTTTTACTTATGCATCATACATTCAGAATTTCAACTACCCTTAACCACGAAAGTGTGAGCAATTGCAAATACTTAACATGCAACTAAATTTTGTAAATTAAATGAGTATATAATCCTACGAGAATTAAAGACATGCTTAATGCATCCTTTCATGCGAGAATATTATCAGATTCTGGGCATTAAGAATTGGGGCGTTATCCATTCGCATACTCGGGGTGGAAGCTCCTACCTGTGCTCCTCTCGAACTTTGCTTAGGAGCCATTGATGCAATAGACTTCGACTCCACGAACTCTCCTTGCCCTTTATCCAATTTCCAAAACTGTCTACTAGGCCGAGATTTCTTCCCTGCGCAAAAATTGGGCCTTGCAAGACACGGTTTTTAAAAATCGGGGAAGGCACGGGTGTACCTGGCTTAGAAGCTTCCAAATTAGAAGCTTCCAAGCTTCTGAAAACAGGCAGATGACATGGATGGGAAGATGATTGTGAAGATGACGACAACGATGATGATGATGGTGATGATGGTGATGATGATGATGATGATGGTGATGATGATGATGATGATGGAGATAAAGATGATGGGGCACAACAGCAGGCGAGGGTGGCAGTCCTGGTGGCACAGCAGGCGGGCGGCTCCACACGGTAGGCAGCAACACGACCAATTCCTTCCTCTCTCCCTTCAAGCTTCGGAGGGGGGGTTTCATAAAGCTTGAAGGGGGGGGGGATAGCCAAACACGTGGCAGGGTGCATGCCCTCCTCCCCTTGCCCCTCCACAATATTACTCATACTCCCTCTCCTCGCCATGCAACGGCTGAAGGGGAGGGGATTTAATTTAAAAAATTACACTTAATTCATTATCTTTTTGTCCCATGAAGGAGTGTTCCCACGTGGGCTACGATTTTTAGCCACAGCTTCCTATACGCGACACGGGGCTGGTGTTTGTTGATGCACGTGGAGAGAGCACTTAGCCCAAAGTTTTTTATTGTAGGAGATCACTCGAAATTTCTCTTGCGCGGGATGTGCAGGGTCTAGGGTCATTAATCCAAAGTATTATCACAGTGGATTACCATAGCTTCTCCATGATCCTATTCGATGTGCAGTGGTTCAAAGTGGTACTTGAAAGAATTGGGCCAACAGTTCGACGAGGTCCATTTGGATTTCTCAAAATAGATTCTTAAAAAAGATGGATGGATTTGCATGACACGTTTGTATTGTCGGCCCATTGTGAACAGGTACATGAACTCATGTTTTTTAAACTTTTATTACGACATGGTACATGTCACAAAAGTTAAATCTCTCTTATATGTGATTTTGGATATGTAATTTTCTATCCAAACCCAGGAAAACCTCGATGGTGGTATGTTGTACCTTCAACTCCCCAAAGTGCGAGAGCATATGATCAAAGCAATGTTCCCAGTGTAGATGAGAATAGTATGCAAATAGAGGGGTCGATATTGCAAGGGGTAGAGGAGGCTGCCAAAATCTTGGAGCATGTAGAGAAGCCAGAAACAGGTAACAATGATGGAAATACAAGAGTCCAAGAATTCTTTGAGAATGAGGTTGACTCATCCTTTTATGGTGACATGTCTATCGAGCTTCCAACGTATGCGAAGTTGTATTGCTAGGATATTGACATGGGACCATAATATACTTCATACTTGGATATGTGTTTTAAGGGTACATAAGATATGTGTTTTAAGTAATATCATTTTTTGAAGATTTATATTACCATGCTTTGCTTAATTTAAATTGATTATGCTAACATTAATTTTTGTCTATGCAGGTGATCACTATGGATATTTGGATCTACACAATGAGTCGAGGAATGAGCGACGAGGAGCTACAGGAGATCTTCACATGTATATCTCCAGATTAGATAGCTCGATTCAAAGATATGGCAGACCAGGAGCTGTCTCCGACACCATCAGCCCGTTCTGGTAGATCTATTTTGGTGCGCTTTGATGCTTCAGTTTCCAGTAGATGAGTCAACGCTCCAGACTTGGGCCACATGGAGGGAGTGGTTATGGGGGATGCTGTGGAGACATGGATGCAATGAGCCTGTGGCTGGGTCAGGATACAGGTGCTACTCCTGGCTCTCGTGCTCGAGAGAGAGTGGCACAAGTGGTTTTTGCAGAGGTATTGATGCAATGTCTTTGTCTCGTTGTGTTGTGTCACCTATGGAATTTGTCACATCTATGGGGACATCTACTCCAGTCACTCCAACTTTTCTCAATCATCCTCTACAAGTAGCACCCCTATGGTTGCTACTCCGAGAGATACTACCCTCGTAGGTACACTAGATGTATAGGGTCTCATGGATATGCCCAGGAGCATGGCCAGAGGTGGGAGAGGACACATCTTAGGCATACCCCAGAGGGGTATGGATACCTTGTAGATGATAAGACATGAGCCATCATCATGAATGATAAGGAGAGGAGGGTGATGGCTTGTATGAGAGAGTTTGCCAACAAGTTTTTCGGCACAACGTCTTGGATCATTGGAAGAACATACTAGAGGGGAGCAATGACTACATAGTAGCATCCTTGCATGAGGAGTTTTTGGTACCCACTGCATTAGATAGGTTTTCCATAGGTTGGATGATGGAGTGCATGCATGAGTACATGTCACACAAACGATCGGACGCATGCAAGGCACTTAAAAGTGGAGCCTCAAAGCCCGAGTAGCTAGATGTGGATGACCAGCACCGACTCAGGGAGAAGGCTACAGATTCTCCAAAACGTTGAAGAGACAGCAACGCGAAAGGTGGTGAGGACACGACTGGAGACAGGAGTTATCCATCATTTTGGGAGTGGCGGCCACAAGACTTATCTGGAGGACTTTGTAAGTTTTTCTTTTGTTGTGTTTGCTTATTTTTTTCCAATATCCCTTGTACTAACAATCATGTTTCTAACAATTGTATTTTGTTTTCTTTGTAGCACTCCATTACAAATCGTGATCCCACCCGCCTAGAGACTCGATATGCAGAGAGACACGGTCTCATTGCATTGATCGACCGATTGTATAGAAGTAACGGCCCAGTAAGTCACTCATCTTTATTGTCCATAGTTACTAATTTTAATTAAAATACATTATTGTATGGTGGACTAATGTGTAGTTGTTTCTTTTTTTGTAGAGTCCATTCAATGCTCCTTTGTGGTGGGATGAGCTTTAGGATGGCAAGGATCTATAGCTCGCCCTTGGATCCCTGGAGCACACATCCTTTTCTTTTTTGGTCATGTGATTTATGTAGGCATTTTCAATACACTATCTTATTATCATCCTTTGTATCTTGCCATGATTGTGTCGTCGCTTTCATTACATGATCTTGTATTTATTTTATGTATTAGTCTTATGGATTCAAGTACACTTTGCCTTCATGGAGACGAGCATTGCACACTTTACTATAAATCTTTTGTATGGCCCAAATAAAGCACATAATGTTATTTATGGCAGCCCTTCCCACAATTTTTTTTTCTATAATCGTCGCTATTAGCATCGCAAATTTACTACATGCGTCACTATTAGTATCGCAGTTAGCATCGTAAATTGTTGCTATATGCGTAGATATCAATGTCTCATATAGCACGCATATAGCGATGAGAATAGTGATTGTTCTATGGCATCGCTAATACCAACGTTTTTTGCGACTATGGGGAAAAAAATTTATGAACATTTTCATCACTTTGAACGTCGGTATGAGGCTTGTATCTTGTAGTGTATGTAGAATGTTGAACCTTCAATCTCAAACCTCTCTCTTTCTAACACCCAAGGCATGCAAGAAATATGCATTCTCCTCATCCTCAATATCCCCCTCTTCCATAGATAAAAGAAAAAAATCACACCCAAAGAGAGAAGCAAGAGTTATGCCCAAGGAGAGAGAGAAAGCTACATGTCAGAGAGATTATTAGGAAAGAGCAAATGGTTGCAACACCCAACACCAACCCATCACACGACTCTCCTTTTGTTGTTTCAAAATCATTGAATATATTTGACCCTTTTAACATTAGAGAGCTCTAAGCTTTATTCACATGACAAATCATTCACTTCTCTTGGACGTCATACATTGTTACATTGTATAGAGTATATTGAAATATATTTTTGCCACTAAAAGGAGATAGAGAAGACATATATCTTTGCCACCTTATATTTTACACATATTTGAACTTCATCATGCTTCCACACTAAGAAGTTGAGCATCCTCGCCAACCTTATTGAAGAACCACCATCAAGGAATGTTGCCAATTAGGAAACAAAGTCCATGAGGAAGAGGTTAACTTGGTGTGATCCTTGTAAGGAAGGGATCCTTGCCTCCACCAAACTCTAACACTAAGAACAATACAGAGTCTTCAAAAAGAACTATCTTCAACAATGATCCGCAAAAAACATCCTCCATCTCAATGTGAAAGCAAGATAACATGCCAATTTAAGAACTTGGATCCATAATATTCATGGACTTAATCCTTTGAGAGATAGTATATTCAGCATACCTTCTCTTTACATATTTGAACTTAATGCTCTAGTTGAGTGAAAGATGTGAGTATCAAAGCCATAGATCATGAAGAAAGGATTTTGTATTTTTAATGGGATTTTTTTTTTGCTTTATATGGTTTTTTTTCAAAACAAAAAGATCCAAGAAGATTAAGAGAAGTGATTGATTCATGGAAGGCAAGTGAGCTGCTACATTCTCCAGCACAGGCAGTTGATTCGATGCATTAAGGCATTGTAGCACTAGCTGGAGATCTTGGATGGTTTGAGCAAGCCTTGACGAGATGAGAGAAGACACAATACAATAGGAGAAGCATTGATGTTTCTATTTATGAGATAGTCTTATGGAAAAATTGGCCACCTTCCATCTATGAGCTTGCTTTGTCTTGAGTGTCTTCCCTTAATCTTTTCTTTTTTATAGTGAATTGATCTTCTCAGGCTTGAGACCAGTTTGTTCCCTCATTGTGCACCACTTGATACCCCTCCCAAAAGCACCATATAAAGTCCCTACTTTGAGCTTTCTTTGTTTTGAGTGTCTTCCCTTAATCTTTTCTTTTTTACAGTGAATTGATCTTCTTAGGCTTCGGGTTCCCTCGTTGTGCACCACTTGATACCCCTCCCAAAAGCACCAAAGAAAGTCCAAAAAGCAGGGATTAAACCTACAAAATCTATGCACAAGGTTGAACCTTCAATCTCAAACCTCTCTCTTTCCAACACATAAGACATGCAAGAAATATGCATTCTCCTCATCCTCACTATCTCCCTCTTCCATAGATAAAAGCAAGAAACCACATAGAGAGAGAGGCGAGAGTTATGCTCGAAGAGAAAGAGAAAGCTACGTGTCAGGGAGATTATAAGGAGAGAGCAAACTGTTGTAACTCACAAAACCAACGCATCACAAAAGTCTCCTATTGTTATTTCAAAAGCACTGAAGATATTTGACCCTTACAACATTAGAAAGCTCTAAGATTTGTTCACACGACAAATCATTTGCTTGTCTTTGGTTTCATACATCCTTACATTGTATAGAGTATAATGAAATAGAATTTTGCCACTAAAAGGACATAGAGAACATAGACCTAAGTCTTTTTTTTTAGTGTAGAATCCTCTTTACTACCTTATATTTTGCACATATTTGGGCTTCATCAATCCGTTTTCGCACAGAATACACTTGTGAGTTCTTGAAAAGTCACATAAAGTTTACAAAAGATGGATTGGACCCTATGTGTGGTAAGACAGGTGTTTGATAATGCTTATTATGCATTAAATGAGCTACATGGGAGACCAATAAAACTTCCTGTAGCAGAGAAAAGAATCAAATTATTCAAGAGGCAGGAATCTAATGCCTATGAGTTGCCAGAATTGGAAGAAAATAGTGGCCATGATACAGGGGCTAGCCAGGAAGATATGGAAGATGAAGAAGTGAAGGTTATGGTTACAAAGGATGAGAACGACTCAGAATCCGGTGACAACTAGGATTTTGGCACATACCAAAGGATGTGCAAATTCAAAGGGGGTGGATGTCATGCCACTACGCGGACACGGTTTGAAAAACTCTGGAGTGCATCATCATCCAAATTTTTTATTAATGTAGAGAGTCAATGTGATTGGAGACATTAGTGCTAGTGTCCATGTCATGGATTATCCAAAAATACTAGATTTTTGGATAATTTTAGCCTATTTTAGATATGTTGGATATTATTTATTGTAAAAATAAAAAAAAATTAGAAAAGCTTCTAGATTAGGATGGCATGCAAAAAGCAAGTTGCTTTTTCAGTCAATTATTGGATTTTTCATAAAAAAGACTAATGGGCGAAATCGCACGCATCACGATCGCTATTGACAGGTTTAAAACTGCACTTTGAACTAGAAGAAGAAGAATAGGTGATCTAGGAGATCCCTGAGTAGGTGTCCTGAGGTTTTACCCCCCTTTCAAAGACAACAGAGCCATTAGATTTGGGTTCCGAGAGCAGCAGAGAAGGAGCTATTATTTGGATGCACATTTTTGGTCTACGAAGGAGCTCCAGGAGATCTAATGCCTGGAGAGTGCTTCTGAGTAGTGCCGGACAAAGGATTTCAGGTTCTGCCAATACATGTTGATTCAATTCATTGTGCTTTGTCTTTGTTGTATTTACCTCTTGTCTATTCTTTTTCTTCTCTTCCATCTCATATCTCTACTTCCTTCTACCTCCGATAGTGCTACCAAAATCAATGAGCTTAATCCTACTTGAACTAGGGACCCATTTTATTTTGAGGCGTTAAGGATTTTCTTTTCCACTAAGATTTTCAATAGGCCACCTTGTCTTTTGTGATTCTTTCGCTAAAGCCTATGCTTTGAAATAGAACTTTGTGCTTATCCACTCATGATTCGAGAAAAGTTGCAATGTTGAATCCATGTGACACAATTAATCAAATGATATCCACACAAAAATTATGAATGCATTGAAGCAAATGTACCTAGCCTATCTACATGTGCTCGTGAGTCATGCAAAATGCAAACAAAAAACAACACACACAACGGAAAAAAATTCTTAATGGCAGTGACTAATGACCTCAAATTCTTGGTGGAAAACTTGGCCCTCGGATTTGCAATGGTGGGCACGTAGCGTCACGACATCCGCCCCCTCCAAACGTGTACATCCTCCAATATATGCCAACTTGTTTATCACTTGCAACATTGTTCCCACCAGGATCATATGGGTAATCATCTCGATAATATGACAAGTAGGTAAGTTGGCATAGGTTATCACAACATCCTCCTAGATCATATGGGTGGATCAAAGTAGGTATGCTTTCGTAGATCACCGCAGCATCCAATGGCTTATTCTTCTCTCCTGCAAAAATCTTCTCCATAGCATTCTCCTCTTCTTTGGTGGTGGCTAGACAATCCTGTGACTCCAAACTCTCTTTCCTCCTTCAATGGAACAAGTCTTGTTTGTGCCTTGACCATATTGACATTTATATCCATATCCATCTCCATAAATGGCATAAACATTGGCAAATCCTCATCATTGCCCAAAGATAATCTGACCTTCTTATCAACTCTCTTATATTTTGTATGTACTCTGGCTTCTTTGCTATACAACCTGCAAACTTCAACTCTTGCTGTAAATACCCTTGTAGTCACAAATTTTTCTATGTATAAAGAACACATTGTAAATATTTTTGTTGAAATATTTCAACAAAGAAAACTTTTGTTGAGAATTCTTAGCACCCAAATTTTCTTGTAGTATGAAATCAACAATTTCGCAATTCATCGCTAGAGAATGGACATGTAAGACATATGACAACTCTTGATTTTTAGTTTTCAACAATGTTGAAAGTTCCTCCATAGTATTTGAGCATGATAGCCCATCATAGATACCATTAGTAACCTCCTCATCAGAATCAATCTCCTCAATCTTATCAATGTCAGAAAGTAGCTTAAATCCAGGTTGCTCTTTCAGTTTCAAATCCTTTGTCTTTAGGGCTTTTTGATCTTCCTGTACTTTCAGCTTGTGAACATTAGCCATCCTCTACTTTGGTCTTGAAGAAGAAGGCTGAGAAATTGGATCACTCCTCCTAGTCACCCTCTTCAAACCTTAAGAGACTAATCATCATCTCTTCTCGGCTTCTCCTCAACAAGGGCTTTAACTCTCTGAGATTTTTCCATCCTGAAAGAATTTGCAGGGGTAGATAAAGTTGGGGCTAAAACTGGAGCTAGACAAAGCAGCTACTACTCCTTTTTAGATATCTTGATTTTTAGGTCTTTTAAGTTCTTTGATATCTCCTCCATTATATCTTCCACAGTCAGATTTGCAATTGATCTAACAACAACAATAGAAATAGGCATAAGCATAGTCACATGCTGAGAAATAAGAGAAGTAGTGGATGGTGCAACACAAGAAGTAGGAAAAGTCTGGTAGGAGAAGACATTGCTGGTGGTGACTGCATCTCATTCTACAAGCAAGCCTTCCATCTTCGCCTCTTTTTCAGTGTAGAAACCGCATCAACAACATCCTACTCATGCATCTTCAATCCCATGGGTTGCGTACAGTCCTCTAGCAGCTCTCCCAACTCATCCTGAAGTGTAGGATCAGTCGCGTCTGTAAAAATAACTCCACTTTCTTTGAGTTCAAAGCTCTTTGCTCTAGTGCATCCAACTAGTTGTATCGCTCTTCAAACTCTTGCAATAATTCAGAAGCAAAAAGTCATTTGTTGGGCTAATAAACCCACTCTCTAAATGTCTTTTGTGTAGCAATACCATAATCCTCCAGAAAATATTCATCTTTGAGCGCTTTCTTAAAAGAATCCTAGTTATAGTCCTATACAAACAAATTTGTCACTCTAACATGCAAAGCATGCATGATAAGCTATAAGAAATAGTTGCTCCACTTGGTTGAAACTCGGAAGAAGCACATTTGGCTTTTAAAGGCTTTAATGTAGGCTAAAACATCCTGGCCATCAAATAATTTTTGCTCACTAACCATAGCCTCAATCGCCTTAGTCGTACCATGCATATGCTCATGTTCTTGATGCAACAGTCATCGTTGATCCAACTGGCTGCTGCTGGCATAGATAACTGCATCTACTAATTTTGCATCATAATGGTGGAAGAAAGAGTTTGTAACAAAGTCTTCATCTCATCGACTCGAAAAGGAAGAAGCAATCGATGAAGAAGGTGGATCTTCCATCTCAATGATCAGAAGCAACGCTTTCACATCGAGTTCACTAGATGTCACATAGAATACACACATGAGTCCACGATAAGTTGCTTATCGTAGGGATGCTTTGCAAGATAGAAGTTCTCCTCCACAGAAATCGCTTGTCGCAAAAACACTATACAATTAAATTTTCAAGAAGAAGTAAAGTAAGGCAAAGATCTCTTATTAAGTTTCAAAAATCCTCTTCAAAGAATCAAAAAGCCTCTACAAAGAATCAAGAAGCCTACCTTTGTTCACGCATTGTGTCATAGAGAACATGCTTAGAAAAATGTATGTGGTGCTCAACCATACATGCAATCGAGAAGAAATGCAAAGTCGGATCCATGATATGCAACCAATCAATCAATGCTTCCATGCAAAAATTATGAATGCACTAAAGAAAATGTGCCTAGCCTATCTACATGTGCTGGTGCGTCATGCAAAAATGCAAACAAAGACACACACAAGAGAAAACAAATTCCTAATGATGGTGACTAATGACTTCAAATTTCTGGCAAAAAAATATGCCCTCAAGTTCACAGTGCGGTGGACACGTAGCATCATGATACCGTCACCTAACATGCCATTGAATAATATCATGCCACATCACGAAGGTACATTATTGCGGATGCCAACTCATGTAGAGCTCGACATCTCAACAATCTAACCATCCCTCGTGATCACTAAATATCTAAAAGGTATTTGAAATTTGATACGAAAATGAAACAATTAATTGTATCATAGTCATTTGTGTGTAAGTGATATCACCTCAAGTGCAACCATCACCATCACAACCCTTCAACTACTACACCATTATCCTCTAAAGAAGTTTAAGCAAACTATTCCCTCTAAAAATGGAGGCATTGTAAACGTTTTACAAATGAACTAAAAACTTGCGAGAGATTTTAGTTTTAGAATATAATATTCAAAAACTTTCCATTAGTATATAGTTTGTTACGATTTAAAAGTGAAACAATGAAGTTTTACCAAAGTTTCATTTTTTTCCTAGAAAAAATGTAGTGAATATTAGAGTAGCTGCAATATTCCCAATATTAGTGATTTGATTGTGAGGTCATCTAGGTGTTTGATTCAATTCAGCAAGCTTCATCGATTTTGAGGGTCCTCCAATTTGATTGCAAATTGGGGATAGGCCATGAGCTCAAAGCATTCAATAAAACAACATATGTTGTTATTATTTGGGTTGCAAAATAAAGGAATTTGAGTCAATCAAATCATTTGATTCTAGCATTTTGAGCCATGCTCTAGAATGGCATCCGATTGCTCTAGAATGGCATCCGATTACAATTCTTTCTCGGATATGATCACTAAGCATTTGAGTGCTTCTCAGTGTGTGGCATTTGATCACAATGCATTGATTTCCCATGTTAACTAGATGTTTGATTGCAAGTCTCCAAGGCATTGATTCTTCCTAGGGCACAAGCTTTCGAACCTCATGGCATTTGATGATGTCATTTGATTCTGACAATTCTAGAAGAATTTGATTTTGACCTTACAAAAGCATTTGATGCCAAGTAGAGTTTGCAAGCATTCCATTCGAGCTTTTGGGTCGAATTCAAGACTTTCATTTAGCTTTGCATAAGGTCCCAAGCACAAGATTTGGTTGCATAAGACTAACTAACCTAGTCAAGATCTAACTTGGCCTTCTAATCAAATGCCAAGTTTCACCTTCATTTCCAACTTATGCTGTTATCCTTCCAACTTAGGCGCAATCGAGAAGAAATGCAAAGTCGGATCCATTATATGCAACCAGTCAATTGATGCTTCCACACAAAAATTATGAATGCACTAAAGAAAATGTGCCTAGCCTATCTACATGTGCTTGTGCATCATGCAAAAATGCAAACAAAAAGACACAGAACGGAAAACAAATTCCTAATGATGCTGACTAATGAGTTCAAATTTCTGGCAAAAAACTCTGCCCTCAGATTCGCAGTGGTGGACATGCAACAGCACGACACTATCACCTAACATGCCATTGAATAATATGATGCTACATCATGAAGGTACATAGTGGATGCCAACTCATGTAGAGCTCGACATCTCAACAATCTAACCATCCCTTGTGTTCACTAAATATCTAAAACATTGTTGGAATTTGATACAAAAATGAAACGATTAATTGTATCATAGTCATTTGTGTGTAAGTGATATCACCTCAAGTGCAACCATCACCATCACAACCCTCCAACTACTACACCATTATCCTCTAAAGAAATTTGAGCAAACTATTCCCTCTAAAAATGGAGGCATTGTAAACTTTTTACAAATGAACTACAAACTTTTGAGAGGTTTCAATTTTAGAACATAATATTCAAAACCTTTCCATTAATATATGGGTGGTTACAATTTAAAAGTGAAATAATGAAGTTTTACCAAAGTTTCATTTTTTCCTAGAAAAACCGTAGTGAATATTAGTGTAGCTGCAATATTCCCAGTATTAGTGTAACAATAATATTCCATAGGTATAATAGGAATATTCCTAAAACCTAGGGAATATTAGTGTAACGATAATATTCCCTAAACATAATGGCAACAGTTCTCCTATGCAAAAAGAAATCTTTGGTATAACTCCATTGTCCCACCTCCAATCCCTAACAACCCGTATATGAACAAAAAGCTATTAAAGATTAGGTTCTTAAAATGAAATCTTCGATAAATTTAAAATTCATTTGCACAAATTTTACAATGCCCTCATTTTTTGAGAGAATATTTAGGTCGAACTCCCTTAGATAGATATTTTTAGATCTCAAAAATTCCCTCATGCTTACCCTACCCTCTTGCCCATCATGACCATAGTATGCTCTTTCCCACCAACTATCAAGTGCTCACTACCTAGATCTAAGATGTAACTTGAGTTCCAAGAAAGCATTACTAGGATTGTGAGGCTATCAAAGCTCCTCTTGAGAAACTAATTTACAATGAGAGGTAAGTTTTGGTGATTTTACTACACCTCTAATCTTTCTATCATTCTTTTACATTCCCAAGATAAATAATACTTGGTAAGTCAAAAGCTTATGAGAGAGAGAGACAAAGAGAGAGATCCTTCTATCAACATAGACCTTGGCATGACATGTTAGATATTTTTACTCACAAGGAGAGCAATGCTACATGAGAGATTTTAGTGTAGATGGCATTTGCTTTACCAAAAACCACCCACTTTTTTTGTGTACCACCAATTCAATTATACCTCATGTGCCACAAAAAATAAAAGGCTATCAAAAATTGATGTGGCTAAGACAAGAGTGGTTGTACCACAACCTCTCATGTATAGCAACCTTTATGGTGCCTAATATTTCATTGTTTCCTTCCTAACTATTGAGCCCTATGTATTGTATTCTTTGAAATATTAGAAAATTGATTATATGCACGAAGCCAAAGTTCTATTACGAAATGCATGTTTTATCTCATATCCTTTGTACATCAACTCTAAATTACTAGAAATCCTTGAAGTAGATTGTCTAATACATTAAAGATACCGAGTAAATGTTCCTCAAGTACTTCAAAAGTGGTGTCCCGTTGTCCTCACATTAAGAGTTGAAGGTCTACCACCGGGGCTTTTAGTGCAGAAGAAGAGTTTAGGATTCAAGATTCGGAAAGGAAAAATTGATTGAGGTTTAATAAGATCCGGGCTTTAGAAATGATTCAGGTACGGAAGAAGAGTTCAAGCCTTCTCACTATGTACTTAGCATACATGAACAGAAGGAATAAGACTAACTTGATTACATCAAATGCCTCAGGATACATACATCATATCATAAAGGATATTTTCAGATTCCCAATTCATTTATGAATGTCAAATGCAAGCTCTAATGGCATTTATTTCATGTACATAGATGGATTTCAACCCTTTGGAACAAGTATATTGTTGATAGATTCAAATGCATCCAAGATTTGGGCCAAAGATACATGAAATGAATTGAAAAAGTATAATTTTAGCTTTAGCCCTATTTTAAAACAGAAAATTCCAACCCATAATCAAGTTCAAAATGAGTACATAAACTCAAGAAGAAGCACTTTTGATCATCAACAATGTCCTGAAGAAAAGAGGTCATTTCCCTCCATTACAACCATTAAAAATACATGTTTGCTCATAAAAATGGATCATAACAGTGGGCTGCCCTATTTATGACTGGTTATTACAGCCCATAACAGTCCATAAGTCTTCAATATCCTCACCCTTTGCTTGCCCCAAAGTCACTCAAGTACTTGGGTACAAGTCGGGCTTCATTGGACCAAGAATAAGGTAAACAAGAGGACAGAAGTCGTACATAAGAGCAGGCTGAATACTCTTCTCTCAGATTTCCCTCTTTTATAGACTGTTTCAGCATGCATTTTCGTCAGACCAAAGAGGCAGAGAAGTGGAGCTCTCACCATGTTTACATCTTCAGTAGTTGGGCCTGTTAATCTTCAATTTGCATGCTCCATTTCATGCACCATAGCTCCAGCTCTCTCCAGTTTGCCTCAGACAGTGCAGCCCGCATTTTGCGCCGAAAAATGCGGGCTGCTTCCTGCTCAGTTCCTGGTCACTTTTTGACCAGCCTAAGTCACTTGCTGGTCACTTAAGTCAGTTACTTCTGGTCCCATATGGAGCTAGTGGACTTTTGATAGTTTTTGGCATCATTCTTGGGTTCTGATCATATTTTTGTATTTGAATTAATGTGATTTATCCTGCAGATTGTCAATTACTTCCAGATGTCCAAGTTGTAGGTTCCCATAGACTTATTTTTCATAAATGTGCATGGTATAACTGAAAATTATATGCTAAAAGAACTTGTATAACTAAGGTGGTTATTAGATAACAATGCCTGAATTTTGTATGCAAACATCTCATATAACTTCCAGTGAAACTCTCCTGTGTTCATAAGAATCCCATGATTTATATCATGAACAGTAAACTCTTTGACATTCACCCCCTCCTAACCTACACATCCTCCGGCATGTGCCATTTCATAAGATTATAGGTCAAGGAGGGTATTCTTCTTCATCTTCATTCCCTAAGTCTTTTTCTTCTTGCATGTCTTCAAGTAGAGGGCTTATATCTAAGTCATCAAGTTCATAAGTTCAAGATTCTCTTCATTTGAAGAGTTTGATTCGTTTCCCAGCTATTGGAGTCTTTATCATGGTCCTATCCATTTCAGCCAAAGAGTAAGTAGTATTATGATGTACTACTTTTACAACATATGGTCCAAACCATCACTTGGCTAACTTCCTATGAACACTATATTGATTGTCCAGGGTGCTATCATAAACAAGAACCTAGTCATTCTCTTGAATATCTCTTGGACGGAGTCGATGGTGCTTGTCAAACCTCTTCTTATTCTTTAATCTTAATGTTTTTAGCCTTTCAATGGCTATTTTAACATCTTCTGGCCTTCTTTCAAGTTGCCTTATGCGTAAAGACAGCAATTCTTCCTTGTTCATGCCTTCATCCCAAGGCAAGATACTCCATGTGACAATGGATTTCTCAATAGGCATAATAGGTGGCTTTCCATACATGAGTTCAGCTGGCATATATCCTGTCACTGCACTATGGGTTGTTCTATTAGCCCATAATGCGAATGGTAGCATTTTAGGCCATTCCCTCAACTTTCCTTTGCATGATTTTGCTAAAGCTTTAAGAATTGGTTCATGACCTCTTTCACTCTTACCATTGCCTTCAGAATTGTATGCTGAAGTAAGAGATAGCTTAATTCCCAATTGAGCAAAGAAATGGCGAGCCTTATCGGCATCCAATTCTCCTCTATCGACAGTTACTTTAGCAACACATCCATATCTGCAAAATACTTCTTCAAGTAAAAATCTACAAACAGCATGAGTGGATTTTGTTGTCAAGGCCTTTCCTTCCACTTGATTTGTGAGATCTTCTCTAGCAAGTACTAGATATCTCATGTTCCAAATTCCTGTAGGCATGGTTACTAAATCAATAACCCATCTATAGTGAATGGATAAAGGATAGGTAGGCTGAAGCCCATCTCTATGCTTTACCATAGAATACATTTGACAAACATGGCAAGACTCAACAAAATGCTCAGTGTCTTTATACATGTTTTGCCACCAAAATTTCTCTTTTATTTTGGCAAAAGTACTCCATATGCCTCTATGACCAGCCAATAGGCTTTCATGGAATTCTTGCATGACCTGTCTTTGTGTCTTTTTGTCACCTAAGACACGAACAGGCACCCTTCCTTTCTTTTTTGCATGCCTCCAAAGATAGCCATCTTTAAGAAAAAAACCATAGGCTTTTCTCTTAATTCTCTTGAACTCTTCATTAGTCCATTCTTCCTTCTTTGTCATAGTGCTAAAAAATTGGCCAATTTTTAGCCAATCATCTACATAATATTCTTCTTTAAAGTGTGAACAAACCATAACAAAACATGGAATATGTTGTTTACTAGCTATCCATTGTTCTTCTTTGGTTGATTCATCATTCCTTGCTGATGTAAAAGTTGTTTTAACAGTTGAACCTGTTGTTCTTGCTGTAATTTTTATTGTACCTGCATTAACATCATCATTTATAAACTCTGATTCTTCTTCATCCATCATTTCTTCTTTATCCATATATCTGGCACATGAAAGCATGTCAGCAACTAGATTATCTCTACTTGCAATATGTTTCAAATCAGGATTTAAGGATTTAATATAGGCTATCCATCTTAGCATGGCTATGTCAGGAGTGGAACAGTTGGCTATCATGCCCAAGAGTGGAAGGCAATCTGTCTCAACTACAATATGTGCGCCCATGAAGTACTCCCTGTCACATTTTAATGCAGTTACTACTCCCCACAGCTCTCTTTTAATTTGAGCATACCTTCTTTGTCGTTCATTAAGAACCTTCGCTCCAAAGCAGATTACATATATGTTGCCTTCAAGGTCATCTTGACCAACTGCCCATCATATTCCAATAGGACTTGTGTCCACTGTGAGTATAATGGGTTGTCCATTAGAGTAGTTAGCCCTCTTTAAAGTGGGAGCTGAAGTCAGCATTTTCTTGAGTTTTCGAATAGCCTGAGTGTGTTCTTTTGTCCATAGAAACCTTTGGCCCTTTCTTGGAAGCTGATAAAGATTTTTAGCGACATGGGCCAAATGTGGTATCCAAATAAGGTAGAAGACACATGCACCAAGAAATCTTCTCACTTCCGAAACATTTGTACATTCTTCTTGCATTTTGCTGATTGCATTTATTTTAGATGGAGAAGGCTTTCGGCTATATGGACCACACATATGACCGACCACAAGGACTTCTTCAACTCCAAAAACAGATTTAGCTCCTGAAAGAGTAAGATGAACTTCTTCTAATTTAGACAGGATCTGAGCACAATCATTAATATGATCAAAAACAAACTTTCGACATCCAAGTTTATTGAGTTCTTCATTTTTCTCATGAACTTCACATCCTTTGATTGGAACATCATCAAGAAAAGGAAGAGTCAATTGAGGAATATAATCCCTTAATACTTTATGCATAGCATTCATCATGTGAGCTACTGAATTCGTAGCCCCTTGAGGTAGAGTACACATGCGGACTAGGCCAAGAGGCGTCTTCATTGTGGTAATGTCACGGCTTTCCAAAGCAAGCTGAAATTGGTCATAGCCTGAATATAAGTCTCCTATGGAATAGATTGCCCTTCCTGCAAATGCTTCGACGAACTCATCCACAATTGGTCATGATCCAACATTTCTTATAGTGACTTTATTGATGGGTTGCAGATCTTGAATGAATCGTAAAGATCCATTCTTCTTAGGTACCGTAAACCATTGGTTGGAATATGGAGCTAAAGATGGCTCCAATATTTGCTTTTTTATCTTTTCATTTAAAAGCTCCAATAATTTAGGCAAATGAGCCCTTGGAACCGGAATCGGTTTAAGATTCCAAGGCACGTGTGAGACTGTAAAAATTACCATTGGTGCCACAATGCTTGGATCCACACAGCCAATTTCATGTGGCTGAAATGAAAAAGCTTTACCATGGTTCTTTAACATCTGCATGAAGATTTGCTTTTAAGCTCTGCTGGCAAGAGAAAAGAGTTGTCACCAATTTTCAGCTTTTGTAGACTTTCTACTGTAAATTGGTGACCAATATCTTTAGGATCACGAAGGCTTGGTTGTTTGGAAACCCTTTCTGCCAGTCCTTTGCTTTCAGGTGGTAGAGTAGTAGTTACCGGCTTGACCTTCTTATCAACTATTTTATACTTTGTTTCTACTCTTGCTCCATCCTTGTTTGGCTGTCCAAAAGCTTCATAATCTGCAAACTCTTGAATTATGTCATACATATCCAATGTACATACCTGTATGGACTGATTTTCAGCTTGATTTTCTGCATGAATGGCTGTATAAATTTCAGCCATTGTATCATTATAATTCATCCTATCAAATAGTCTTGAAATTTCTTCATCTGTAGGTAAAACATCAATTTGCTTCAGCTATTGCTCCATATGACTCAAATACTTTCTTTCAGCCCTATTCATGGTGGCTGAAAACTATTTATAACAGCCCACTCCATTGGCTGAAAAAACGTGCAAATCAGCTTTTGGCCTTTCCTCCTTCATATGTGGAGGCAATTTTTTGTGACATGATGCAATGCCATAGCCTCCACTTATAGCAGCGCTACCTGAAAACCCTTAAATTCTCGGGCATTAGGGGGAACACGATGATCTCTTAATCGATCCCTATTCCGATGGTGATTAACACAAACAGTTAGGAATTGAACAGCTTTTTCATTATCCTTGCTTCTTATCCGAGAATATGATGAACCATCATCAAGAGCCTTTGTCTCTAAACGAGACTCGGAAATAAATAGTTGTCCAAGAATGATTGGATAACTGCAAAAATCTTGAACAAAGAAATGAAATTCATCTTTTACATTACCAATAGTAACTTGTACATAAGGACATGCTGCATAAAGATCGCCAGAAGAGTTATTGGCTACCTTCATGCGCCATCCTGGGTCCAGATCAATGGGCCATCCACCATTCTCATAAAGACTTCTTGACATAACATTAATTTCTGAACCATGGTCTATAAGGGCAATGCATGGAGTTTCTTTCTCACCGATTTTAACAACAATTTCAGTAGTCGCCCTTGCCCAATGGGTACAGGAATAGTGACTACTAGGAATAAAGTGAGTTTCACTTTCTTCTTGCATATTGTGAAGAAGAGTCTCTTTCTTATGCATGGGCTGCACTTTAGATTGAGAAGTTTCCACCATTATGGCTTCTTCAGCTTCTGCTTCATAAATGTCTTCATCTTTGGCTTCTATGGCTGCAATCAATTCTTTGATTGCCTCCAATCGAATCCCTTGAGTTTTCAGCTTCTCTTCATCCTACAAATATACATGAAGTACTTGCAAAAAAGCATGTATAGATTCTTCAATTTCCTCACCAACATATTGTCTTTTTCGTTTAATTACATCAATTATTACATCATGAAATCCTCATTTTGCAATATCAAGAATTTCACCTAATGTAAATTCAATTCTACTTCCAAGAATCCTTTCTTCTAGGATCCGTTTAAGATCCATTGCGGTCTCTATGTCAGATTGCAACTTGTAACTGCGATGTTTGCTTTTTCTTTTTCCTTCAGTCTTCTTTACTTGAGGGGCATCTCCCATGTCATATTCTGGTAGCGGCGGATCTTCAACAGCCTTCTATTGGTCTAGTTTACTTCTTGTTATGCGTTTAGTTGGTCCTAAAGAAGAAGGACCGGCAATATCTTCATCTCTTCTTCTCTTTTCTTCTATCATGGCTTCTTGATTATTAATTTTAGTTAACCAGGAAAAAGCTGAAAATGAATCCACAGGCTCGGACCATCCGGTTCTCCCTCGAATACATTGACTGGCAGTGGTTAAATCATCCTTAGTTGCCTTGCCTTGCTCCATGCGTTCCAAGGCCTGCGTCCACACTTTAGATTTTGCATTAGTTTTACATGCTTTAACAATTTCATTAGTTGGCTCAATTTGCAACCCATAAGTTGCAACATCAACAGCTACATAGGCCGTTCTTGTTCCCAAATCCTCCAATCTTTTCTTTATGCCACGGTTGCCGAAGTTTGGCTCAAGAGGAAGCCAGGTTTCGGTTGCATGAATTTTACCATCCTTCCAAAAGACTAATTTTTGTGCTTCAGCTTCACGGAATGCACCGCACTCCCTCTTGTCATGATGAAGGCTATCACACCAAATGCAGCGTCTTTTAAAGCCTTCTCGTGCACGCCTTCAGGCACTTGGCCGACCCCTTTCTTCTACTTTTACATCAAGCCTTTCTACTTCAGAATTAATTTCTGTTTAATTAAGATGGAGATCCCACATGCTTTTAATTAGCTCGTCCATGACATCCTTCTTTGGAGAAGGAACAATATAATATCTTGATTGCTCGGCCATAGAGACAGGAGGTCGAGAAACTGGAACAGGCTCCTTCATAGATTCAGTTGTTACAGGGGTTAATCCCCATCTTAGGTGCAATCGCTCTCTTTGAGCAATCATATTAACTGCTTCAGTGACATCACTCCAAGCAATCTTCAATCCCGACTCAGAGTCAGGGTCTTCAAGTCGGTCAGTCAATTTCTCCTGAAGAGAAGAATCTGCAGCTTTTAAAAATAATTCAATCTTTTGACTTTCCATATCTTGTTGGTCATCGGGATCTAGTTGGGAAAATTTGCTTTTAAACTCTTGATGAAGAGCAGTACTAGTTAGTCCCATATTGGGCCTTTCAACCCATTCGGTGAAGATTTTCTTTGTCATAAGGCCAAAATCTTCAAGGAAAAATTATTCTCGAAGAGCCTTCTTGAACATAGACCATCCTGCATCTTTTATGAAAAGACCATGAATTCGGTCCTAGAGACCATGCACAGCAAGGCAGGCAAAGTAACGGCTCCAAGCATGTTAAGGAACTCCAAAGAAGACCATCTTGTCAGTGTAGAGGTGGATAAAAGAGAACACATTTTTCCCATTAAATTGCTTGAGCTCATGCCCAACTGCTTCCAAGGCCTTAATGGCAATAGCATCAATCCGCTCTTCTTCTTGTCTCCATTGTTGTTGCAATTGCAACTGCTGCTAAAATTGCAGCTGTTGTTGTTGGCTCTCTTGCATTAGACGAACCAACTGCTGCAAAGCATCTCCTCCCAAACTTGATGATTCTCCCATTGGACTTCTTCCGCAACGGACCTTCACGTCGGGTTCACCACTGTCGTCGCATTAAGAGTTAAAGGTCTACCACTGGGGCTTTTAGTGCAAAAAAAGAGTTTAGGATTCAAGATTCGGAAAGGAAAAATGTATTGAGGTTTAATAAGATCCAGGCTTTAGAAATGATTCAGGTACGAAAGAAGAGTTCAAGCCTTCTCACTATGTACTTAGCATACATGAACAGAAGGAATAAGACTAACTTGATTACATAAAATACCTCAGGATACATACATCATCATATCATAAAGGATATTTTCAAATTCCCAATTCATTTATGAATGTCAAATACAAGCTCTAAGGGCATTTATTTCATGTACATAGATGGATTTCAACCCTTTGGAACAAGTATATTGTTGATAGATTCAAATGCATCCAAGATTTGGGCCAAAGATACATGAAATGAATTGAAAAAGTATAATTTTAGCTTCAGCCCTGTTTTAAAACAAAAAATTCCAACCCATAATTAAGTTCAAAATGAGTGCATAAACTCGAGAAGAAGCACTTTTGATCATCTATGAACAATGTCCTGAAGAAAAGAGGTCATTTCCCTCCATTACAACCATTAAAAATCCATGTTTGCTCATAAAAAGGGATCATAACAATGGGCTGCCCTGTTTATGACTGGTTATTACAGCCCATAACAGTCCATAAGTCTTCAATATCCTCACCCTTTGCTTGCCCCAAAGTCACTCAAGTACTTGGGTACAAGTCGAGCTTCATTGGACCAAGAATAAGGTAAACAAAAGAAGAGAAGTCGTGCATAAGAGCAGGCTGAATACTCTTCTCTCAAATTTCCCTCTTTTATAGACTGTTTCAGCATGCATTTTCGTCAGACCAAAGAGGCAGAGAAATGGAGCCCTCAGCATGTTTACATCTTCAGTAGTTGGACCTGTTAATCTTCAGTTTGCATACTCCATTTCATGCACCATAGCTCCAGCTCTCTCCAATTTGCCTCAGACAGTGCAGCCCGGATTTTACATCGAAAAACGTGGGCTGCTTCGTGCTCAGTCCCTGGTCACTTTTTAACCAGCCTAGGTCACTTGCTAGTCACTTAAGTCAGTTACTTCTGGTCCCATATGGAGCTAGTGAACATTTGACAGTTTTTGGCATTATTTTTGGATTCCGACCATATTTTTGTATTTGAATTAATGTGATTTATCCTGCAGATTGTCAATTACTTCCAGATGTCCAAGTTGTAAGTTCCCATAGACTTATTTTTCATAAATATACATGGTATAACTGAAAGTTAGATGCTAAAAGAACTTGTATAACTAAGGTGGTTATTGGATAACAATGCCTGAATTTTGTATACAAACATCTCATATAACTTCCAGTTAAACTCTCCTGTGTTCATAAAAATCCCATGATTTATATCATGAACAGTAAACTCTTTGACACCGTAAAATAGTGGATTCTTGTTGTTTATTAGGATAGTGAAATACCCGTTAGATGGTCCAGTTCACATATTTGGCAATGGACCCATTTGAGGTAACAAAAAGGTAGAACTTTGTGTCTCTCAAGTATAGAAGACGAATATATGTCAAACTCATTCGCATCCAAAGGTTCGTCTTTGGATACTACATATGGATACATACTACATATTGATACTATATATGCTATATTAACTAAAATTATTTGGCTTTATTCTTTATTGTGATGTGTCTTACATGTCTATTGATGGTTAAGGACACTCAAAAAATGCCAAAACCATACATTTAGCATCATTTTGTTGAATGATTGGAATCAATTTTTAGTTAGAAAATTTACTTCACAAAATTAACGACACAAATAATGTGTCTCAACCTACCCTTTTTATTTGCAAAGACGGGGGATGGGAAATCACTCAATAATATATTACATTATCATGTGAATTTAGAAGATCCGATTATTCAAAATTCAATGCCTTAAAAAGCTAAGGATTCCTTTGCAAGGCTCCTCCATGAAGGGTTCTTCAAGGCCTAGGATAAAGCCAAAAGATGTAGTCGATGGACGTAACATTTGAATGTTAGTCAAAATAGAATTCACATATTCATAAAGAAAAAGGGTGACTTATATCAATGGAAAATTCATGATTAAAGTATATTCTACAAATACGGCATCTATGAATTTGTATCAATGCCCTTGGAGTACAAAGGGTGATTGGCAATGTCTTATATGGTTGATATTTTATATTATTATTTTTAATTGATAATCTCATGGTTGATACTCTGAACCTTCTATCACTTGGCCTTTTCAACTTAAGGGGATTGTAGAAAGTAGGTATACATCTAATGGTGAGCCTCAACACAAAACTCTCAACTAACCAATGATACCTACAATGTCACCACCCAAAGTGCAATGTTATTGGCATCTTGTGCACACGAAAAGCTTAGTTTAAAGCAATGTAACATATTTTTGTTCCTATCGTTGCTTTCAACTCGACAGAGCACCTTTTGCATTCTATTTTCTTGCATATTCATGTGGAGTATGGTTCCACAACTCTAAGAAAGTCTAAGGAAGAACATAATTTCTGTCACAAAGCATCTATGGGTGGTTAGAACATAATTTCTGTCACAAAGCATCTATGGGTGGTTGAATTTTTGTTTTCCTTTTTTAGCAAACTTTGAACTTTGAGTAATGCTTTAAAAGACTTTGAACTTTATGTAAGTCTGAAAAGTGTATCCAAGGTTTGAACTCCCACACTCGAACCATAGCTTGGTGCTTACTAGAAAAGAAATTTGAGAAGCATCTAGACATGCAAAACCTATCACTATGAATGCTAGTTTCTTATCTGTTAGTGACGAGAAAATCTACAAAGTAATGCGAGTATGGCGCCAAAGCAAAATAATACATAATATACGTTGTCGAAGTAGGCTACAACCTTTTTTTGTCCTGCACAGACGCTCTTGTTTCCCTTGGCACCTATGCCACAAACAAAATGGGAGGCTAAGTCATTGTCTCTCTCCCGGCGGGCACAGTCGAAGGGCCTGGATTATCGGTAATGGTCGATCTACGGAGGGGAATTTCGCCCTCTCTTATTGATAGTTGTTATATGGGTACAGGTCCGGTTAAGGCTACAAAGACATGTGTACTAGCTATATATAAGCTTTTGATCGATCAGAGTTCGCTAGTGGAATCATTTCCAGCTTGCTCTCTGAATATAAATTATCAGCTTTCATTCCAAGCTGCAAAAATGGGCGTTGGGGAGAGTAGCTGAGAGAACGTTGCTGCTGCTGCTTTCGGTGTCATCGATGGGATCGTCACAGCAGCAGCAGCAGTGGACTTGCAGTGATTAACGTGGTTGTCATCCATATTAACGGTACTGCAGCTGCTGTAATTAGATTTCACAAGGCTAGCTGTAGTAGTAGCTGCAATCGATTGCTGATGCAAACGCTGATCGCGATCAATATACTGTTGCTGCTCATGCTGTTCCTGCATATAAAGTCCAGGCGCCGCAAGCTGTTCAAAACCACTGCTCTTGGTGGAGTATCTTGAAGCAGTCTCCTGCAAAACCCATCATCGTTAATGATGTTGATATGCGAAAAGCAAAACCCATCATCGTTAATGATATGCAAAAGCAAAACAAATCATTGAATGCGTAAGAAGCTGTGCATGGACATGAACGGTTCAAGCAGGTAAGTATCGATGATGTAGAAACATAGGTGCATATTATGGAGTGCAAGTGCACATTGACCTGGTGGTACTAATGCATTAACTGAGGTGCATTTTCCGCTTGAACAGACATGTGGAAACGTATCCTAATAACAGATCTAGGCACCAGATATGAGTAAGAGTGGTTTGTAACATGCATAATTCGCCGCTTTCGGCATAACATGCATGTGATGATCTGTATTGGCACGAATTGATCAACATTGGATTAAAACAAGAACGTTATCTATATGACCATGGAAGCATACATCTATGTACCTGCATTGAAAACAACCTTCTTCTAATGTATTAAGTGTTCCAGTAATATGGATAAATGGTCCCTACCTGGAGGAGAGAGCTGCTATTGTTGGAATACGGTTCAGCTTGAGGTCCATGATTTTGTAACGAGTGTCTGTTGCCGGTGGTACCGTTCAGGCCCAAGAAGTTGTGGATGTGTAGGCCACTCTTGCCACCTTCAATGGACTGAAGGAACTTACTGTGCTGGAAAGGCAACACGCCCACATCAGTTCTAAACTCGGGCTTCTGATAGTCCTGCTCACCTGCAGCTTTCGTCCATGTCAATGGGTTCTGGGGTTCCTGTGATGAATACTGCAAAAGTCCCCACTCTTGCGCGCTCTTCGTCAAACCACTGAAATGGTTCAGGTCACTCGTCTGCAGGCCAAGGAGACCATTCTGACCACAATCAGCATATCTAAAGATGAAGTTGTTCGCATGGCTGCCAGTATTACTGTTGATGTTATTTATCTGCAGACGGATTCCATCGTCCTTCACCATGCGTTTAGCCAGAGCATTGATAGGAAGCACTGTGCTGGCACAAATCTTGGAAATGTCATATCTGCTCATGTCAAAATTGGTGACTGCATTCACACCTCGGAACTTAATAGCTGCGATGTCGTACGCCTCAGCTGCTTCTTCTTGTGTGCCTGATCATCATGTATGTATACATATGTTAGAAGATTGCAAATCATTTAACTCTCTTGAAATTCTAAATATCCCAAGCCAATGCAGGTCTTCCCCCAATGCCGATTCAACCTGTACAGCTAACTGTGAATCATTACTAAAAGACTTACTGAAAGTGCCAAGGTACAGATCTTTATTTCCAGCAACTCTTCCAATCCGAGCCTGCCATCTTCCGTGTTGATGATGTCTGAGCATTTCAATTGTTGGTAGAAGTTATACAGCATACAAGCATCAGCACAAGCTAGTATGAATTTAAGACGGTGCCTTTCCAGACCAAAGTTTTGTGGATTAAGCTTGGATAATAACAAGTTCACTCCACTCATACATCCCTAACAAACTTATGCATCAAGACGAATGCCTTGATAATGGAATTGTTTGGAACAAAGGAATCACATTGGAATATAGACTTTGAAAAAGATTCGTGCAGTGTCGCCGGCATGTGGTGTCGATTATGTGAGGCCTTCCAAGCATTGGAGAAAGCACAATAACAATCAAAAGTGAGAGAGGATTTCCTTTTCAAGAAAATTTTCCAGTTGAACCTAAATTTGTCACTAAGATTAGTATCCAGCAAGCACTTCAGATAATTACCAACGATTTTGGGCTATTTGTTAGCATTGCCTTTTAGGGCATATGATTATACAATGGTGTGGTGACAATGTGGTGTAAGTCTCAAAAAATTTATCCACTGTTAACTTTAGTTAAGTTGTCCACTTAGCTTTGAAATGTGTAGATAACTTAAATTTTGAGAAAAAAAGAATCTCATTTAGAAAATCAAAGAAAAAAGGTATACTTCTCTCTCTCTCTCTCAAAAAAGGGCAATGCTCTTGAGGGCAATAGTGTACCCTTCTTTCTAACTCTCCACGGTATAGCCATAAGTGCAAGAGCGAGTATCCAATGAGTGCATCATTTTCCAGTTAACAGCTGAATGGTAAGAGAAAGAATTAAGGAGCACTTTCTTTGCTCCATCAAGGTTACCCATTTTCTTTATAATCTCCATCAAGTTATCTTTGCCTGAAACACATGTGCATGCTTAACTTGCTTATGATTTCGATTACAGATTACACATGCAGCATATCATGCGAGTTAGATACAAATTACTTTTGAATTCAGGATCTTTGAGACACACAAAGGTTATGTTTATTGCACATTGCTCGGGCAATGGAATCCATATACCGAGATGATACCATACAGAAGCAACTGTGAATCACTAGATGTGGACACTCACTCCCTCTCTCTTACAAACCTTGCAAGTATGGTGTCTACTAAAGTGAGTGGAGGGAACACATGGCCTATATGTAGGCCATAGTCATGACTAGGTCCACCAACCCAAATAGGGCCTAAAATCACAAGTTAGCACCATAACAGACCGACACCAATAATACATTTTATAATAAAATCTCAAACTCACACATATGGATTGACAAATCCATTGACACCCTCTTAAATCATGGGCGATCTAGTACAATATAATATAGAATGATATGATTCATCATAGTACATATGATAATGACCCTTAGATTGGACCATGAATACCCAAGTCATGGTCAATCAAGCCAAAATCAAGGTGTCTCAAAGAGAACTTGATGTCAATGTGGATCATACCAACTCGTGAAAAGAGAAAGTAGTCATAGCGAGTCTTCTCTTCGCCCATCAACAAAGCCACTACAACAAATACGTCACCAAGGATTCCCCGCCTTTCGCAGACTATCAAAATGTCCCCTCATGTGAGCTCACACTAGGAGTGTATTCTACTCTCTTTCAAGAAAAAGAGCTCATCATGAACCTGGATATCGATTCGACCTCCAAGTTTTCAAAACCTACCAAATTTTGTCTGGTGCAGAAGGGAAGCCCCTCATTGAGTCCTTTGCACTTGTGTGGAACATATGGATGAGGCTCAACTGTCTCACCTCTACCACCCTCTCATACTCCCTTGCTGGCAATAGAGTGTCTTGAGTGATAAATGCATCACCAAACCCAGCGTTGAGCGAAGAGGCCTACTATGACCTTCCCCTTTAATGTAAAAGATGAGCATAAATGAAAGCAATGAACCTTTGAAATCATGCATGAGATGGATGCAACAATGACAACATGAGAATCTACTTTTGTTGACTACATAAACACGAGAGAAGAGAAACTCTACAAAGAAAGAATAACAATGCAAAAGAACTGAGAATAGAGATGCTCAGGAAATGGCTATCAAGAGGAGATAGCACAGGCTCAATGCTGAAGTACTGGCTATGGGCACCAACTCCCTCTCTCTAATAGAACCTACAAATATGATGTATATTAAAGTGACTGGAGGAGGGACAACTTACCCCATACATAGGCCATAATCATAACCAAGCTGGCTAGCCTGAATAGGGCCCCAAACTAGCAGGTCGGCCACATAAAAGGCTGATAGCAATAATACAACTGGTTTTAGATTACATCATGAATCAACTTAAATCACATTCAGATCCTCTATATTGAAGCTCCTCTTCACTAGCAGCTCTAAAATTCACTCTCTTTTTTTAATACATTTTAACGCTTCGTACAAATAATAATAATAATAACAATAAAACTGGTAGTAAATTAAAATAATCAAAGCTTGGAGGCAGACTAGACGCACACACGAACTGACAACCTAAGGTCGACATTTATCCCTGCATTTGTCCCGTGGCAGCCTGTTTCTATCATTTCCAAGGAAGAATTTGTTGCCAGGGGTCGTCGATCAGATCTATGGAGCTTACGCGACAGTTTGAAGCACTCCATCTCGCATATTTTATTCCGTTTTGCTCGTCTGACCTGCATTAAATGCTGGCCAGCCAACTTCAGCAACTACTACCATTTATAGGCGGCCTACCCTCTCCACTATATCAGTCAAATCGCCTCATGGTCCAATTCCTGCCAACCCTCCTCACCAGCTTCCTACTTTGGATACGGTGCCCACAGTCATGCTCATCAGCTAGGTGTGCTGGGGCTGGATGGTATCATCCCATGCATTCCTCGCCGCCTCCTTCACTCTCACCCCGTGTTCATTGTTCCTCTCAACTGCACGCTATCACAAATTCCTCTACTACAAATATTTCGATCACCAATCATATATCATTACTTGGCTCCCATGAAAGGAAATACACAAGTTTAGAGCTCCATAAAGTTTCTTTGTGATCCAATACGTTGCTACCCATCTCGTGACTTAGAAAGAGAATCCCCGCGAACCCTTTCCCTCTGCATATACTTTGTCCGTGATTGTGGTGAAATAATTTCTCACCATACATGGGACTTTTGAAAGTGATTTCAAGGAGCCCCTTACCCTCTACACATTGACCTTAATTGCACTCTCAAACACTCTGACAGCTTCAGCTCCAAACTTCATAACTATAATGGCATGATTGAAATGCCTTAAGAGTTTGATTCTAAACATGATAGTAAGGATGTCATGATTGTTGTGCTTGTACGTCTTCCTAAACAAATATATAAACAAGGTGATAGAGCGACCCTCACCTGTATGTTTTTTGCCATCGTGCTCTTGAAAATGGCCATGCAAGATATTGTTGGGGTTTGACATGTTAAATGAGTTTTGTAGCAAAAAAGTCACAGTGTGGCTATATGTACTATACCTTGTGGCCATCTATATACCTTCTTTGATCTTTGATTTCTTATGATCACCTTCAAAACAATACCTTTTGGGGCATTCTACTAATAATCTTGCAATAACGACATGATCCTCACCTCTGCTGCAATAATGAATTGATCCTCATCAATGTGACACTCCTATAGGGCTATTAAAATAACATTAGCCTATAACATATTCAATGTTTTGTTATTGGGATATGATTAGGGAACTTTTTTCTTGGAACTTTTAGTCAGCATAATATGTGCATTGTTACTACTATGGATTGAAAATCATTAGAGCCCTACCACATCGATGTGGACATCGCTATATGATAGATTAGGTGGACTTTGACTTTACAACCTAGAGAGAATATGCAAAATTGAATAGGTAGCAATGAAGCTCACCATGCAACATCGTCATCAACACTAGAAGAATATAAAAAATTTGCAAACCTCCATAAGTTGTCTACGACTAGTGTAGATGTCATGAACTAGGCATTGTTATTAGTGGAAAAACTAGGCAAGACATTAGTGAGTCAGGTTACCACATTTATGACTGACCTTCCCCTTCTAGGAGTGCCTTCATGCTAGGCCACATGGATGGAGACATATGTGAGCACCAAACTGGGTGAGCTTGCATGAGCATGTTGGAGAACTACGAGGATTCACTATGAATGCCTCCCTAAAGAAACCTTAAAACATATTCATGTTTCGCTTCTATCTAGGTACCCCTACAAGTGTTCTTTGTCTTCTACAAGGTTTATATGATCAACAAGAATTTTGATGTGTCACTCTATTCTATTTGAAGAGAATATTCTAATCAACGACAAGATACAAAGCTTGAGAAGGTAACCAAAAGTATGTAAGCCTATCATGTAGGTTCAAAGAAAGGAACATTTGAGTTATCCTTTTTATACATTTTTGACATACAAAAGGGTGTCCTTTTAAGGAACTATTAATAGATGGAATTGAAAAAGGATTTGTTTCATTCATAGAAATTTCACAAAGAATGAGCACATTTGATAGGGAGCCTTGATTTACATTAAACACTCAGAGATACCAAGGTTGCTTAATGGCATATAGAGCTCTCATTTACTCTATTTATTTTCCTGGCTCTTAACCCATGTTCTAAGTTGGAAATATACAAGCAATAATAAAGTGGTATTTATTATTTATACTCATTAATTTCATTGAAGATCGTGTTATTAACATTCTATTTAAATAATTCATGTTTGAATGAATGCCTTAAAATATTGGATTTATTAAGGAAAAGTTAAAGAATAAGATAGCAAACAAATCACAAGAAATTTCTTCGCGAGACGAGTCGTGAAAGGAAAGCATGGATATCATATTAAACCTTCAATTTAGGGAAAAAATCACATTAATGAAGTTTTTAAATCTTGCTAGCTTTGAGAAATGCGCAAGATATCATATAATCAAATAATATAAATCATTATAAAGACTCATGTTGAACAATATGGCCATGTCATTAGTGATGGAAATACCAAGGCTCAACATGCTAAACACATAGAAATTGACCTTGTAGATTTGATAAGGATGTCCAAGCTCTCAATATAGCCAAAAAGAAAAATTCAAATGTATTTTCAAATTATGACATGTGGAAGCATATTTAATAGGTGATGTGTCAAAAGCAATGGAAGCATAAACAAATGCTGTGATAAACTGTTGAATAGAAGGAGAGAAGAGAAAATAGAAAAGAAATGTCCAAGGAAGTGAACTTGGAAGAATGCTTAAAAAATGGAATCCATATACCAAACAAGACAATGATGCTCACAACAATGAGTCACCACACCAGCTCATAGGCACTAGTACCGACGCTCTCTCAATAGAACTTGTAGATGATGATGTGGAACTATGGAGGGAGCCCCAAAATAAATAGAACAAACGTATACCATAAATGGCACTAGTGTTGAGAAACCACTCCAATTCATACACTTCATTTAGGGCTTCACGTTGACAACCCAAAAAGGAATGGTGTCCACATTTTGGTGACTTATTTAGCTATGTGAGCACCACCCTAGACAGCTTATGCCTATAAATAGGCAATCACTTCGTTCATTTATCACCACTTCTACCACTCTTCATTCGTTCTTCACCCGTCTTTCCGCATCATTGGACAACCTTCCCTTCTTTCACCAGCCCCTTCCACTACCCTCGCACCCCTTCAAAAGGACATTGCGATTCGTGGCTCGTGACTGTCTTCACCCTTCCTCTTCTGCTTGAAGTGCCCTATTCCACCATCAATCCTTTCATTTGGAGCATCTTGCACCTAGCGTCACTATCATTTTCCTGGGGTCAACACCCTTTTCCATCAAGCTCCACATTCACCTGTGTTTTTTAGTATGGAGACCTTTTCCTTGCTTGGCATCATCATCTCCAACTTGAGGTCAACATCCTAGCCTCTAGAGATAGTCCACATCATTAAGCATCAATGATTTCATCACTCTTCTATTAGACGAGCTGCTGGGACCTGCGTTTTTGCAATGTGGCTCCTCCTCCATCACCTGGCATCACTCGTCTCTCAAAGAGGTTGCTGGGTCCTACGCTTTTGCAACTCTCGACTCATGCTCCATCATCTAGTCTAGTGTCATCATTATCCACCTAGCATCAACATTTGGGCCGCTCTCCCTATGTTTAACAACTTCGATACTCTGGGATTCGCGTTTTCCTACCTAAGTCATTACCTAGCATCAGAGGACTGTGGTTTGCTCCCTCAATAGTTGGTGATCATTAGAGGATCGCAATTCACTCCCTCGACAATTTTCCTTCACCTTCCAATGATTACTTTGATAGCCCATTGCATGGAGGACTGCATTTTACTCCATTGTGCAAATTTTCCATAGGTGCTACCACGAGATTCCAACAAGACAGTGTAGTTATCCTTTGAGCTTCGGCTCCCCTGTATCAATTATTCTTCTCATCGCATGATTCAATGCATTATTATATTGTTCTTCTTGTGTTTTTGAGTTTCTTCTCTCTCATTCTTTGCCGTTGTCGTGATGCTGCGCGTCTACCACTGCAAACTGAAGGGCGAAGTTTTCTGCCAACATTTTGAACTGTTAAGTCAGCATCATTATGAGTTTTTGTTTTTTTCTTTTGTATTTGCATGATGCACAAGCACATGTAGTTAAGCTAGGCACAAATTCCTCAATACATTCATAAGTTTTTTTGGAGCATTGCTTGATTGATTGAAAAGTATGGTCTCAAATTTGCAAATTGTATGAATGACATAGCACAAAGATCTTTTCTAAATCGTAATCTTGATAGGGCACAATTCATGAAGAAGACTCCAGGACTTGTTGAAATTCAGATGATAACAGTGCAGATAAAATGTCTCTTTATAAGCAACATTTGATCAACATTTAGCAAACTATGAAAGCTTAAAGTTATCCATTCATATTGAGGACATTCAAGTGGAGATTCGCTACATTCCATACTCTCAATCTTTGTGAAAATGGTGGAGACTTAATATGTTGTGAACAGTGTTACATATTTTGTTTACAGATACAAGAAATCTTGAAAGGAGACTAGTATTTCCCTAGGTAACAATATGAGCATTGGTAACATGAGAACTACTTCTCGCATTGAAAAAGATATATTCAGTTTTTTTCCCAAAATCTATTGGGTTTGAACAAAGGCCTCTTTTGGTGATAATTGCAAAAGAACACTTTTTGTAATGGGAAGGTGTTAAATTCCCATGGTTGATTGACCTATGAAAGTGTCTTGCAAAAGAATCTAAACTATCAACCTTTAGTATGACAATCTTGAATGCTGGTTTTTCTCAAAAACAAGCTAATAGCTTGGTTGGAACAAGTAAAAAGAGGTTGAAAAAGTAAAAAGCTTAAAATGATTGACATTGCTAGTCAAATTGGAGAGGTACTTCTGACATATTCAATGATGTCACACCAATGAAGCATGATAAAAACGCTAAAAGCTTTCCTTAAGCTTCTCACTAAGGAAAAAGCTAAGAGTTTTTTTTAATCCTGTGTGTTTTTAGCTGCAAAAAAACTGGTATAAAATGACTAGAGTACAGGGAGATCGGATCATGTTGGCGGAAGACCAACAATGGAGGTGATGGAACGAGGGCCACCTGTGCTAAGAAGCAAAGACGCTGCTAAGATCAAGTGAAGCCAAAAGACTGCGACAAAGCCGAAGGGAAGAAAGCTTGAAGGTGGTCCTCAAAAAAAAAGTCAACTCAATACAGTGAGTCCTCAACGAAGTCTTCAAAGAAAGGGACACCCAATTACTCCTCGACAACAAAGAGAGGACGGCAACAGAAGATGATCATATTTAGACAAGAGAGAGGGACAATGACTGTCGGCTGTGACGGAGGACGAGGATCATCATGAGAGACGACACAAGTCAATGTAAAGCTTAAGTGCTAACAAAACTTGCGATGATAGTGGACTTCGACTCGAGACAAAGGTAGTAAAGAATCGATGCTATTGACACCGAAGAGCTTAGAAGTGCACTCCCTGCTACAGAGGATGACGGAAGAAGAAATGACGAAGACAAAACGAGTAGCAGTCGTGCCAATGAAATTGAAAACTTAAGATTGCAAAGGATGCAATGATAAGGAACAAATGAAAAGCTGCTGACTAGAGGAAGCATTGCTCGGAACCCTCATCCATAAGCTGTAAAGTGGACTGCTATATCTAAATTGCTCTAATTATTCGTTTCTCTAAGTTGCTTACTCTGAAACTGCAAGTCAAAACTTCGATCATTCACTCAGTGCTATTTGTCATTCGTTATACAGCCTAATAAAGGACTATGATGTTGAGTACATGCACGTGGACTTGTTGGAGTTGGCAGCTTTTCATGTCAAGGACTCGCTTATGAACATAATGAGGAAATTCTTGTGCACAAAAAGTTGTTTATGGGAGGAAAGCTCTACAAAATGTTTGTGACTACTACTTTCTTCCAATCGGAGGATATTAACCCCAACACGAAGAAAGCAAAAGGAAGTGGAAAAGACACATAGCAAAGGCGGAAAAAAGATAGCCCGACTGAAGAAAGAAAATGAGAAAATGCCAAAAGCGCAAGGGCGACCTCAAAAGTCCAAGGCAAAGGCAAAAGGGGAAAGGCGCATTTTAAAATAAAAAGACGCACCTTGAAATCTTGTAAAAGAGCGCCGGGCTCTTACCCGTGCAATTTGTAAATATAGACGGACAGTGGATAGAAAGCCAGGAAGATAGGACAATGGAAAAAAGGGCCTAGGCTATGGCCGGCCATGTAAAAAGGAGAAAAGGGGATGACCGCCCAAAAGGGATTTAGGGTTTTGTATATAAAGTTGAAAAGTGAATGAGAAGCTCATTCTTGTGTGTGGCCAAAAGTAGCTCTCCTCTTCTTCTTCTTGCTTGCTTGAGCTTGTGCTTGAGAGAGGGAGTGTGAGAGTGTGAGGAAGTGAGTGTGTGAGAGTGAGGGACCGAGAAGGAGAAGCTCTCCATCTTCTCCTCTCTTCTTCTCTTCTCTTCTCTTCTCTTGTCTTGCTCGCGGCAATGGAGCTTGGAGCATGGAGCTTGCTTAAAGCTTGAACTTGGATCGTGGAGCTACTAGAGTGTGCGGGAGAGGAGGTAACTCAAACGGCACGGAGGTAAGCTCACTACACTCGTAGGTATAGATGGCACGTTGGTTATGTGAGAGGTAGCCATTAGTGCTCGGCTTGGAACGCTTGAAACAATAAGCGGTCCATGGGTCTTGGCGGTTGAGTGAAACCTCCCACATTTTGGTTCCGTCCGGGACCAACGGATTCAAGCCTTGAGCGCTTGCACGCTTCGAATCTAGCATTGGAGTAGGGTTTTACCGGAACCGGTACTTGAGGTAGATAGGTAGGAAGCGAGGGGGTTGAAGAGGATATTCGATCTCTTTGGCAAGTAGGTTTTTTGCTTTCTGAGATTTATGTTGTGGAATGTAGTATAGGTGTTTATTTTGTGATTTGGATGCATTTAGGATAGGAGAAAAACAAAGAAAAAACAAGTAAACAGTAGGGTTTCTGTTGCTGTATAACAGGTTAAAACAGGGAAATAGGGGACCAGATTCAAGTTTCTGGGTGAGACATGGACAGGGAACTAGCTGTAAGGTTCTGTAGTGCTGGGACAGGACCTTGGGAGGCCAGGACAGACCTCAGTTCCTTGGTTTTCCTTGTGAGAGAGAAAGAGAGAGAACTGATTCACAGGACGAGGGAGCGCCACCCCGATTTCTAGGCGCCGACGATTCATGCTCCTCCAGGTGAGTCTGATGTTTTCCAACAAGTGCTCTAGTCAGATCTAGAAAGTTTGTGGTGATTGTGTACAACAGACAGTAAGAAGGGATCAAACGTGCGGGAATCGCGCCCGCCGCCGACGCAGTCGGACCAACTCGCAGTGGTCCGATTCCCAGAATCGAACCACCCGAGTTCAGGAGTCGGACCGTCCGATTTTCAGAATCAGACCGCCCAACTGAGAGTGAGTCGGACCAGTCTGGTCCAATTCCCAGAATCGGACTAGTCCGATTGGATGTGCCACGTGGCACTCGGACCACTCAGACTCGGACCAACCCCGTCCGATCGGACCAACCCGTCCGGCTCGGACCACTCGGACTCGGACGCTCGGACAACCGTCCGATCGGACCAACCCAGAATCGGACCAGTCAAAATCGGACCAGTCAGAATCAGACCACCCTGTTTGATCCGATTCTCCGAATCGGACGTGAGCAAAATCGGACCACTGGGCCAATCGGACCAACCCAAAATCAGGCGTTCGATTCTAATAATCGGACTCCTGAAAATCAGATAGAAAACTGTCAAAATCGGACAGGTATCTAGAATATAAATTTTGACGCATCTAAACCCCGAGATTGACCCCAAAGGCTATGTAGAGCTAAAGGCACATCACAGATCCCATCACTGGGCTAAAATTTGAGCATGTAGTTCAAAATTTGGCTATAAATGGTCCTCCAAATTACATATGGTGTTTACCGTAACGGCCATGCGGAGCGAGGGGGACTGCCCCCCCCCCGAACCCCCACAAAGGAGGCTCTACCCCCTCCGCACCTCCCCCAAGTAGATTGGAGAGAAAATGCACGCCGTGACAGGTCCTCCAAATTGAACCCTAGTGGAGTAATGGCTCTACATGAGCATGTATCCTCACTCGCAAAAGAGCAACCAAAAGCCCATACCCGAACAGAGAGAAACAGAGACCCCTAAAACATCAATGGGCCAAACTAGCCATCAAGGCCAAAAAGGCCACGCCATTAGAACACAAAGATATTGTGTTCATACCATGTCTAGTCAGAGCGAAATGCAACATCAGCAAGCTACAAATTCCAAGATGACTAGACATGACACTCTTGACGAGAGATTTACCTTGAGCAACACTGCACAGACAACCCAAGACATTGGTGGAGAATCCACGTCTAGTCATGCAAGTGGGGACTCAAGGGCATCTGTTAGAAGGCTTAAATTTACAAGCCAAGACCCCGAAGATGAAAACATAGTACCACCTGCTGATCTTAGAGTCAAACTCACCGCGAAAAGAGAGCATACTATTGATGCTCTAATTGATGAAGGAGCATATTTTAATATCTTGACCTATGAATCATGGACCCTACTAGGCCAACCAGAACTCACACCGACTAGTGCAACTCTTAGCCCTTATGGGGGACACCCACAAGCACTCATAGGGAAGTGCAAAATCCTTGCGACAATTGAAACAGAAAGCTTGCATATCCTATTTCATGTTCCTCCAAATAGTGCTAGCTGCGGGAAAGAAACCCTCCTAGGAAGACCCTTCAAAAGGGCGACCAAGTGTGAGGCTGACTATGTAGCACAGAGGATACACCTGACACTATCGGGTGTGAGGATAGTCACAACCTTTAGCAAGGGTGACCTCATCAAACCTCGAGGGAAAGGCAAGGAAGGTGATGACATAACAGTCAAGCCTACAAACGAGGGCAAGGACTTGTTGGAAGAGTTGATACAAGCACAGGTCGAACAACGAGAACCAGTGAGTGAGGCCATGCCGGAAACAAGAAGGTCAAGAGACAAGGCCAAGGACAGGGTTTGGATTCACAAAAATCATAGAAGACCACAAAAGAAGCCCAAGCCTTATAGGCGAAGGCATCGATGGAGAGCTAGCACAACGCCATGATGGATATCCAAAGAGTTGCTTCGGGCTCAAGGGTATTATGCAGGCAACCGATGGATTTAGGTACCAAAACCCCTTGCCAAACCTCCCTGGTCGACTGAAGATCAGAGTGCATCAAAAGCAACGAAGCATAGGAGGAAATCTAAGAGAAACTCTACGTCTCGAGGTAAGAAACCGGACATGAGTGTTCGAAAGACAGAGCCTCAACCTAGCATGCTTAATAAGCAGATGTCATATGTAACCATTGAGCGTGCACAAAAGCCATTAGTGCCCAATGAGCCTTTGATTTCCCAAGGGGAGAACAAACATTATAGGCACAACATTGCTCGTGGCAAGGCTACTCGCTCAACAAAGCAAATGGCACAATCATCTAATAGCCTTGAGAAAATCATTCAGCTAGTGCCACATCCACCTAGGAGTCCTAGATCTCCTACGCCCTCTTCTCCCAAACAAACACAGGAAGCACTACAATAGTTGTCAAGGGCGACTGCTCAATTCCAATCTCTATCTCCATCCAAGCTTCCAATCGTCAAAGAAGTGGGACATGATGACATCTGTAGCTCTCGAACCAAGGGTATGCACGAGCAACCTAATGTGACCAGATCAACTCATGCTCAATCTACATAGATGAGTGCTCAAAGGCCAACAAAAGACACAACCACTTCTGATTGCCCTAGGGACTTGACACCACAATCCACCAAAGGTAGCTAGCCCACTAAACTAGCTGCTACTACTTCCAATCAGGGACCACAGCAGTCATAGCCCTTGGCTGTGACAATGCCCCTTGTGGAACGTGTCCTTGGTAGTTTACCTATGGAGGAGGTGTCGCAACCAAATGCCTCGACAACTCCAGCACTTTCAAAGTGCCTAAAGCCTAGGACGGAGGAGTCAAACGCAAGGGAGTTGGTTGAAAAGCTAGACTCTCAAAAAAGAGCGGCAGTTGTGCCCTCACAACCGGGCGAGGCTATCCAGCAAACCACGGCTATGTCCCATAAGGACACACTAGAGAAAGGAAATGCGGAGACCCGACCAAGCACATCAATGGTCGATATAGCCCAGGATCCTGAGTCGTTGAGAGAGGCACCTTCATTGACCAAGAAAAAGAGGAGAAAGCAGAGAAAACAACAACAGTTGTAGGTGGTTGTGGACCCCAAGAACATTGAGACGAAGGGCGCTAGAGAGCTGATGAATAAAGCATCGAGTCCATCCACCAATGAACCCACTGATGCCTCTCCTAATAGCGGTGAAACTTCAAACACATCTGTGTGTTCTGAAAAACCAAAGCAACCGTTGCCATCAACAGTTGCTTGCAACACTCTATCCACTGACAATAGAACTCACATTGATCAATCAAGAGTGGATACAACGCTCTCACAACACGGTGACAAATCTATACCAGTCACATCCGAGAAGAACCATGATGAAATAGCAGCAAAACCTCAGGAGAAAAGTGAGAACCCCAAGAGCATAAGAAATCCTAGCGTTGACCAATCTTGCTCATCTAGGCCTGAGCCCCCAACCATGCTAAAGCCTAAGGAAACTCTTACAACTTTGCATAAGATAGCAACCGACCAAGCCCTCATTGAACATAGAAGTGTCGCAGAATGCTTAACTGAGTTGGAGGCTAAGCTCAAAGTGGTCGCGCGTGTCTACGTCCTTGTGGACATGGACACGATCCCCAAGGAGCAACTTGGAGTTTACTTGACATTTCCTCTATCATGGGAAGAATGAGAACATCTTAACGGGCACTACGACAGGCTCTTGCATGAACATATGCGACTCATCCCTGACGAGGCTGACGAATTGCGCTTAACCGTCACGTTCAATGAAGTACTCTGCCGACCAAATCTCGTAGACATAGAGCTACTAAAGCGAATGTTAGCAAGCCAGAGTCAATTTGAGCAGCGTTGGTGCGAAAGCCGCGTTGTAATGGCCAAACTAGGGACTCGAATCATGACAGTCTCAGAAGAGAGACTAGCCAAATGGCGGTCTCAAAGAGACCCAACCTACGTGGCACCAACTTCCCTTCGAGTGCTCACTGGCATTCGGGGTACGGACCTAGCTGGGACTAAGCTACAGCGCCCTTTTATTGATAAGGTTCTCACTGAGGAGGAGTTACATATTGCCAGTAGACTCGATCAAGGTTCCATGCTACTCGACGTGGCAAAATATCTAACAGTATTAAGTCAGCTGCCACGAATACTAAATGCATGTGCCACGCTCCGGTACAACCCCGAGTTCTACACTTGGTTCTTATCCTCGTGAAGTGACATGGACTCATAAATATGTATATAAATAAACATTGATTCTTGTGTCACCTTGTATAAATAATATCAACACACACAAGCAATGATAGTCAAGCGCAGGCAGAAGAGTTGGGTCTAACAGGCTAAGCTCCTCAAGTCCTCTTCTCATCACACATTTAAAAGCTGTGTGAGCATTCCCACCTCCAAGTGAAGGGCATGCAACCCACATTACCGCCATAGGAGGCCTTGACCAACAACACTGATGTTGTAGACAGGGTACAGTCCCTTTCTATACACCTTTCCGTTTTGGTCTACCCTTCCGAGGATGTGCCCTATCCCACTCCATGACAACCAATCCACGCGACTTAGCATAAACTAATATCCGCTAATGACTGGAGGCAACATGAACATCAGCATGGGGGCCATTCCTCTACAACAAACACCGCATGCCTCACCCCTCCCCTTCTTGTCATATGCACTTCATAAACCACACTAAAATCCCTTCCATGCAAACAGTTGTATCTTGTATCAAGGTCTAACCCTTGGAGTGCATCTTGCAGGTTTCCTTTTGCGGCAGAACGCATGGAGAATCATGGAGATCTAGCATGCAAAGACGCTCTTTGCAGAAGGCGGAAGCATGTGACACGCGCCCCTCCACCAGAGCGCTATGTGCCCACCATCAAGAGGTATGCCAAGAAGCGAGGCCCTAAGCAACACTGCCCAGGGCGAAGGCCGAAGAATCCTTGAGTCAGGAAAGTCGAGACTCGAAACATGCAACAGGTGGCAGTACTAGTGGCACGAACTCCCAGCTCCCGCTCGGGCCCCAGATGCTCAAAGGTAGAAAGGGCAGCTTGGAAAAGAGAATAATTTAATGAATTATTTAAAGACATTCTGGAGACGGTAGCGGGCCGGGATTACACCATTCATGTCCCGGCCGACATGTTCCCTGCTCAACCTCACGGAAGCTCCACACCAGCAAAGCCCCAATCACCTAGCCACCCAGACTCGCCCCGCCTCGTACAAATCGAGTAGCCTATGATGCATAAAGAGATTATCAAATGCTAACTGGCCATAACTGTTTGTTTTTAAATGGTTAAGTGTTCCCGGGTTGTTAAGTGTTGACATGTTTCCGACTTGTATGAACTTTCATATCTGCATTTAATATATTTCACGTCTTTAGCAAAAGAGAAAACTAATCAAGCGCAGGTGATAAATGTCTAAGTCAACACCATAGAATTCAGATCAGTGATGTCTCCTTGCATTGCACTGGTTTATTATAGTTGCGGCATGTGCCATGCATGTACTCTTATGAAGCGACAAGTGGATACAAGATGAGACAGATCTTTGGGCAAAAGTGTTCAATACCCAATCACCGCAACACCAACAACCCCACAATGAACCATTGTGAAGCCACGTTGCCAAAAACACCCTTGCCAACCACCCCCATCGCATGGTCCAAAGCACATTCATGGGACACGCTCTCTTTCTGGGTAAACTCTATAGTTGGCTCACGACAGTCGTTACCTCGCTTGTACCAACATCGAGTGTGTCGCAAGGAGGTTTGCAAAATCTCAAGTGTATCTCTTCATCTCAACAGTTCCTCTAGCATCAAGGCTGGTGACACAATCATCTCTGTAATATCCATCCTTCATAGCCTTTGCATCCTAACATTTCTCAATCCAAATGAAAGGCTAATAGCCTCAATGTATGACATTGATTATATTCATTTTTTTCCTACAAAAAAAAAGCAAGAAAAAAAAGAAAAAAAAAGAAAAAAAAACACACACACGATCACAGCACCGCACCTAGGGGTCCTCAAATTAGGTACGTCCAGTGACCTTGGTCGGCTAGCTCCATCCCTAATCCCCTAGCCCTTTGTATATCCCCCGCAATTGGTCAGGGCACATTAAGGGCAGGACATACCTAGGGAGCTCGCCTCGCCTATGGTTAGACCTGTCACCCTGGACCACTTGCACAAGTCTTTTGCACTCCATCTCAATGCCATTACAATCAACAATGGTAAGCGCGGCATGAAAGACACTGGAAAAGTACACCATACTTTTCAAGCACTATGAGTAGCCACTAGCTACCAAAAGCTAAGACATCACAGAGCTTAATTATGCTACATTGCCTTGACAAGACCATAATGATGTCTTAAGCAATCTTCAAGTGTACTCCCCGTCTTCATCGACAAATTTTTCCATCAACTAAGCCCTTCCTTCACTGACCCATTGCTATATAAGGAACCAGTCCGACAATCTTCTAGCTAAGTAATACCTAAATATGCACGAGCACTCACATAATATCTACACCAAAGTATATACATGGTTTGGGTCCTCAAGTGCAAGACAATACTCCAGGCTTGCTTAGAGTTCGACCTGTCTCCCAAACTAATCAAAATATGTCTTGTGCATGAAACGAAGACTAGCACTGCCCCTTAGGGAAAGACCACATGAGAGATTTTCAATTGTAGGTGTTGAAGACTCTAAAGAAAGTGTCGTTTACTCTTCATCAACACCCAACTATGAATGCTTATCCCTTCCCTTTCGACAAGCCCGCAACGAATCGTCATAAGCAGAATCCCCAACAAACAAACACATGTGTTGGCCATTAATGCAATCCCCAACACAGCATAGCCCTACCACCAACTCCAACAACCTTCCACCAGCCACCTTGGCCACCAACACGCCCCCAGGACCTTCTGCCACACCACCACCAACACTCCTCCACGAAGACCATATGCGTCCTTGTCACCCACGTCTTCAGTGCATGCTATAGCCTGCTACCTACAACGGTGAGTGCCATGGGACTGGCACTCGTCTAGGAGAGGGGTAATGTTAACCCCAACACGAAGAAAACAAAAGGAAGTGGAAAAGACCACAGGCGTCCTTGTCACCCACGTCTTCGGTGCATGCTACAGGCTACTACCTACGACGGTGAGTACCATGGGACTGGCACTCGTCTAGGAGGGAGGTAATGTTAACCCCAACACGAAGAAAGCAAAAGGAAGTGGAAAAGACGCAGGGCAAACGTGGAAAAAAGATAGCCCGACTAAAGAAAGAAAAGGAGAAAAGGCCAAAAGCGCAAGGGCGACCTTAAAAGTCCAAGGCAAAGGCAAAAGGGGAAAGGCGCATTTTAAAATAAAAAGGCGCACCCTAAAATCTTGTAAAAGAGCGTCCGGCTCTCACCCGTGCAATTTGTAAATATAGACGGGCGGTGGACAGAAAGCCAGGAAGATAGAAGGACAATGGGAAAAAGGACCTAGGCTATGGACGGCCATGTAAAAAGGAGAAAAGGGAATGACCGCCCAAAAGGGATTTAGGGTTTTGTATATAAAGTTAAAAAGTGAATGAGAAGCTCATTCTTGTGTGTGGCCAAAAGTAGCTCACCTCTTCTTCTTCTTCTTCTTCTTCTTGCTTGCTTGAGCTTGTGCTTGAGAGAGGGAGTGTGAGAGTGTGAGGGAGTGACTGTGTGAGGGTGAGAGACCGAGGAGAAGAAGCTCTCCATCTTCTCCTCTCTTCTTCTCTTCTCTTCTCTTCTCTTGCTCGCGGCAATGGAGCTTGGAGCATGGAGCTTGAGGATGGAGCTTGCTTGAAGCTTGCACTTGGATCGTGGAGCTACCGGAGTGTGCGGGAGAGGAGGTAACTCAAACGGCACGGAGGTAAGCTCACTACACCCGTAGGTATGGATGGCGCGTCGGTTATGTGAGAGGTAGCCATTAGTGCTCGGCTTGGAACGCTTGAAACAATAAGCGGTCCGTGGGTCTTGGCAGTTGAGTGAAACCTCCCATAGAGGAGCTGAAGACCATCAAGAAACTTTCCTATCTCCTAATTCAATTTTGAAGTTATCTTGAAAATTGATTCTATTCCTTCTATGTAACAATCAAGAAATCTATGAACAAATTGTGAAGGTTTTGTTCCTACCTCTTCTTTTCAAGTCGACTTATTGCCTAATTTTCATATTTGAGTGTCTTCTTGAAGACATTCCAATTTGAATCTAACACAAATAAATCAATCACTCTAATCTGCAAAGCAAGCATGACAAGTTATAAGAAATAGTTACTCCAGTTGGTAGGAACTCCAAAGAAGAGCATCTGACTTTCAAATGTTTTAAGATAAGTCAAAACATTCCGACCATCAAATAATTTGTGTTCACTCACCACGGCCTCGATCGTTTTGGTTACTCCATGTGCATACTTTTGTTCTTGATGTAGCATTTGTTGTTGAGACAAATGTTGTGGATGTAGCTGATGTTCCTGCATAAATAACTCCATCTGCTGATTCTGCATCATAATCGCCGAAGATAGAGTTTGCAATAAATTCTTCATCTCATCAGTCGAAAACGAAGCACTCCATGATGAAGTGGGTAAAGTATTTGAAGAGTCTCCCATCTCAATAATTAGAAGCGACGCTTTCACGTCGCGTTCACCAGGTGTCGCATAGGATTCACACGGAGGGGATTCATAAAGTTGCTCGTCGCAAGGAGGCTTTGAGAGATGGGAGCGTGGAAGATTACTCATAACATGACTGGAAATATCATTTACATAAGTCAAATTGAAAAGAAGAGGTAAGAACAAAACCTTCATGATTTGTTCATAGGTTTCTTGATTGTTACACACAAGGAATAGAATCAATTTTCAAGATAACTTCAAAATTGAATTAGGAGATAGGCAAGTCTCTTGATGGTCTTCAGCTCCTCCGACTAGAAAAAAGTAGTAGGCACAAACATTTTGTAGAGCTTCTCTCCCACAAACAACTCTTTGGGCACAAGAATTTCCTCATTATATTAGCGAGTCGCTTGACATAAAAAGCCGCCACCTCCAACAAGTCCACGTGCATGTACTCAACATCATAGTCTTCCGTTAGGCCATATAACGAATGACAAATGGCACTGATTGAATGGTCAGAAGTTCTAACTTGTAGTTTCAAAGTAAGAAAATTAGAGAAACGAATAATTAGAGAAATTTAGACATAGCAGTCCACTTTACAACTTATGGATAAGGGTCTCGAGCAACGCTCTCTCTAATCGCCAGCTTTTCATTTGTTCATTATCAATGCATCGTTTGCAATCTTAAGCTTTCGATTTCATTAGTAGGACTGCTACTCGTTTTGTCTTCATGGTTTCTTCTTCCATCGTCCTCTGTAGCAGCGAGTGCACTTCTAAGCTCTTTGGGATCAATAGCATCGATTCTTTACTACCTTTGTCTCGAGTCGAAATCCACTATCATTGCAAGTTTTATTAGCACTTCAGCTTTACATTGACTTGTGTCGTCTCTCATGATGATCCTCGACCTCTGTCACAGCCGACAATCATTGTTCCTCTGTCTTACCTAAACACGATCATCTTCTGTTGCTGTCCTCCCTTCGTTGTCAAGGAGTAACCAGGTGTCCCTTTCTCTAAAGACTTCGTTGAGGACTCACTGCATTGAGTTGACTTCTTTTTCTCTCAACTATGTCATTTGAGAACCACCTTCAAGCTTTCTTCCCTTCGGATTTGTTGCAGTATTCTTGCTTCTCTTCATCTTAGCAACGTCTTTGTTTCTTGGCACAAGTGGCCCTCGTTCCATCACCTCCATCATTGGTCTTCCACCAACATGATCTGATCTCCCTGTATTCTGGTTATTTTATACCGGTTTTTCTGCAGCTTAAAACACACAGTGTAAAAAAAATCTCTTAGCTTTTTCCTTAGTGAGAAGCTTAAGGAAAGCTTTTAGCATTTTTATCATGCTTCACTAGTGTGACATCATTGAATATGACAAAAGTACCTCTCCAATTCGACTAGCAATATCAATCATTTTAAGCTTTTTACTTTTTCAACCTCTTCTTACTTGTTCCAACCAAGCTATTAGCTTGTTTTTTAGATAAACTAGCATTCAAGGTTGTCATACTAAAGGTTGATAGTTTAGATTCTTTTGCAAGACACTTTCGTAGGTCAATCAACCATGGGAATTTAACATCTTCCCATAATAAAAAGTGTTCTTCATTTTGCAATTATCAACAAAAGAGGCCTTTGTCCAAACCCAATAGGTTTTGGTAAAAACACTGAATATATATTTTTCAATGCGACAAGTAATTCTCATGTTACCAATGCTCATATTGTTACTTAGGGAAATACCAGTCTCCTTTCAAGATTTCTTGTATCTGTAAACAAAATATGTAACAGTGTTCACAACATAGCAAGTCTCCACCATTTTCACAAAGATTGAGAGTATCAAATGTAGCGAATCTCCACTTGAATGTCGTCAATATGAATGGATAACTTTAAGCTTCCATATTTTGCTAAATGTTGATCGAATTTTACTTATAAAGAGACATTTTATCAGCAATGTCATCATCTGAATTTCATCAAGTCCTTGAGTCTTCTTCATGAATTGTACCCTATCAAGATTACGATTTAGAAAAGATCTTTGTGTCCAATCATTCATACAATTTGCAAATTTGAGACCATACTTTACAATCAATCAAGCGATGCTCCAAAAAAACTTATGAATGCATTGAGAAATTTGTGCCTAGCCTAACTACATATGCTTGTGCATCATGCAAACACAAAGAAACAAAAAAAAAGACTCGTAATGATGTTGACTTAACAATTCAAAATGTTGGCAGAAAACTCCACCCTTAAGTTTGCAGTAGTAGACACACAACATCACGACAATGGCAAACAATGAGAGAGAAGAAACTCAAAAACACAAGAAGAGCAATATAATAATGCATTGAATCATGCGATGAGAAAAACAACTAATACAGGGGAGTCGAAGCTTAAAAGATAACTACACTATCTTGTTGGAATCTCATGGTAGCACCTATGGAAAATCTGCACAATGGAGTAAAATACAGTCCTCCATGCAATGGGCTATCAAAGTAATCATTGGAAGGTGAAGGAAAATTGTCGAGGGAGTAAATTACAGTCCTCTAACGATCACTAACTATTGAGGGAGAAAACCACAGTCCTTTGATGCTAGGTAATGACTTAGGTAGGAAATTGCGAATCCCAGAGTATCGAAGTTGTTAAACATAATAGAGAGAGCAGCCCAAATGTTGATGCTAGGTAGATAATGATGACACTAGACTAGATAATGGAGGATGAGTCAAGAGTTGCAAAAGCGTAGGTCCCAGCAACCTCTTTGAGAGACGAGTGATGCCAGGTGATGAAGGAGGAGCCAATTGCAAAAATGCAGGTCCCAGCAACTCTTCTGATAGACGAGTGATAAAATCATTGATGCTTAATGATATGGACTATCTCTAGAGGCTAGGATGTTGAGCTCAAGTTAGAGATGATGATGTCAAGCAAGGAAAAGGTCTCCATACTAAAAAACACAGGTGAATGTGGAGCTTGATGGAAAAGGATGTTGACCCCAAGAAAATGATAGTGACGCTAGATGCAAGATGCTCCAAATGAAAGGCTTGATGGTGGAATAGGGCACTTGAAGCAGAAGAGGAAGGGTGAAGACAGTCACAAACCACGAATCGCAATGTCCTCTTGAAGGGGTGTAAGGGTAGTGGAAGGAGCTGGTGAAAGAAGGAAAGGTTGTCTAATGATGTAGAAAGAGGAGTGAAGAACGAATGAAGAGTGGTAGAAGTAATAAATGAATGAAGTGATTGCCTATTTATAGGCATAAGCTGTCTAGGGTGGTGCTCACATAGCTAAATAAGTCACCAAAATGTGGACACCATCCCTTTTTGGATTGTCAATGTGAAGCCCTAAATGAAGTGTGTGAATTGGAGTGGTTTCTCAACACTACTGCCATTTATGGTATATGTTTGTCCTATTTATTTTGGGACTCCCTCCATAGTTCCACATCATCACCTACAAGTTTTGTTAAGAGGGCGTCGGTGCTAGTGCCTATGAGTTGGTGACTCATTGTTGTAAGCATCATTGTCTTGTTTGGTATATGGATTCCATTTTTTAGCATTCTTCCGAGTTCACTTCCTTGGAACTTTCTTTTCTCTTTTCTCTTCTCCCCTTCTATTCAACAGTTTATTACAACATTTGTTTATGCTTCCATTGCTTCTGACACATCACCAATTAAATATACATCCACATGTCATATTTTGAGAATACATTTGAATTTTTTTTTTGACTATATTGAGACATTTAAACAGTGGGTCTATCTGCCCAATAAGGAACTTGTTGCCTCCGAGTTATTGCATGAATTTGAAGATCGTTACAACCAGTTCGATGCACTTGAACAAAGATCCCTAAACTCGGAGAAGGTGGAGTTATTCTTACAGGTGGCTGATCTTGAACTACAAGACAAGTTGGGAGAGCTTCTTGAAGACCATACGCAGCCTATGGGATTAAAGATGGATTGGCAAGATGCTGTTGATGCGATTTCCACATTGACAAAGAGACAGAGATGGAAGACTCGTTTACAAAACGATATCCAAACACCTCTAACGATGTCTTCTCCTACCTCCACTTCTCCTACTACTCCTTTCACTTCTTCTTCTACCTCTCATCCCATGTATATGCCTACTTCTATATTCTATGCTTATGCCTATGCCTATGCCTATGCCTATTCCTACGGCAGTTGTCAGACCATCTGCTAAACCAACTATCGAAGACATGGTGGAAAAATTTTCAAAGAACTTGAAAGATCTTCAAATAAAAATGGCCAGAAGAGATCAACAACCAGTTAACCCAACCCCAACTTCTACTCCTATGAATTCTTACAAAAATGATCGTGTTCGCCGTTGCATATGGTGCGATAGTCTATGCCATGAGCGTAAGAATTGTCAAGACTTTGAAGAGACGAAAAGATTTAAGTCGGTGGTTTGGAAGGACATGATGATATGTCTTGGAGATACAAAAGAACCACTTAAAACAAATTTCTTCAAAGGAGGTATGAATAAATTATTAGAGGAATCTCTCTTATGTTCTTCTTATGTGAAGCAAGAGGCGGTAAGAGAAGCTACTACCTATGGTCTTCAACTGGAGTAGTTACTGAAAGATAAGTCAAGATTATTGTCAAGATTAGATTATTGTCCGACTACAGAAACTATTGTCAAGATTAGAGAGATTGCGACTCCTTGTGTTGCTCTTTTGGATCATGATTCCGAGATTAATGTAATTGTGCAAGGCTTATATGATACTGGTAGATGGCCAGTTGATGTGGATCATGGTTGGCGCATGCGTACGGCCAACAACATTCCAGGAGATTTATATACTGCTTGTCCAAATCTGAAGATTTCTATTGGAGAAATGGGTGTCTTATCATTTCTTTGCACAAAACTCTTGTTCTTATCCTGTTATTTTGGAACAGCCTTTTATTGCTAAGTCTCAAATGGAGACTAAGGTTCTGGATTATGGATCTGCCTACGCACAGATCTGAAGCAAGGATGGGAAGAGAGCTGCCCACTTCATGACTATTTGTATTAATCATCAATGGTATAAATATTCTTTGCGGGATTCCCCTCTTCCAACAGGAGAGCCGAATTTTTGCTAGGTACCACTGTCTTGCAAGACGATAGTGGTACAAGTCAAGGAAAGCTCTCGCCTCCTCACAATGGTAGTTTTTCCTCGTATGTTTATGGTGTATCCACTGAAAGTACCTTGTGTTTTCAGTATATTTCAAACATGCCTAGAGCTGCCAGGCAGTATGTAAAAAGAAAAGAAAAAGAATGGATGATTGCAAGTGTTTTGCAAGAAAAGGACCGGATAGATGGTCTCTATAATGGCCTTTCATGCTCAGATACCATGGAAGAACTTTTGGTTTTGCTAAATGCTAACAATCAAGAGATGTCATATGTCTTACCTGTTCATTCTTTGGTGATGTATTGTGAGATTGCTAATTTAATGCTTCAAAAGAATTTCGGTATTAAGGATACTTAGCAAAATGTATTCCATACTAACATATTTCAGCAAAAAGATTTGGGTGTTTCTGTCTATACACAACAAAATTTGTGTTTATCAGGGTATTTTCATCGAGGGGTGAAATCTATAGATTGTAGCAATGAAGCCAGAGTTCAGACAAAATATAAAACAATTGACAAGAATATTAGACCAGTTGCAAGACCGCTACCTTTGGACAGTGATGAGATGATTAGGAGACCTGCTACGCAACCTCCTTTGTGAGATCCTGCAGATATCAGGCATAAGTTTTCTCAGCTGAGACATTGAAAGAGATGAAGATTGGGAGTGAAGATTCAGGGTATTTTCATCGAGGGGTGAAATCTGTAGATTGTAGCAATAAAGCCAGAGTTCAGACAAAATATAAGACAATTGACAAGAATATTAGACCAGTTGCAAGACCCCTACCTTTTGACATTGATGAGATGATTAGGAGACCTGCTATGCAACCTCCTTTGTGAGATCCTACAGATATCAGGCATAAGTTTTCAGCTGAGACATTGAAAGAGATGAAGATTGGGAGTGAAGATTTTCTACTTCTTGAAGAGATGTTAAGCAGACATGAAAAATATTTTCCTTTCTTTCCACATAATATTGGATGCGTTGAACGTAGGGTTGTAACGCCAATGGTTATTTTTACCATTCCGCATGTCCCTTGGAATCTATGGCCTATTCCTATACCGAGGGCTCACTTGCCCAAATTGATAGAGCTTTTGAATGAGCAGATTAGGATGGGAATTCTAGAGCCATCTTCAACTCCATATTCCAATAGATGGTTCACAATTCCTAAGAAGATTGGAACACTTAGATTCATACAGGACCTACAACCAGTAAACAAGGTCACTATTCGAAATGTTGATGCTCGACCTATTGTGGATGAGTTTGCTGAAGCTTTTGCCGAACGTGCTATCTATTCTCTTGGTGATCTTTACTCCGAATATGATCAGTTTCAACTTGCCCTTGAAAGCAGAGATTTGACTATGATGAAGACACCTCTAGGTCTTATCCGAATGTATATGCTTCCGCAAGGAGCTATAATTCGATTGCTAATATGATGAATGGGATGAACAAGGTTCTACTGAGCTTACCATGCCTTTCATTGATGATTTACCTATTAAGGATTGTTTGGAAGAAGGAAAAGATGATTCTTTAGATGACAATGGATGCAAGTTCTTTGTTGCTTCACATATTAGAGATGTTGAGAGGATTCTTTGCAAACTAGAAGAAGTAAATTTGACATTGTCAGAATTGAAGTCCATTTTTGAAGCTAAAGAAGTTTTGATTGTTGATCATATGTGTGGATATTAAGAAACAAATCCTTTTCCTGCAAAGATTGATACCATAGAAAAGATTGGTGAGACTTACTCCTCTACTTTGGAGGTTCGCAGGTTTCTTGGAGCTTGTGTGTTTTACCTTATTTGGATTCCTCATTTTTCTCATATTTCAGATGATCTCTATTAACTCTTGAGAAAATGGAAACATTTTTATTGGGAGATCAAACATACTAAAGCCATGCAAAAATTGAAGAAATTATTAAGAGCTGCTCCGACTCTTCGAAAGGCAGATTATGAGTGTGGAAGACCTATTGTTCTTACTATTGATATTATTCCTATCGGCATTGGATGGCCTATTGGCCAAGATGATACAGATGGGAATAGGTATGCTATTCGGTTTGGGACGAAAGTACTAAATGAATGGAAATGAAGGTATTCACAAGTTAAAAGAGAGCTTTTGGAAAATGTCACGACTCTCAAGAATGACAAAGAATACTTCATTGGTGCTGTTGCGATGGTTGAGAGTGATTGTTTTGCCTCTTCTAGGTATGCTCACAAGTTGTTCTACTCCAAATATTGTGATGCTTAGGTGGATTGGATACATAAAATCCAGGAGTCCTAAGTTCACAGGTGCGTATCATCAATGTAAGACTTACATGGAATTCTTTCATGATACGCACCTGTGATGATATGGATTTTTGTGATAGAGCTTCACATGTGCGTATCATGAAAGAATTCCATGTAAGTCTTTGGGCTGGACATTGAGCTATATGGGCGATCTATGAGAAGATCAAAAAATGCTATTGGTGGAGAGGTATGTATAGAGATATTTCATATTTTGTTGATAGGCCCTAATTGTCAATTGTTCTCTTCAGTGAGACATAGAGATGAGCTTCATCCTACCTACCCGCTATGTATTCATTACAAGTGGGTTCTTGATTTGATTACTATGCCTATTGGTTTATGGCAGATGTGCAACATTGTTTTGGCACAAGAAGATCTCACAAATCAAGTGGAAGTTCTCAGATACGTATCATCAATGTAAGACTTACATGGAATTCTTTCATGATACGCACCTATGATGATATGGATTTTTGTGATAGAGCTTCACAGGTGCGGATCACGAAAAAATTCCATGTAAGTCTTTGGGCTGGACATTGAGCTATATGGGCGATCTATGAGAAGATCAAAGAATGCTATTGGTGGAGAGGTATGTATACAGATATTTCATATTTTGTTGATAGGCCCTAATTGTCAATTGTTCTCTTCAGTGAGACATAGAGATGAGCTTCATCCTACCTACCCGATTACTATGCCTATTGGTTTATGACAGATGTGCAACATTGTTTTGGCACGAGAAGATCTCACAAATCAAGTGGAAGGAAGAGCATTACAAACAAAGTCTACTTCAGTGGTTTTTATGTTTCTATTGGAGGATGTTATTTGCAGATATGGATGTATATGAAAAAGTTACTGTGGATAGAGGTGAACTGGATGCTGATGAAGCTAGGGAGTTTTTCTCTCACCTTGTCATTAAACTTGCTTTGACTTCGGCATATAATCCAGAAGGCAACGGGAAGAGCGAAAGAGGCCATCCACCGATTATGACAACCTTGGCCAAAGCATACGATGGACGGGTTTGAGAGTACCTAGGTTGTTGCCTTATGTCTTATGGACTGATCGCACTACTCATAGTGTGACTATAGGTTACAACCCAACTGAGTTAATGTATGGACAGAAGCCATTCATGCCTACAGAGACTTGCACACTTACTTGGAGTGCTTTACCGTGGCAACAAGAAGAGGTGTCTAGAGAAGATCTTTTGGCACTTCGTATTCATCAATTGGAAGGAAGACCTAAAGATATTGAGAGAGCAATTCAAAAGCTCAAAGAGCCCAGTATTTGTAACAAAGATCACTTTGATAGCAAACACAGATTGAGGCCTAAAGAAATTAAAGAGGGAGATTGGGTATTGGTCTATGACAACAGTCTAGACAACCAATATAGTGCTTTGTCCAAGGTTTCCAAACGATGGTTTGGGCCCTATCTAGTGTAGCATCTCCATGACAATGCTACATATTCCTTAGTAGAACTTGATGGTTTGGCCTTGTGGATTCCGATTGCAGTAAAGAGAATCAAACTCTTCAAGAGAAGAGATGCTATAGTCTATGAAGTTGAGGAGTTGGATGATGAGATTTATAACGGTCTTGAACCAGGAGGCGATGAAGATGAAGATGTGGACATTGAAATGATGAGATTGCTGTCAAGATTGTGGGAGAGAAGGAAGGAGTCTCGCTTGAAGCTTTCTTGCTTGCACAATGGGGAAAGACACACAAGGGTGGAGGCTGAAAACAGTTTTCCTCTTCTTAGTTGTGTAAGCCAAAAAGAACTCAAGTACAAAGAAATAGAAGAACCCTAGATATGGATCTCAAACCAAACTCAACTAACTAAGGTGGCATACTAACTGAGCCACGAACTAGAGTAGATAAGGATAGCTATCATGTAGCTATTATTCAGGGGCGGTGTACCAACCGCATCTGCAACTGACAAGTCGGTGACATAAATACACAACGGTCACCCTGGCGTATCACGAGTGGAGCTCGATATCTCAACACTCCCCCTCGAGCTCAATCCCAATTCCTGCACACCAAGCAGGTCTCTGAACTTGCGCAGCTTCTCTGCGCCCAATGCCTTCGTGAATATGTCAGCTACCTGATCCTCTGTGCTGACATAAACTAGATCAATAAGACCTAGTAAAACCCTCTCTCGCACATAGTGATAATGCACCTCAATGTGCTTTGTTCTAGCATGATAGACTGGGTTATTTGCCAAGTGTATACTACTCATGTTGTCACAATAAATGACAACTGGCCCATCTGTAGACTGATGCATATCATAAAGTAGCTTATGCAACCAAGCTACCTCACATGCAGCCATTGCTGCACCCCTGTACTCAGCCTCTGTGCTCGACAAGGCAACTGTAGGCTGTTTCTTGCTGCTCCAAGTGACTGCAGCACTCCCAAAAGAGAACACATATCCACTGGTAGATCGTCTATCAGAAATACTACCAGCCCAATCAGCATCAGTGTATCCATGCAACTGTATCTGAACCCCAGTCTCATAAAATAGTCCATACTGCAATGTGGACTTCACATACCTGAGTATGCGTCTAGCCGCATCCAAATGTGGTTTCCTTGGAGCCTGCATAAACTGACTTACCAATCCAACAGCATAGCTCAAATCTGGCCTGGTAATAGTCATATAAATCAAGCTTCCTACTATGCGTCTGTACATAGTAGGGTCTTCCAGAAGCTCACCTGCATCTGCGCTCAGCTTCACATTTTTCTCCAAAGGAACTGAAATAGGCTTACAGCCTGTCATCCCATATTTGGACAACATGTCCAATCCATACTGCCTCTGCAAGAGCTGTATCCCACTTGGTGATCTAATCACCTCAATGCCCAAGAAATAACGCAGCTCTCCCAAATCCTTCATCTCAAACTTCTGCTTCAATAGCATTTTCACATGAAGGATATCTTCATCACTGTCACCTGTCATAATCAAATCATCAACATAAATGACAAGTAGCATAATACCTTTCTCTGTTTTTCTCACATAAAGTGAGAAATCTGCCTTGGAAATCTGAAAGCCAATAGTGACAAGATACTGTCCTATCTTGTCAGACCATGCTCTAGGTGCTTGCTTCAAGCCATACAAAGCTTTCTTCAACCTGCAAACAAACTCAGGATGAACAGCATGCACATAACCTGGTGGCTGCTCCATATAGACCTCTTCTTGCAAATCACCATGCAAGAAGGCATTATTTACATCCATCTGATGTAAAGACCATCCCTTTGATGCAGCCATAGCAATGACTGCTCTTATGGTTGCCATCCTTGCAACCGGACTGAATGTTTCTTCATACTCAATGCCATATGTTTGTGCATAACCCTTGACTACTAATCTTGCCTTGTATCTGTTCACAGAACCATCAGCATTGTGCTTCACCTTATAAACCCACTTACAGCCAATTGCATTCTTACCTTTAGGCAAAGGTACCAATTCCCATGTAGCGTTTGCTTCCAAGGCATCCATTTCTTCATCCATGGCTTTCTCCCATTTTTCTTTTCCCATGGCTTGCTCAAAAAAAGTGGGTTCTGGTTCCTGTATCACCTTGACCATATATGCATAGTGAATGGCTGTAAATCCATCATATTTCAGCCTATCCACAGGATACCTAACTCTGGTAGACCTGCGCAAAGTGGGTTCACTCCCAGGTGCTCTCAAAACATCCCTGGTCTTCCTTACTCCAGGTGTAACAATAGAAGGAATACCCAACTCATCATCAATGCTCTGTTCTGAGCCACTGGATTCACCATCCACATAAGAGTGACCTGCATTCACATCAAACATGGGCTGATCAACCTTCTCTTTTCCTTTTCGTGATACCTGCATACCACTATCTGCATTACTTTGAGAAGATTCTCCTGATCTCAATCTGCCTGTCCATGGCGAAGAATGTGAACCACTGCTAGAGGACGCTCCAGGTCCACTAATATTTTGTGACTGCTTCTGTGAATTCTGTGCAGCATTACCATTTTGTGCATCTACATCATCAATCACATTTACTGGTTTATACCAGCTACTCATCTCATCAAAAACAACATCTCTGCTCACTGTAAACTTACGAGTAGAAGGGTTATAGCATCTATACCCTTTTTGCTGCAGAGAGTAACCAATAAAGATGCACTTCTCAGCTTTTGGATCCAACTTGGATCTCAGCTCATCTGGCACATGTACATAGGCAATGCAACCAAAAATTTTCAAATGAGAAATATCTGGTTTCCTACCAGTATACCTCTCCTCTGGAGTCATTCCATGTATTGCTGCAGTGGGAGTCCTGTTCATTATGTAGACTGCTGTAGCAACTGCTTCAGCCCAATAAAAATCTGGCAAGTCTTTTTCATTGAGCATGGCACGAGATACCTCTCCAATATGCCTGTTTTTCATTTCTGCAATTCCATTTTGTTGTGGGGTATAACTGCATGAATATTGCTGCTTTATGCCATGCTCCTGCAAGAACTTTGCAAACTCATTTGAGAGGTACTCTCCCCCTCCATCTGACCTCAGGCATTTTATTTGCAGACCTGTTTCTTTTTCAACCATAGCTTTAAGGGTTTTGAAATGCCCAAAAACTTCACTTTTCTTTTTCATAAAATACACCCAAATTTTTCTGCTATAGTCATCAATAAAAGTGACAAAATAATGACAGCCTCCAAGAGATGCAGCTTTAGTAGTCCACACATCAGAGTGGATTAATTCCAATGGCTTCTCACTCTCTTGAACATGTCTAGGAAATGGTTTCCTTGCCTGTTTTCCAAACTGACAGGCTTCACATACCTTATGCATTTCTGCAACCTTGAATTTTGGCAATCCTGCAACAATATTTTGGGCCTGCATTGATTTAAGTCGCTGTACATTAACATGACCAATGCGTTTATGCCAGATATCAATATCTGCAACTACACCGGTCCCATGTGCAAACATTGCTGCACTCAATTCAGACATGTCTGCATCCAACGTAAACATTCTACTCTTCTTCTTTCCTTTTGCTATCAAGCGACCTTTATTTTTCATATCCTCAACAAAGCATCCATGAGGATTAAATCTGACCTGCAAGCCCTGCTCAACCATTTGACCGACAGAAACCAGATTCTTGGTGATATTCGGGACATGAAATACATCGGACAGGTATTTCTTTTTCCCATCCTGCATAGACAAGGGAATTTTTCCAATCTGCACAATAGGATGTGCAGTATCATCACCAGTCTCCACAAATCCTGGTTTTTCCATTTTCCTTGCATCCTCCATCCATTCTGCATGACATGTCATGTGGTTTGATGCACCTGAGTCAACATACCATACATCATTGCTTTCTTCTGCACTTGTCATAGAATTGTTCATGTGCTGCACCATGAACAAATGCTCATTTCTGTCATCACCTTGTCTACTAGAAGATGCATAATTCCCTTGTTGCAGTTTTCCATTCATGATGTCATTCTGCTTTTTATAGCAGTCTTTAGCCATATGACCCATTTTACCACAGTAGTAGCATTCAACATTACTGTTTGCATTTTGGCCTCTTTGCCATCCACCACGACCTCTTTGGCTCCCCCTGCCTCTAGAGTTACCACGTCCTCCTCCATAGGACTGGTTTTCTTGAGTTTGCTGCATATTCTGATTTCTGCCACGGCCTCCAAATCGGCCTCCTCTACCTCTGCCTCTACCTCTTCCAGCATTTGAGTAGAAGACAGCTTCTTTTGAAGTTCCTCCTGAAGAAGATGCACCACCATTTCTCTGTTCCTCAGAAATTAGAAGAGCAATCAACTCCTCAAAATCAGGAAATCTTTCACGAACTGAAATGGATGTCCGAAACTGTGCATAATCCTTTCCTAGACCATTCAAGGTCACGGAAACTAAATCATCATCTTCCACTGGCGACCCAATGGAAGCAAGTGCATCTGCAATCTTCTTCACCTTCATGTGGTAGTCGTTGATGCTCATACTTTCTCTTTGCACATTATGCAACTCTTGCTTGAGCTGCATTTTCCTGGCTTGCGTATTTGTGCTATACATTTTTTACAAAGTATCCCATGCCTCCTTTGGCGTACTTGCATCCTGAATATGCACAATCATAGAGTCTGAAATACTGATAGACAGCCAATACATAACTTTCCTGGCTCTCTCATGCCATGTTTTAAATGCCTGCATTTGTTGTTGATTGGGAACATCAGGAAGAACTGGTTCTTCTTCATTTCCTGCAACAAATTCCCAATATCCTTTTCCCATAAGGAAATTCGTCATTCTAAACTTCCATACCTGGAAGTTGTTCTTCTCAAGCTTTTCAGTGACAATCTGTGAAAGAGAATCAGACGCCATTACAGAATACTGCAAGAAATTCTGTCACTGCAAAAAACACAGCTTCACCCTCACAAGGGAAAATCTGCAAAACTGGCGAAAGTGGTATTTGACCACACAGTCACTTCCTAGTGACGATTTTGCATAAACAGGAACCAAGGATGATTCTGAAACTCCCAATGTCTCTGCGCACAAGCATACGATGCAATTTCTACGGTAAATTTTCACCGACCTGTAGAACAGTGGTCGCACAGCATAAAACTGAGCCTTTTCTTGAGTGCGTGCAGAAAACTTCCGTCTGCAAAACAGGCCCCGAAATGGCCTCAAATCAAAAAAACAAGGTCGCCATGGGCTAAAGCCCTCTCCCGCAGCATATACTGCCCTCTTGCTTCACCGCGAAGGGCGTCTCAACCTGAGACAATGCACTCCTGCAATTTCCGACTGTGCTACATGCAGAGATCTGCTCCCAAAACAGGAAATGAAAGCAACACTGCTCCTCTTACCAGACCACCGCGAGCTTGGCTTGCTTTCTTGAGCTCCTTACCACGAACAAGGCTCTGATACCATGTCAAGATTGTGGGAGAGAAGGAAGGAGTCTCGCTTGAAGCTTTCTTGCTTGCACAATGGGGGAAGACACACAAGGGTGGAGGCTGAAAACAGTTTTCCTCTTCTTAGTTGTGTAAGCCAAAAAGAACTCAAGTACAAAGAAATAGAAGAACCCTAGATATGGGTCTCAAACCAAACTCAACTAACTAAGGTGGCATACTAACTGAGCCACGAACTAGAGTAGATAAGGATAGCTATCATGTAGCTATTATTCAGGGACGGTGTACCAACCGCATCTGCAACTGACAAGTCGGTGACATAAATACACAACGGTCACCCTGGCGTATCACGAGTGGAGCTCGATATCTCAACAATTGCATTGACCATTGAGCTTGGCGGTGATGAGGATGGGTAGTTATGGTCCATCCGGAGGATGTGCAATTTTGGAGGAGTAAAGAGGATGGTACGGCCTTGTGGATTCAAATTGCAGTAAAGAGAATCAAACTCTTCAAGAGAAGAGATGCTATAGTCTATGCAGTTGAGGAGTTGGATGATGAGATTTATAACGGTCTTGAACCATGAGGCGATGAAGATGAAGATGTGGACATTGAAATGATGAGATTGCATTGACCATTGAGCTGGGCGGTGATGAGGATGGATAGTTGTGGTCCATTTGGAGGATGTGCAATTTTGGAGAAGATGGATGTCATGACGATGCACCTCTACCATTGTAAACTTGAGGCAAAGTCTTCTGCCAACATTTTGAACTCTTAAGTCAGTGTCACTATCAGTCTTTTTTTTGTGTTTCTTTTTTATTTTCATAACTACAAGCACATGTAGTTAGGCTAGGCACAAATTCCTCAATGCATTCATAATGTTTTGTGGAGCATTGCTTGATTAATTGCAAAGTATGGTCTCAAATTTGCAAATTGTATAAATGACTGGGCACAAAAATCTTTTCTAAAGCATAATCTTGATAGGGCACAATTCATAAAGAAGACTCGAGGACTTGATGAAATTCAAATGGTGACATTGCAGATGGAATGTCTCTTTACAAGCAAAATTCGATCAACATTTAGCAAACTATGAAAGCTTAAAGTTATCCATTCATATTGAGGACATTCAAGTGGAGATTCGCTACATTCAATACTCTCAATCTTTGTGAAAATGGTGGAGACTTGCTATGTTGTGAACACTGTTATATATTTTATTTACAGATACAAGAAATTTTGAAAGGAAACTGGTATTTCCCTAAGTGACAATATGAGCATTAGTAACATGAGAACTACTTGTCGAATTGAAAAAGATATATTCAATTTTTTTACCAAAATCTATTGGGTTTGGACAAAGGCCTCTTTTGGTGATAATTGCAAACCAGCCCACATGCTTTCATGAAATTCTTTCATTACCTATTGTTGCAATCTTTTGTTACCTAAAACTCGAACAGACATTTCTTTCTTCTTCTTTGCGTATATTGGCTGATCTTCAGTCAATCTTCTTAATAATATTATTCAAGGAAATAAACTAAAACTTAAGCAATGCAATGAGCATGCTAGCTTCTAGTTGACCATCTTGTTGTTTTCAGCTTTGGATCAGTATATGCAATAAGTGAAAATGTATTTTCAGCAGCCATGGAATGAAATTCAACAAGTATAGATTCTTCAGCTTCATCTTCTTCCATCAGCTCTTCTTCATTGTCATATCTTGCACGTGATAGCATGTCAACAACTAGATTCACCTTTCCTGCAATATGCTTTAATTGGGGGTTGAGAGATTTAATATATGCAATCCATCTTAGCATAGCAATGTTGGGTGTAGAACAATTGGTAATCATGCCCAAGAGTGGAAGACAATCATTTTGTACCACTACGGAGGCACTTCTAAAGTATTCACGATCACACTTTAATACTGTTACAACTCCCCAAAACTCCCTTTTTACTTGTGCATACCTTCTTTGACGTTCATTGAGAACTTTTGCTCCAAAACGAATTGCATACATGTTACCTTCAAGATCCTCTTGGCCAACAGTCCATCCTATCTCAATGGGACTTGTATCCACAGTAAGGATGATGGGCTGACCATTTGAATAATCAGCCCTTTTGAGAGTGGGGGCTGAAATTAATAGCTTCTTTAATTTACGCATAGTGAGAGTATGCTCATTACCCCAAGAGAATCTTTGGCATTTTCTTAATAATTGATAAAGATTTTCGACTGCATGAGCAAAATGTGGTATCCATATGAGATAGAATACGCATGCGCCAAGAAATCTTCTCACCTCTGAAACATTTGTGCATTTTTCTTGCATTCTACTAATGATATCTATCTTGATTGAAGAAGGTTTGCATCCATAGGGGCCACATAGATGACCGACCACAGGCAGTTCTTCTACTCCAAAAATCGACTTAGCTCTAGAAAGGGTAAGATGTACCTCTTCTAGCCTTGTCAAAATCCTATCACAATCATGAATATGGTTAACTACAAATATCCTAAAACCATCTTCGTCAAGCTCCTCATTCTTTTCATTGACTTTATATCCCTTGATAGGTACATCATCAAAAAATGAAAGAGTAAGTTGTGGAATAAAGTCCCTTAAGACTTTGTGCATGGCATTCATCATATGGGCTACGGAGTTTGTTGCACCTTGTAGTAGAGTGCACATGCGGGCCAATCCAAGAGGTGTCTTCATTGTGATAATGTCCAAGAGGTGTCTTCATTGTGTCTCGGTTCACCAATGTCACAGCGCGTAGAGTTGAAGGTCACCACAGGAGTTTGGCAAGAGAAGAATGTATGGGGGTTCAAGAGCTTAGACTCCAGAGATGGTAGAGACAAGAGAAGGGTTGAAGGTTTCAAGCCAAGTTCTTAAAGATAAGTGACAGCAGGGTGAAGGTAGATTCAAGGAGAGGAGTAGACAGAAGAGAAGGGGTTCGAAGAGATTAAAGATGTAGAAGAATACTTCAAAAAAAAGAATTAGAAAATACAAAAGAATACCAACAAAGATGAAGCCTGTCAGTTTCTTTCAACATTATGAGAAAATATAACTCTAATAAACAAAAACGTGTACAAAATAATACCTTCCTCTATGCTGCTCAAATTGCCAATTTGATCCCTCCAATGGCTCCGAAAGGGGGGTTAAATACCAGGACACCTAACCAGGATCCTACGAGATCACTCTTTCTTTATCACCCACTTTCGGAGTGTTGTTCACTGCTTGAAAACAGTGATCGCGTGTCACACGATTTCATTAATCTCTCCTTTTACATAAAATCCTCTCAAATTAGGTGAAAGCTACATGCTTTCTTTTATATATCATCCTAATCTAGAAGTTGTCTATAGTTTTGTAGATTTTTTTACAAGAGATAATATGTAGAATATTAAAAATTGATTAAAATCTAATATTTTTGAACCATGAACACTAACACTAATGTCTAAAATGGCAATGGCTCTCTAAATCTAAAAGGAAGCCACACTCTAGATTTTTTTACACGATGTGTGCGTAGCGGCACGACAACGACCCCATTCACTGAGTTTTCGATTGTTGACAGTGCTCCCTCCTGGGACATGACTCCTTCAACAAGTGTTGCTCATTTGTGACCTTCCCATGGTCAAATTCTCACTGGTGATAGTTCATATATTCTTATTCACTAACGGTACAACATGCATCTTATTCCAAATGGATGTGGTGGTGGCCATGCATCTAAGGTACTTTATGTGCGGGCTTTGGGATATAATCTTCTCTCAATGCACAAGATTCATGCCCTTGGTCTTTTGGTCGAATTCGATGTGGATTCTTTTCAGATTCTTGATCGAGGAACAAGACAGATTATTTCTTCAAGTTATAAGGAGAATGGAATCTACAAGTTGCGGTCTTCTTCTCACTTGACTTCTCTTCTTCTTACCTCTCAAACTCATTCCGAGCTTTGGCATGCTCAGCTCGGACATCTCAATTATGATTACCTTCAAAAGATATCTAAGGTCCAATTTATTTGGGGTTTGCTAGATATTGTGGTGAGCCAGTAGCCTTATGTATCCTGCATCCGTGGGAAGCAGACTTGTGATGTTGTTCCCAGTATGTCTTCTAGGCGGTCTCTAGCACTCTTGGAGCTTGTTTCTACTGATCTTTGTAACCGATGAGGATGGAATCCCTTAGAGGGGAGCTTGCATTCCATGCTAATTTTGGATGATTAGAGCTGGATGGCATGGGCCTATTTCTTGAAGCTGAAGTCCAAGGCTTTCTCCAACTTTAAGGATTGGTTGCTCTTTGAAGAGAACCAATCGGAAGAGAAGTTGAAAAACTTACAATCGGATAAGGATAGAGAGTCTGTTTCTAATGAATTTTCTCATTTTTTTGCACATCGTGTATTCACCAAGAGTTTGCTAATACAAACACCCCTCAGGAGAATGGCATCTTGGAGCGGAAGAATCGTAGTGTGATTCAGATGGCCCATACCATGCTGGAGCATCGTCAAACACCTCACTGTCTATGGGCTGACGTTGTGGCTACTGCTGCTCACACCCTTAATCCTTCCTCTACTTCCGTTGTTGTTGGTATTATTCCTTAGGAGACATGCTTTGGGTTAAAGCCAGCTGTTTCTTATTTCCAAGTCTTTGGGTATAATGCCTATGTTCACATCCCCAAGACACATCGTAACAAATTTGAAGAGACTTTCAAAAGACAGGTGTTTGTGGGCTATAGCTTGCAATATCAAGGCTAACACTTGTATGATCTTGTTAACAAGATGTCTACATGAGCCGTGACATTCGATTTGTGGAGGTTCCAACCCCACAGGGGGGTGAGGACCACCTTGTTCTTGGAGATCTTGATGATATCTGAGCCCCAACAACTATTCCTCTAGAGCCTCTAACTCTTGAGGGCTCTTTTTCGGATGAGAAGCTTAGTTTCCAGCCACCGAATTCACCGATTGCTCCTCCATCATTAGTGGAACTTCCAGAAACTTCACGAGTACCGAGGCGAGATCTAGTCTCCTTATTGGGCCCGTGACACACTCTGAGATTCAAGGGATCAAGGGGGTCCTTGAGGAGTGGCAACCCCAAGGAGGACCATGGCAATCAAGAAGGAACCAAACACATTCTATAAAGCCTATTTCCTCTAACTACTATTTGATGTCTCGTATTATGCAGGATAGAGAGCCTACCTCCGTGAAGGAGGCTTTATAGTCTGACCATTGGAAGAAAGCGATGGATGCTGAGTTGGTCGCTATTCAATGGAATGGCACTTAGTACCTTGTGCCTCTTCCCTCTCGTAAGAAGGTGATTGGTGTCAAATGGGTCTTCGAGACCAAGTACCATAATGATGGCTCTTTGGACAAGCACAAGGCCCACCTTGTTGCTAAAGGTTTTTCTCTACGCCCAAGCATTGATTTCCATGATACTTTTGTCCCCCCAGTGCTTGTATGGCAATGATCCATGTTATTCTTGCTTTCACTGGTCATAGGAGATGACCCATATTTTAGTTGGATGTGAAGTTGGCCTTCTTGAATAGTGATTTGAAGAAGGAGATCTATGTACAACAGCCTCCTAGTTTTGGTTCCTCAAATAGGCAAGTTTACAGGTTGAAGAAGGCCTTGTATGGCTTGAAGTAGTCTCCGCATTCTTGGAATGAGAAGATTGACTTGTTTCTTCAGGCAAAATTGGGATATCCACACCCTAGGGCTAATTCGTAGCTTTATGTGCAACTTTCAAAGGTGGTCGTGTGTTGTCTGTTTTGTGTGTTGATGACTTGATTGTTACAAGTGACCATGCATAGAAGGTCACAGAGACGAAGGCAGTCTTACATTAGAAGTTTGAGATGATGGATTTAGGACTTCTCCATTTCTTTTGGGGCCACGAGGTTTATCAAACTCAAAGGGGGATTTTCATCTCTTAATAGAGATATGTATAAGAGCTCTTGGTGACTTTTGAGATGGAAGATTGTCGATCCCTAGACTCTACTTCACTGACATTCCAAATCCCTCCGCCTTATACCTTGTCCAGGATCTAAGAAGGGGTGTTAGCTAGTCATCTTCTAGAGAGGCAGGTGCCACGTGGTGACAGGTAGTCAGCCAAGTGCCATGTGGCCTGCAGTCGAACTGCATCAGTCATCTGAATTAATTACAATCGACTTACATCTTTTTGGCCATTATTTTCAGCCTATTTATAAGTTTTGTCTTCAGTAGTCTCAGTAAGTTGTCCCACAAATTTCATGCTACAGACCATGGAGACTACCCTCTGGGGCTGAAGGAGACCAATATCTCCGAGGTGGAGCCATACACTGATATTCTCTCTGCACCCATGTATAATTCTACATTCTTATACAACATTCTTCACTGCAGATTTTATGTGTTTCATTGTCTCTTTCTCTCTCTGTCTCTCTTCTCTCTTTGTTCACTCTTTGTCTTGCTCATTTGCTTCCGCATTGCTTCACTCTTAACACCATGGATGGCAACTTCAAGTTATTAACAACCGATCCCGTTCCAAATGCTACTTGCTACATGTGACTTGTTGGCTCTTTGATTTGGTTGATTCACACTTAACTCCACATATCTTTTGTGGTGGCTTTGCTATCTTCTTTCATGAAGATTCCTACTCAAGCTCACTGGATGGGATTATGTATAGTAAGGACTCCATTTTGTGGGATTATGTATAGTAAGGAAGCCACTCTTTTTGGATGGAGTAACTCTGATTAAGCAAGAGATGAGGATTCGAGATGGTCCACTATAGCGTTTGCTTTTTTTCCCTTAGTTCACAAGCTATCTTATGAAGCAATAAGAAGCAACCTACCATGGTGCTTTCTTCTATAGAGACACAATACTACACCGTTTGCTCAACTACTATGGAGGCAATGTGACTCCATCATATGTTGGCAAAGATTAGCTTTCCCCAAACTAGACCCAATTAGCTATGCATGGACAACCAGAGTGCCCTAGCTCTAGGTAAGAACCCCATGTGTCATGTCCACATGAAACACATTGGGACTCATTCTTGAGTAAGTTACTCATAAATATGTGTGCATCACGTGAGTTAAAAAGAGGGTATTTTTAAAATACCATTTTTAAACCATTTTTACATATAGAAGGACGTAACATAAAGGTCTTATTTACAAATTGAATAGAAAAGGGTTATGTTTTATTTACGAAAAATTCACAAATAAGGATATTTATAAATAGGCCTTGGACGCACGTGATGTAGAGAATATACATATAGTAACTTCCTCGAGGATTCAGTACGATTATGTTTTCAAGTCGATCTTGGATTCTGAGTTATCAATGGTTTCTTGTACTCAACATTCATCTACAATCAGTGAAAATTTCTTTCTGCTATACTCTATTCTCTCTCTTCCTTTTATCTTTGTGTTCGTGTCCTTCTATTGCTTACTTTCGTAGAACCATCTTATAATTGGGGGAATCTTGTGAATCGAGAGCTTGATTCAGACCATGAACACCATCAAAAGACCAATAAGACTATGAGGATGATTGTGAAGACCACCAATATTGTGAGACCCAACAGAGACCATTGTGATCAAGAAGGTTGTGAGGATCAACATGATCGTGACACAAATTGAGATGTATATCATGAATGATCTTCCTTTAGATCCCTATATTTTCATTTTTCCCTTCACCCTTTCTCTTTACATATATCTATATCTTGTCTCATCCCCATGGCACAACACTAATTCAAGTGCCCATCCTTCCCAACCTCACATATAATTACCAAAAGATGGATGGAACAAATTACAACACATGGTTTTGCAAATAGGAGGCTATCCTTGACACATTTGATGTGTTAGATTCTCTCACTATTCTCATCCCCAACTTTTTATGGATCCTTGTTCAAATGCTTTTTTAGATTTCACAACTCTATAGGACACACTTAACCCTCAAGTCCATTGTTTTCTATTCCTCGGTTATAGTGATCCAATCCTTATTTAATTTATTGCATCCTTACCATTGGCAAGGTCTAGACCCTAACACCTTTGTTATAATGAGTAAAGAGATTTTCTCATTTGACAATTCTTGAGATGAGGCTTCAACTACTTTCTATTGCACATTCTTCCATCATGAGCAACTGCATCAACAAGATGGAGAAGATTTGGGATGAACTAGCATCCTTTGGAAAGACCATTACTTAGGATATGATTATGACTCTCTTGTGACATCATCTCTTACCAAGGAATGGTGTTGCCTACAAGACTTCTTCACCATCACATGGGAGTAGGTAATGCCAATGATCCTAGAGCAAGATAGGAGAGACAACAAGGTAGCTTTTGGAGAACCCATTTCTACTAGCCTTGCTTTTATGGTTGGCACACTAGGTATGGGAAGAAGTAAAAGAAAGGAATAAAATAAAATGAGTAGATTAATAAATACAAATACATAGATAAGAAGTTCAAGAGTCATCCCAAGTGTCCCCCTATGGGAGGGCAAATCATTTGGAAGACAAATATTGGAAGAGAAATTTTAACCTTTGATTTGGGGTGAAGGAAGAAGGAAAGGGGTCTAAAATTGAACGGCTAGAATGATAGTCTCTCTTCATACATTTGTATGAGGTAAAGAACACTACATGGACTTCATCATTACAAAAGACTTGGCTTGTGGATAACATGATTGGATCTAATATCTCCATGCAAGAGGAGGTTTATCACCGTGAGGTTACAATTCTTCAACATTTAATTAAGGTGTGGATACTATCCTCTCTTGCCAAACTGTCACAATCAATGTACAATTGTACTAAAGTTCTTTATGTATCGAGCTTAGGCTTCAATCTTCGATTCATCTATGGAGTCAATTGGCTTGCACTCAAATTATCATCACACTCAAGAAGATTAGGGTGGAGCATGCTTCATGAGAATAGTTTCTTTGGATTCCTCATCAAGAGGATAGTTTCTTTGCACTTCCATTCTCCTCTATAAGCTAGACATCAAGGTTTGGTAAAGGGGTTACCAAAACTTTTTACACGAGTTCTGTCTCTTTTCCCCAATGGTGTTACATGAAAGAAGCATGAAACACCTATGTCCAAGTAGAATTCTCAACAAAATTCTACTTTTAGGGACTTCACAAGATAGATTTGTGCAGTCCCATATATACTCATTGGTGAAGGTGAGATACCTTATGCTAATAGTGGATGAATTTTGAAATTTTCACTAGTTAGTACATCTCATGGAACAAGTTTGTCCATGCAGACACGCTATTGTATTTTGCCAAATTGTGGTAGACTAGTCACATTATTTATGTGAACTTTTTATAATTTTACTCATTGACATTTTTTTCCTATTTTGGGTTGCGCAACCTATACTAATGGGGCACATTATTGCTGGTCGCTCTATTTGTTGGCTAAGATTAGTCTAATCTATCCTGCTTACTCTTGTCTCTTTGAGAAGCAGTCATCTTGTTTTCTGTGATCAACTTTAGATATGCACTACTAAGCTTTAGAGAGGGTTGTTATGTAACCTCTTATCATGTTCCATAGACCACTCTGTTTATTGTTGATTCATTCTATATATACTCTTTGTATTCCCAAAATTAGTGTTTGTGTTGTGGTTATGAGGTCTTCACATGTATGTACGCCTCAATATCCACTACTTTATTTCGTCTTCTATGTATCTAGCTCCTCATGGCTCCTCCAACTTCTACTATTGAAAATGATTTAGTATTTTGCTTGTTGTAAGATGAAATATCTCCACAAGAATTTAAGAACATTAGCGACATTGCATATAGAGAAGAAGCAAGCACAGTAGGGTACCAATCATGTGGCCTCCCTCTACAATGATTGCATGGTCTTTCCTTCGAGGATGCTAAACTCTCTAATGCTAGAGAGAAAGTGTAAGAGGCATTAGGGGGAATTTGAGGTCACAAAATGGCCTTGTAAGAGTGTTTGACCAAATATTCCCTCAAAAAAAAAGGGTATAGTAAAAGTTGTTCAAAGAGAAGAGAGAGAGAAAGGGAAAAACTCTATATCCATGAGCCTTCAGGCTCCCAAGATCATTTCTTCATATTCCACACACTAAACTGAAAATCACACACTCAACAAGATAAAGTGACCTAGTGTGAATGTAGACTAGACTGACTAACTTTGGACTGGTCGCTAACTGACTACTAACCCGACTTATTTAATGTAGTCACATGTAGACAGCTGTACACACTAGCTGTCATAGATGTCGGTCATAGATGAAGACACACTGATGGTGAGCTTGATTTCTAACACTCCCCCTCAAGCTCAAAAACAAAACTCAAATCATTTGCATCACTCCAAGTAGCTGTCTAAAGTGAATGAACTTATCTTTACCAAGTGATTTGGTAAAGATGTCTGCTACCTGGTCTTCAGTCTTCACATGCTCCAAGTCGATCTGATATGCTAAAACCATTTCCCTGATGAAATGATAGTGAACCTCAATGTGTTTTGATCTTGCATGATAAACATGATTGCTTGCTAACATAACACTGCTCAAATTGTCACAGTACAACTTGACTTTGCTGTCCAAGTGTACTCCCAAGTCATTCAGCAACTTCTGTAACCACTTAGCTTCACAAGCCGCTAAGGCCGCACCACGATACTCTGCTTCCGTACTAGACAGTGCAACTGTAGGTTGTTTCTTACTCTGCCAACTGATCATGCTACTTCCCAATCCAAATGCATAGCCGCTGGTTGACCTCCTGTCATACGTGCAACCAGCCCAGTCAGCATCAGTGTACCCCATCAAGTCAAGGGGTTTCCCATATGCATAAAACAGCCCATGATCTGTGGTACTCTTTACATATCTCGGAATTCTTATGACTGCATCCAAGTGTGGTTTGCGAGGCTTCTGCATGAATTGACTGATCAGCCCGACAGCATAACTCAAGTCGGGTCTAGTGATTGTGAGATAGATCAAGCTGCCTACCATCTATCTGTACACAGTAACATTCTCAATCTCTGTCCCAACATCAATCTGCAGCTTGACATTCTGCTCCAAAGGCGTATCCATAGGCTTGCAATCAGCCATACCATATTTCTGTAACATGTCATGAGCATACTGCTTCTGTATCAGCCATATGCCTTGAGGTGTAGAGACAACCTCAATCCCCAAAAAGTATTTCAGCTCTCCAAGGTCCTTGATCTTAAATTCAGCCTGTAAACACGTCTTTATTTCAGTAATCCCACTTTCATCATCTCTTGTAATGATTAAGTCATCAACATAGACAACTAGAAAAACATAGCCATTATCTGTCTTTTTCACAAACAAACTAAGATCGGCATCTCCCAATCGGAAACCATGTTGCTGTAAATAACTGCTGATGCGAGCATTCCATGCTCTGGGTGCATGTTTCAGCCCATATAATGCCTTTTTCAGCCGACATACATGTGCTGGAAATTCTGGATGTACATAGCCTTCAAGATATTCCATGTAAACCTCTTCTTGTAATTCTCCATTGAGAAATGCATTCTTTACATCCATCTGCCATAGTTTCCAACCTCTAGCTACTGCCAAGGCAATCACAGTTCTAACTTTAGCCATCTTTGCTACAGGGCTGAAAGTCTCCTCGTAATCAAGACCAACCTGCTGCGCATACCCTTTTGCAACCAACCTGGCCTTATATCTTTCCAATGATCCATCTGATTTACATTTTACCTTATACACCCACTTGCATCCAATAGGTGTTTTGCCCTCAGGTAACTGTACCAAATCCCATGTACCATTTTCAGCCAAGGCTAAATATTCCTCATCCATAGCAGCACGCCAATTCTCATCTGCAACTGCCTCATCAAACTTACTTGGTTCTCTAAAACTTGTTACTTTCATCATATAAGCATAATGACGGGCTGAATATCCAATGTAAGTATACCTGTCAACAGGTCGTCTGACCCTCTCTGATCTCCTGAGTTGTGGCTCACTGTGAGCTTGCCTCTCATGAGGCGGCACATAACAGATCTGCCTAGCACCTGGCATCATAACAGACGGAATCCCCAATTCACTGTCTAAGCTGTCACTGCTAGATGAATCATAACCTGCAGTGAGTGGACCTGTTACATCTTCAAAAACCTTTTCTTTTTCCTTATCTGTTCTCCCCCTCACTGACATATTCATGTCAGTGGATGCAGTAGTGCGACTCCATAATCATCCTGTCCAAGGACTCACTGTAAATGATACATCACCTGTCTGACCACTCATGGAAGTACTCTCTGCAGGAGCATTTTCAGCATGACTCATACTGGGTGAGCCATCAGTAGGCACTGCAGCAAGAGTCCCATACCAGGATGCTAACTCATCAAATACCATATCTCTGCCTTACGAGTCTCTCATGCGTAGAAGGTACATAATACTTATAAGCTTTCCATTCCTATGCATATCCAATAAACACACTTTTCACTGCCTTAGGATCCAATTTATTCCTCTTCTCATCCGGTATATGCACATATGCAATGCTGCCAAATACCTTCAAGTGTGAAATATCAGGTTTATGACCATACAACCGTTCATATGGAGTGACATCATGAATCCCTGCTATAGGGGTTCGATTCAGCACATATATAGCAATCACCACTGCTTCAACCCAATAACCATTTGGCAGACATTTTTCATTCAGCATAGCTCTAGCTGACTCCATCAACACCCTGTTTTTCCTCTCTACAACACCGTTTTGCTGCGGTGTATAACTGCATGTCAGCTGTCTTCTAATCCCATGTTTGGCAAGATATCTGTCAAAGTAGTTTGAGACATATTCACCTCCTCCATCTGATCTCAAGCATGATATGTAATAGCCCAATTCATTTTCAGCATGTTTCTTGAAGTCTTTGAATGCATCAAACACATCATCTTTATGCTTCAAGATATAAAGCCAAGTGTACCTGCTGAAATCATCAATAAATGAGACATAATACCGTGCACCGCCAAAAGAAGCATTATGTGAAGGACCCCAAACGTCAGAGTGCACCAACTGTAAAGACCTAGTGCTGTTTTTTACATATCTCATGAAAGGAAACCGTGCTTGCTTCCCAAACTGGCATACAAGGCATACATGACCAAAGTCATTATACTTGAATTTGGGTAATCCAAGTAATACTTCTTTCTGCTGCATAGATTTCAGCTTTTGTACATTGACATGTCCAATCCGCTTGTGCCAAATCTCTACATCCTGAATGGCACTCTCATCATGTGCAAACATGGCTGCCTTTAGTCCTGGAATGGTCGCATCCAATGTAAACATCCTGCCATCCCGTCTGCCCTTGGCAATTAACTTGCAGCCATTTCCATACTCCTCAATGAAACACCCATCTTTGTTGAACCTCACTTGCAAATTCTGTTCTGCCATTTGACCCACAGACAAAAAATTCTTTGTTATGGTCGGGACATGTAATACATCATGCAGTCCTTTCTTCTTGCCATCAGGCATCATAAGAGGAACAATCCCTTTATGCTTAATGTCATGTTGGGTGTCATCCGCAGTACATACATGACCATGTGTACCTGCAACCATCTCATCAAACCACTCTCCATGCGGGGTCATGTGGTTTGATGCTCCAGAGTCAATGTACCATTTGTCATCTCTATCATGTCTCGATGCATTTTTAGATACATGCTGCATGGCAAAGAGTCTATCAACTGGCTCATCATGAGTACCACTGGAAGATGCATAGTGCCCATGCTGTGTGCCCTTTGCCTTCATATCTCCCTACTTCTTGTAACAATCCTTTGCAATATGCCCATACCGACCACAATAATGGCAGCCCTTGTCCCTGTTGGACTGATTAGTCGACTGCCATGAACCAGATCCACCACCTCTACCTCGGGGTGATCTCCCCCTACCTCTAAGCCCACCAGATCCATGCTGGCCTTGTGTATTTGCACCATGCCAATTACCTGCTGCTGGCCATAAGTATTACGAGTGTCACCATGACCTCGAAATGAACCACGATCTCTAGATCCTCTACCACGTTGGCTAGAGTATAACACAGTGTCTCTACTCTGAGATGCACTAGAACCTATATTCAAACCAAGTTTGACTTCCTCATGCAGCAACAAAGCAACTAGCTCTTCCCAGCTAGGGGGCTCTTCTCTGACAGAAATGGAAGTATCAAAAGCTTTGTACTCTTTGCCTAAGCCATTCAAGGCAACAGCAATCATATCATCTTCTGATACACTTGAGCCAATAGTAGCAAGTTGATGAGCTATAGTCTTAATCTCCGTGGTATACATCTGGATGCTCTTGCCATTCCTAGACATGTTATTGAACTACTGTTTCAGCTGGATCTTTCTTGCATGTGTCATAGTTCCATAATTTTTCATCAGTATGACCCAAGCATCCTTCGGAGTCTCACATCTAGTTATTTGAATTACCATAGCATCAGATATACATAAGGAAAACCAATGCAGCACCTTGCATGCTCTTTCATTCCATAGCTTGTAGGCTCTTTTCTGTTCATTTGTTGGATTGTGTGCAGGCAACTCAGGAGCAACTTCATCTCCTGTACATAAATCCCAATAACCTCTGCCAACCAGAAAGTTTTTCATTCTGAATTTCCATAATGCAAAGTTCTTATTATCCAACTTCTCTCCAACTATCTGAGTGATATTGTCAGTCCCATGTGCATTAGCCATGATGCAATAGACTACCTATCAAGTGCCTGACTCCCTGCAATCCAATAAGTATGACTGACTAAGTTCAGTCCGTAACAGTTTATGACAGTTTTCTGCACTAAATTGCAGAAAAAAACTAGGGTATTTCAGCCCACTAACACCCCAAAACAACCCATAAACAAGTGGTCTCAACTGTAGATATAACTGTCAATACATAAGCTATGTGTTTGCTTCAGCTTAAGCTTATGTAACCTCACTGCCAGGGTACATACATGCAGTCTACAAAATGTGAACTGTGAGTAACCAGCAGCAATTTCAAATTCAAAACTGAGTGGTAATCATGTCATACATGTTCTAAAATCTCCGAGGTAGCTGCTAGTACATTTGGCAGTCAAGACATGAGCATAAAGGCACAGAACAGTGCATAACCAGCACATACAAGTGTCAACAAATTCAGTTGCAGGTTGCAGTCAACCAGAATTGAGCATAACAAGCTCCAAACCACTTCAAAGTGTCTTCAATCCAAATCATACATTTGCTCCAATATGACAAGGTCAATGCGTGACTATGTAGTGACAATAGATTGTCTGTCTCTAATGAGCAAAGTCATACATTACTTCTGCAATTTGTACTCAGCCAACAAGACAAGATTGTATTTGCTTCAGCTCCAAAAATTTCAGCATTCAGTAGCACTTAATGCTTTTCTCAACCCATAAACATTCTGACATACATATGTCAGTACATACATCTCATAGATGTCACCAAATATCACACTATGCTTCAGTAAGGAACTAATGCTTGCTGTCCATATTAAATGACAGTTTTCAGCCTGTCTAAATCCTCCAGATCTGAGTATTTCAATTACAAAAATCAGCTTGCAATGGATCACAACAAGTACATATGATCTCCAGCATATATTTATGCTCCAAGAGTGCTTCTGGGCTTGTCAGAGAGCTTCCAAAGCTCTTCAATGTGTTGCATATACCATGTATACTGTGTATATAGCAGTGCTGCCCTTTTTTCCAGATCTGCCCACTCTGATTTCAGCTCATGTCAAAGCTTAAGGTCAAGCATTTACCTCTTGCCATCTTAAAACACTTCATACCTGTCATAATCAAGCACTTGATGACCAAATGCACCAGCATTTGATGAGATGCAGCCCAACAACTGAGAGCAGGAAACAGGCGCAGTTCACGCAGATCTGTCCTCTACTCCAGCAGCTCTGTTTGCTAAGTTTGATGCTCATGAAGCACACACTAGTGCTCAATACAGCCTCCACAAGGCTCTGAACAAGCCACAACCTGCAGCTTGACCCATAGAGTAGGTAATCACTCAGTGCATACCTTCAGCTTTCAATGGCATTCAGCCTATTTGAGAAAATGACACAAATCTTCAATTGTAGATCATCTTCATTCCCTCTTGCTCCAGGAGGTCCACCAAGTAAGGCTCTGATACTATGTTCAAAGAGAAGAGAGAGAGAAAGGGAAAAACTCCATATCCATGAGCCTTCAGGCTCCCAAGCTCATTTCTTCATATTCCACACACTAAACTAAAAAGCACACACTCAACAAGACAAAGTGACCTAGTGTAAATGTAGACTAGACTGACTGGTCACTAACTGACTACTAACCCGACTTATTTAATGTAGTCACATGTAGACAGCTGTACACACTAGCTGTCATAGATGTCGGTCAGAGATGAAGACACACTGACGGTGAGCTTGATTTCTAACAAAAGTTTCACAAATGAACTCCAAACTTGTCGAAGAATACATTTTTAGGACCTTCAAGAATTTTCCTTTGATAGATGAATTTTTAGGTTTTGAAAGGGGGCAAGGGAGTTATATCAAAGATTCCTTTTTCACCTTCCTTGTCTCATTGCAATCTCAGACAAGTTTGGAGTTCATTTGTAGAAGTTTTACTTTGCCCCCATTTTAATATTTTGGTCAAATTCTCTTACAATGGGGCAAGTGAGACTCATCCGTACATTTATACAATTGTAAAAAACCCAATAAGGGGCTTTTCTTATGCACCACATAGTTTGCAGCTTGAAATACTAGAGGTGGGATTAACATCCAAATGCATGTAGGAGTTCCTTAGTAGAAAGAGGAAGATTGGCTCTTAGTTGGAGGTCACATGTGGGGGTACATGGTCATATATGGTATATAGAGGCATTGTTGATAGGCAAGGGCAACTATTATAACTACCTAGTTTTAGGGCTATACACCTCAAGTTCTCTCTGAGGCACCTTGGTCGGGCAAGAGAGCCTCATCCATACATTCATGCACATATAAAGGATCAAACAAGGGGCTTTCTTTATGCATCCACAAAGTTTGGCAACTTAGCTAGGATTGAATCTAAGTAAATGTATACCTAAATTAATATAGAGAGCAAGATTGGCTCTTAGTCAAAGGTCACATGCAAAGCAATAGACAAATCCTTTGCAGTTCATTGGTACAAGCTACATATTTCATCATGCAATCTGAACCATATACTCGATACCTTAAGCTTATTTAGTTCATGAGGAATTTCTCCAATATAGATATAAGTGTATTTTTATCATTTGTCTTCTTGAATACATTCATATCCCAAGATCCCCCATAGATCCCAAATTGCATAACAATACCCTATCGATGATGAAGAACCCTAAATAGAAGCAATGAATTAAGCGCTACTCCAAGTTCCCTAATTCATGTATAATACTCTTGTAGATCATCATTATTTTTATTGAAGGTTGAATATGACTATTTCATATCTATTTATAATCAGAAGAGTAAATAAAACAAGATCTTCACGTTCCTTAACCAAATAAATTTTAGCCCTCATACTCTCCAAGCCTCCCTTCATATGATTCATCTCTTTTCTCCACATTCCCATCAAAGTAGTTGACTCCAATACAAAATTATGCATCAACTTTATAGGTGATAATCACTGCACTGACATAGCAATACATTGACTTCTCAATTATTCCAATCTATAATCATCTCCATTTATGTTTTGTACTACAAGATGGCATTGATAGACACACCTGATCCTCCTTTAACACTAAAAATGGGCTTTGAAGAAGATGAGAACCTAATCTTGATGATCTTTCCATTCTCAAGAGCGATTTTTCCTTTTCCTAACACTACAAAATAGCTTTGACCAATCACGTTGGCAATCTATCTATGCAAGAATCTAACAACCAGGCTGTCCCAAACACGTCAACATCTCTTCTCAAAATGGTGATAAGATCCCAAAAGTTCATGGATTCAAGCTCATCATCTTGATGATAGCAACCCTCTCTCCACACTAGTACAAGCTTTTTCTCCCATGGCATAGATGTTGCACTAGTGATCCTCCCCTTCTGCACTCATGAATTACCATCAATCCAAAAAAATACATGTAGCTTCTTCCAATATCATTGTCTCATAATCAGCATTATTATACTATGTAGCAGTCCCCCATTGGCATGTCAATCATGTAGCTTGTCCTTTTCCCTCAAAACATGCTTTCTTTTCTCTTCCACTACACCTAGTTTGCCTCTTTTCCCCAAAAGAGATAGCATTGTACCCCCATAAATCAAGCTTCCTCGTTACTTTCTATCTTAACAAATAGAAAAGCATAAGCACAAGAGTGAATTCTAATGTTTAAAAAATAAATTATCCACAAGGATGTGTCATGCCATGCTAGTATATCTAATGCAAGGACCATTGTACTAACATAATTCTATCCTCAAGAACCTGAAGTCATGAGGTAGTATATCATAATTTCATGGAGACCATCACACTTAGTGTTTTCCATACTGATCACCAAGCCATATGATATCCACCCCCTCTAAACTTGCATATCCTCCAACATGTGCTAAATGACTCAAATCCATCTAGCTTAAAAGGCGAAATAGCAAGCACCCAAAGTATCATGCACACAAACCATCATCCACCCTCTAGATCAAAAACCAAGATACAATTCTTACATAAGTCATTAGCATCATTATATCCACCTCGATCTTAAATGTAAATGCCTATCTCCCTCATATGCATGTAGTAAATCCATTTTCCACCTCCAAGATCATATGATATCCTAAATTCATGTAGTTCAATCAATATATATTCATATGCATGACATCCTTAAATGCAATCATAAGGTAGCATTGAGTGTTTGTATCTTTCTCAAAAAAGTATACTCACATGTGGCCCTTATTTCCATCATCCATACCTACTTTTCCTACAACATAAATAGAAATGCAGAATAAATAACTTCATCCCCTCTAGCTCTAGAACCCACACTATGCATCCACAAAGAAGCAAACTCCATAGGGTTTGAAATAAGGAAAATGCCTTGAAAAACATCTTTATATTGCATGTTTAATAAGTGCATAGGATAAAGCTCATCATATGAGCTAGACATCCCCTCTTAAAGTTTTCTCAAATTTTAAAGAAATATCATCACATAGACCATAACTCCATAGGATTTTGAAATAAGAAAACTGCCTTGAAAAACATATTTATATTATATATTTAATAATTGCATAGGCTAAAGCTTGTCGTATGAGCTAGACATACCCTCTTAAATTTTTCTCAATTTTTAAAGAAATATCAGCACATAGACCATGCACATTTGTTGTACATCCTACTAAATTCTCATCATCCTTCCCATCTTCTAGCAAGCATTTCTAGTGACCTATGTAGCTTAAACGAGTGTAAGTGGTGGTGCCATCTCAACTTCTGCTACGCACTCCCATACCTCAAATTGGGTAGCAATTGTAACCAATTCACAGTCTCAATCAAAGTATCCATATCTTTTGTATCTTGATTCTTGAATCAATGTAGCATCTACATTCACTCTCAAAACATTACTAGCTTATATGTCCATCTTGTTAAACAAAGCATGCATATTTTACGTAACCTCAAACAATCTAGCTTCTACATTCTCTGCTAATTTATTGGCATAACTTCGTCTCCTAGCTAATAAAATCTTCATAAGCCCCTTACCAACAATTAAGCTTCCTACGACCATGCCAGTCCTTACTCTTTCCATGCTTACATGGTGTCATCTTGGGAAACCCTCAAGAAAAACATGCTTCAAATACTAAGTTACACTCCATGATTTTGTTTATAGCAATTATTCCCCTAGATATGTCTCTCTTCCATTTTGAGGAGTATTATTTCCATCATCCAGGATTTTACTAGAGTGATGAGCATGAGTGGCTTTGCATTCACCTATCGTACACTTAATGAAAATCCCCAGTGACTTACAAACTTCGTGTAAGTTATTAGCTTCATTAGATTCTAATATCAATATCATGAGATGTGAATACGGAACCCTTTGTTAATGTATAAGGTACAATCTAGACATACTCGTGAAAATGAGGAATATGGACCAAGGAGAGGATTCCCTATAACTTTGTGAGAACTTGAAGAGTTATGCTACCTCTCCCATGAAATGCTCTCTTTTCTACCCACATTGGAGTATCTCATGGACAAAGATAATCTCCTTTAGGGCATCATCTTATGGCATTTCTCATTATTAGTGGCAAAACTTTCGAAAGAGGATCATGCCATGAAACATGACCTTAAATGTAATATTATAACGCCCTAATCTCTTTTTTGGAGTTATGAGTGGTGGGACATCACATGTTATTCTTATATGGATATAAATGGATCCACTCAAGGCATTTGTTTAGAGTGGGATTTTCATTACGGAGCAACTTAGTGAAGTCCACTAGATAATTTATTTGTTTGTGAGTATTCTTGGTGGTGAAGTGGCCAATAGGGTCCCTTTTGACTCAGGTGGATTTCTCAATCCATCACAATGGTGGCTTCCCATACAAGTCTGCCCATTCATAAATGAGATAGTGGGAAGTAGTTCTTGACTAGGGCACCTAATACCCTCACTAGATATACCTTATGCTCACATCAACTGTTATCTATAATTTGGCACAACTTTAGTCTAATTTTGTTTACTTTTCTTTCATAAAATAATGGTGCTTAGGGAGGTGATTCATAAGTCAAGTCCCTACTATGTTCAATGGCTTGGAATATGGTTTTGCTATTTCGATGTTTTGTCATATGTTTGTAACATTGAATATGGATGAGCAGTATTCGACACTATGTAGTCATCTATAAGTGAAGATAATGTAGAATAATGATAACTAAGCACCATCAAAACTTGTTGTGAGAACTTCCCACCATTACTCGAATCCTTGAGCTCGATACCAAGCTTGACTCCTTTGGGTTCTTGTTCCAAGCATGAGCTCCTATGGATGCCACTTTGATACCGATTGATAGTCATATTCTAGGCCTGAACAACTGTTGCTTGGACTAGCGTAGACATTGTTGACCTACTAGTGCCTCTAGGAAGTTGTTTCATCATCATTCCCAGCCTTTGATAAGAGTAATTAACACTTCCACATATAACATGTCACAACAACATTTGTAAGGGGATCGAAGCACTAACGAACGAACCTTGTTACTCCACGATACATAGACGCCCCACGGGAGAACCCACTGCTCCTTCTGCACATGAAAGCCCGGCACAAATGATGCTCCACGGTAACTATATGTAAACCACATAGATTCCGATTTATTGATAGCTAGCAGTTGTAATTAGTTACGCAAACGAACCTTCTCAAAGATGCGACAAACTCTTGTCTGGTCATGCTCTTCATCTGTTGAAGCTCTTTCTCGTAATCGCTCAGCTGTATGGTTCATACGACAAGCACAAACATAGAGAATCACGATCAGATAGAAACTGTGTAATATAATTATGTTACACTTGAATTCAAACACGTCAAATACAATGAGTTTGACATGTTACCGGGAAGTTAATGGTGGTCGTCGGGCCCCAGTACTTCAGGGCTGCCAGATCGTAAGCTCGGGCTGCTTTCTCCTCTTTGTCATAACCTCCTGCACCACAGTGTAATCGTTCACATAAGCTGCAATCTCAGATCAACTTCCAAAGGGAAGTGTTTCTTGTTGGGTTTGATTAGTTCCCGGTTTTTTTGTTGTTAAAAGTAAGATGCGTAAGCTAGATGATCTGATCATTTTACCCAGATAGACTGGTGGAAGCAAGGTCCACATAAGATATTGTCACCCCCCATTCGCATTAATATCGCAAGTCGCAAGCGCATTTCAGCATTTTGTTGGTCGTGTTTTGCATGCCGCGGTGACGCAGAGTATTAATTATGCGAAACAAAATCAGGACAGAAAGGTGTCATATAAATCTGACCAGAGAAACAAACAATCCAAATCTAAAAAGGTGTCGGATGATTACTACGTCCTGATCATCGGTGGCATATTCCCAATGAGGTTTGAAACACATGCTAGATGAGGCAGTGATTGGGTGAATATTGCAGTATCTAACCGCCTCCTACAGTACCTTGTCTTCCTTTGCGGGTTTGCCCTTCTCTCCTGCAGCTATTGTCCCAGAGATGAGCCTCGAAGCGGCCTGTCCAGCGATGTCTGATAATCATAGGTAGCAAATCGAGAGATTAATTAGCCCGATCTCAATTAAACGATGTTGTTTAACCTGCATGGATTTGTGTATCACGGATTTGTGTCTTTCACTTACTTTGTGACTCCACGGTAGATGGACGTTCTCTGTCCGAACGTGTCGATTGACTTCCTCGATGTCGATTCGAGTACCGCAGTAGCACTGCCAGCGTGATCACTGGCCGCTTGAGGATGCAGAATAATATCAATATTATTGCAGACAGCGTCATCTACGCTTGTTCGCCTCTGCTCAGTAGAGCTTATCGTCGGACTAGAGCTGTGCTGATCATCTGCGCCGGCTGTCGTATGATGATCACGGTCATCTGCATTGAAAGTATTAGACGGGGCCATACTGATCACGTCGACGTTGTTTACTAGATTGTGGACATCCGTGTACGAATTCAAATTCATGGCGACATTGCCGTGGTTGTACGTCAGATTGCTCCGCCCAACAGCAGAATCGTAAGCCGACCGCATAGACAGATCAGTCAGAGGCTCTAGATGAGGCTCGCCTGCTGTGCGGCGTGCATTCTTGTTGTTAATGTTATCACCGTCAGTGATGCAAGCAGCTCCTGTGGTCTCCTCCTCCTCCTCCTCCTCCTCCTCTAACTCGTGTTGGTGCAGATTGGTGTTGTTGATGAAACTGCTAGGATGGGAAGCTGTGAGAAGGTGCCTCAATGCATAAGCTGAGATTTGAGGTGGCGTGCTAGCCGTCGCAGGCTGCAGCTGCTCATGACTTCTTCTGCATGAAGAGGCAGTCGCAGCCGCAGCCGCTAAGTGTTGGACATGATCAGTGCTGCTATACTTGAGGTGCAAAGCGCCGCTGCCATACTTCGCAGGAGTATTAGAGGAGAAAATCAAGGCGGTACCCAGTGTCGATGAAGCTTCATTCCCTATTCCTGCCCCATTACCAGCTGGGGCTGCAACCGTAGCATAATCATTAAGAGACGTGTCTGGAAGCTTCCTTGCGCCATTGCCATTTATGCTGCTCAGCAAATCCACATCGGTCGACATTCTCGAGCTGAGAGCTTGCAGACCAGTTATTGGAATTCGATCCCCATCACCATAGTCAGGCGCAGCAACACAAGGCAAGCCTAAATTGTGAATCAGACTCTTGTAGCAGGACCCAGCACTCTTGTCAGTACAGGCCGGGTAAAAGCTGTTATGCTTAGGGTTTCTAAAGAAATCGCTGAAGTTGGGATGGTGAGGGTCCGATGGAGAGTTGTAGTGGGACGAGGAAGAGGAAGAGCTGTTATAAGCGCCATAAGTGGTGCTGTAGTGAGGTTTGGCAGCCTCGCAAGTATCAAATTGATGATGACTCGTCAATGATTTATTGATATTTTGCTGCTGCTGCTGCTGTTGCTCTCTGCTTAAAGAAGAAAGGTCGCCCGTCATTACCGAAGTAGTCGTATCCATGTTAATACTCCCTTCAACTACGCTCGAATGGAAGGCTGCCTTGACGCTGCCCCACTGATTTGCGGAACACTCTAGTCCAAAACCCAAAACAACCCCACTGTTTGATCAGATAAGCACTCGAAAGGTCAAAGCTTAATAATGCCGAAAAATGAAGGGAGGAAAGCGTGCTTACACTTATACCTTATTACAAGTGATCATGTGCGCGCCCTACAAGCTTACTAGGGTACTAGTAATAAACACAGTATTGACGGTAGTATTTTCGTTGGTTTTCCTATTTCTTTTGCATGCTGTCATGTAGCAATGCTCTCAATTGAGGAATAAAGCAAATGCAGCAAACCACTTTAGTTCAGTTCACAAGCTACAGTGATTGATCTTTTGACTATTATTACGGTAGACGGGGCACAGTAGAGTAGTACTACTCATGCTGCTGGATCTATGTATGGCATCTGACCATTCAGAGGACAGTCCAGGGAAGCTTTGAATGGAACGAATATGTATGTGCATGCAGAGCAGGATGAGCAGTGCTTCAACTGTTTAGATAGGCCTTCTTTCTACCCTCTAAACATACGGCGATAGAGTATAGATGCTCTATATCGCGACAGAGGTTAGGCACTGATCTAT